>NC_061825.1:38782376-38787376 GCF_019202785.1 Penaeus chinensis
ATCATCCCATCAACAATAAATTCCTTCACTAAATACAAAAAAAAAGAGAGATAAAAAAAAAAAATCAAAGTCACTTTTATCAAATGCCATTCAAACCTCGCTTCAATAAGTTCAATGAGCATCGTCTTTCCCTTCCGGCAAGTGGAATCGAATGCCATCTTGAAGGTCTTATACGAAAAAACAAAAAACAAAAGAACATCGAGGGGGGAAAAAAACGCGCCAAGAAAGAGATCAAATCCCCTTAGGCGCCTAACGTGCTCGGAAATGTCAAATATCAGTCAGCCTTTTCCTAAACGTACATTTTGTAAAAGACAACCATTAATTACCGGCTAAATAAAGAAAAATATAATAATAATTAGGAAATTCTGAAACACGTAAATGCCTTTCGGGTGATATTATGAGGTGTATTTTAACGGTCGAGACTGCCTCAGGGAGAGACGGGAGAGGGGGGGGGAAGGGGAAGGGGAGGGGGAGGGAAAAGGAAAAGGAGAAGAGGAAAGAGAAGGGGAAGGAGGAAGGAAGAGAAAGGAGGAGTAGAAGGAGGAGAAAAGGGAAAAGGAAGGAGAAGGAGAAGAGGAAGGAAGAGAAAAGAGAAGTAGAAGGAGAAAGGGAATAGGAAGAGGAAGAAGGAGTAGAGGAAGAGGAAAGAGAAGGTAAAGTAGGAAGGAAGAGAGAGGAGGAGTAGAAGGAGAAGGAGAAGGGGAAGAGGAAGAGGAAGAAAGAGTAGAAGGAGAAGAGGAAAGAGAGGGGGAAGGGGAAGGGGAAGAGGAAGAGGAAGAAAGAGTAGAAGGAGAAGAGGAAAGAGAAGGGAAAGGAAGAAGGAAGAGAAAGGAGGCGTAGAAGGAGAAGAGG
Organism: Penaeus chinensis; assembly: GCF_019202785.1. Taxonomy (NCBI): domain Eukaryota; kingdom Metazoa; phylum Arthropoda; class Malacostraca; order Decapoda; family Penaeidae; genus Penaeus; species Penaeus chinensis. The sequence continues at coordinate 38,783,229 of NC_061825.1, forward strand.
AAGAGGAAGAAAGAGTAGAAGGAGAAGAGGAAAGAGAAGGGGAAGGGGAAGAGGAAAGAGAAGGGGAAGGGGAAGGGGAAGGGGAGGGAAGGGGAAGGGGAAGGGGAAGGGGAAGGGGAAGGGGAAGGGGAAGGGGAAGGGGAAGGGGAAGGGGAAGGGGAAGGGGAAGGGGGTTATCCAAAGGTGAGGTTGCTGAGGCCGGCGGCGAGGACGGACGTGTTCGGGTGTTGCTCAGACTGGAACGATCTCTTTCACTTCCTTGGCGTTGTTTGTTTGTTTCTTTCGTCTGTCTGTCTGTCTATTTCCTTTTATTTTTCTTTCTTTCGTCTGTCTGTCTATTTCCTTTTTTTCTTTCTTTCGTCTGTCTGTCTGTTTTCTTCTCTCTATCTATCTATCTATCTCTCTATCTATCTCTCTCTATCTCTCTCTATCTCTCTCTCTCTCTCTCTCTCTCTCTCTCTCTCTCTCTCTCTCTCTCTCTATTGATCTATCTTTCTATCTATCTATCTATCTCTCTCTCTCTATATATATATATATATATATCTATCTATCTATCTATCTATCTCTCTCTCTCTCTGTCGAAAGGGTTAACATGATTTCGTGGTTTCACGGCGTTTAGTTTTGGTCAGGCTTAGTAAACGCAATTTTCTATAGCCTTGTGTCTTTTTTTATAATATTTTTCAAGTACTTGCTTTTGGTTGCTTCGTCATGCAATCAATAATGTTTGCTTGGACATCATCTTCGTTTTTTTTTTTTCTTTTTTTTAATCTTTATCTAGCAATAACAGAAGATGAAATCCTCTTTGCAAGTTTTAAGGAAGGAAAATATTGCAGTGTCACGGGAATTAATCCTACAAAGCGAGAGAAGAAGCAATTTCAGTGAATAAAAGCAAGCTCATGCAACTTTCAGGACTTGCTCGTTGAAAAAAGGAGATAGAGAAAAAAAATAATATGACCTTACGACCTCAAGGTAAAGAAAATGGATATACGTCCTCTGATGATCGAAAGAAAACGGAAATACTACTTATTTTCTAGAACTATAGAAAGTGGGAATAAATCCTCTGTTGAACGAAAGAAAACGGAAATAATACTCTCTTTTCGAGAAACAAAGAAAATGGGAATAAACCCCATTCATCAAAAGAAAACGGAAACTCCCTATTCTCTAGACCCAAAGAAAACGGAAACTCCCTATTCTCTAGAACCAAAGAAAACGGAAACTCCTTTTCTTTTAGAACCAAAGAAAACGGAAACACTCTCTTCTCTAAAACCAAAGAAAACGGATAAACTCCTTCCCTAGAACCAAAGAATACGGAAACTCCCTATTCTCTAGAACCAAAGAAAACGAAAACTCCCTATTCTCTAGAACCAAAGAAAACGGAAACTCCTTTTTTTCTAGAACCAAAGAAAACGAAAACTCCCTATTCTCTAGAACCAAAGAAAACGGAAACTCCCTATTCTCTAGAACCAAAGAAAACGAAAACTCCCTATTCTCTAGAACCAAAGAAAACGGAAACTCCTTTTTTTCTAGAACCAAAGAAAACGGAAACTCCCTATTCTCTAGAACCAAAGAAAACGGAAACACTCTCTTCTCTAAAACCAAAGAAAACGGATAAACGCCTTCCCTAGAACCAAAGAAAACGGAAACACACCCTCTTTCAAAGAACCAAAGAAAATGGGAATACTCACTCCCTCTCCTGGTGAACTTAATCGTGCTGCCGCCCAAGGTGGTCATCTCAGCTAAGCTCGGGAGGTCCTCAAGGGCGACACTGCCTCGGAGGAAGTGGTTGAGGATGACGTCCTTCGTGAAGTTGTCGACGAGGAACGGGTTGAAGCCCCAGTCGATAGGGTAGTACTTGTAGAAGGCAGAGTCATTTGGGACAAGGGCTGTGTATCTGCCGGCTGCGGAGTGGGGATACGGGTGTAAATCAATTTTGCTTATTACTGATCACAGTTTGGATCTGTTTATTTATTTTCCATTATTGTCATATTTTAAGGAATTCAAAAGTTATTGCAGATACAAGGGATGTGTATCTGCCGGCTGTGGAGAAGGGAGACGGGCGTATTAATTTAATTATTCTTTTAAATGTTAGCATTATATACTTAATGTCAGTTTTATCTAAATACGTTTTTGCTATTTTTTTACCTATTCATTTATATATTTATCTATTTATTCAACTATCCATTTATCTATTTATCTATTTATTCAACTATCCATTTATCTATTTATCTATTTATTCAACTATTCATTTATCTATCTTGTATTTAAGGATTATGCTAGATACGACGACCGTGTCTATACATGCAAGTAAAACAAATAAAGTATAGGGGATTGGAATAATCAGAAAATGAGGAGAAATAAAGGAATTGAAAAGAGAATGGAGGGGGGGGGGGCGGTGGAGAGGGAATAGGGAAGGCGAGAGGTAAAAGGTCACCGGAGTGAGGTCGTGCAAAGGAAAGGGGGAGAGGAAAAGGTCATAGCTGATTGGGTTCTGATCAAGGCAAAAAAAGAAATATAACAAAGGCACAGGTCATGGAGATTTCTTGTTCCCTATTTCTAGCTCTATTTCTCTCTCTCTCTCTCTCTCTCTCTCTCTCTCTCTCTCTCTCTCTCTCTCTCTCTCTCTCTCTCTCTCTCTCCACTCTCTCTCTCTCTCTCTCCTCATCCTAACCTCTCCTCTCATATCTCTCTCTCTCATCTCATCTCTCTCTCTCCTCTCTCTCTCATCTCTCATCTCTCTCGTCTCTCCTCTCTCCCTCTCTCTCTCTCTCCTCCTACCTACCTATATCCCTATCTATCTACTTATTTCTTTTTATCTATCTCTTATCTGTATCTACATGATAACCTTTGCCAAATCAGGGAAAATCTTCAACTACATTTCACTCTAATTCACTATCGAATTCCAGATCATACACACACACGCACACATAACACACAACACATACGTACACTAATGATAATAATAATAACAATAATAATAATAACGATAATAATAATAATAATAATAATAATAATAATATAATAATAATAATAATAATAATAATAATAATAATAATAACAATAATGATAACAATAACGATAATAATAATAGAATGAATAAGAAAGGATTCGACCCTCCTTCACTCACTGTCTCTGAAGGTGCCGTTGATCCCCGTCTCCAGGAAGTGGTGGAGGAACTCAGCGCCGTCGGCAGATCTGTGCAGGAGCAGGGAGTCGATGAAGGACTTGAGGAAAGGGTCGTTCCTGCCCGCCGGAGACCCTGAGAACTCGGAGAAGCCAGTGGAGGGCGTGGTCGAGGCCGGACCGAACTCGGCAAAGCCTCCGCTGATATCGGAGCCTCCGAGGGTCTCTTCGGCCAGCACCGGCTCGATGTCGGACGCGTCGAAGGGCAGTTCGGGCTTCGTGCTGCCGACGCTGTTGATGTCCGAGGGCGTGCCGCGGCGGGGCTTGAAGGTGGCGAAGCGGTGGGTCAGTGGCGGCAGGGTCGTGGGTTCAGAGTCGGGCGTGGGCAGGAGGGAAGGGCGCGAGGCGACTTCGGAAGGGCTGACGATGGGGAGGGCGCTGTCGATCACGTACACGATGCCGTCCGCGACCTTGTATTCCTCGCCGGTCAGCTGCACGCCGTTCGCGAAGGTGTTCGCTGAGGGGGAAGGGGGGAGGAGAGGTTAGTTACTTTGGAAAGAATACGAGGAGGTTGGAATGGTACGAGAACGTGATTTACAAGAAATATAGTATTATGAAGATGATGATATTGTTCCAAATGGTGCAACACACCCCCCACCGCGAGTGTGTGAATGTCCTTGTGTGCGTGCGTGTGCGTGCGTGGGTGTATCCATGTGTGTCTGTACCTCAACGTCATTAAAACGCACACACCTTGCCGACCCAACTGACAGCTTACGACGTCAAGTTCAACATTAACTTCAACCCTAATTCACGTTGAAATTAACATCTAAGAAAAAGCCAGAGCTGCGGAAAGCTGTAGTTCCGTCCGAGATTAATGCGCGTCTCAGTTAAGCCAGCCTGATATTACAGCGATAACGGGTGTAAGCAGCGATCATGTTAATGTATCTTTTTGAGGTGTAATGAGATATGTGAGGGTCTTGAACTGGTGTCTGTTGTGTCATAAGTTTGATTTCTTGTCTCGTTGCGTG
>NC_061825.1:38792376-38794876 GCF_019202785.1 Penaeus chinensis
CAACCCCAGAGACTCAACCCCAGAGACTCAACCCCAGAGACTCAACCCCAGAGACTCAACCCCGGAGACTCAACCCCAGAGACTCAACCCCGGAGACTCAACCCCAGAGACTCAACCCCAGAGACTCAACCCCGGAGACTCAACCCCAGAGACTCAACCCCAGAGACTCAACCCCAGAGACTCAACCCCAGAGACTCAACCCCGGAGACTCAACCCCGGAGACTCAACCCCGGAGACTCAACCCCGGAGACTCAACCCCGGAGACTCAACCCGAGAGACTCAACCCCAGAGACTCAACCCCAGAGACTCAACCCCAGAGACTCAACCCCAGAGACTCAACCCCAGAGACTCAACCCCAGAGACTCAACCCCAGAGACTCAACCCCAGAGACTCAACCCCGGAGACTCAACCCCAGAGACTCAACCCCAGAGACTCAACCCCAGAGACTCAACCCCGGAGACTCAACCCCAGAGACTCAACCCCAGAGACTCAACCCCAGAGACTCAACCCCAGAGACTCAACCCCAGAGACTCAACCCCGGAGACTCAACCCCAGAGACTCAACCCGAGAGACTCAACCCCAGAGACTCAACCCCACCCGCTATGCTCACCTCCATCCGTAGTGAAGATGACGGGCGTTCCAGAGAGCGTCTTCACAGGCGTCGTGGGCGGGTTCTGGGCATCGACCACATCCCCGAGGAGGGCGTGGTTGAGGAGGACGTCCCTGGTGGCCGCGGCGTCGACCAGGAAGCCTCCGCTCTTCGGGAGGCCGCTGTTCTTGGGGATTAACAGCGTCCAGGGTTCAGCTGAAGGGGGGAGAGAGAGAGAAGGGTCAGTGAGAGGGCGCTGGGGTTTGAAAACGGTTTTGTTTGTTTTGGTTATTTTGTTTATGCAAATATGGCTTTGTTATTGTTATTATTGTTGTTATCATTATTACTATTATTATTAATAACATCATCATCATTATTATTATCATTAATATTATTATTATTATCATCATTATTATTATAATTATTGTTATTATCATTATTTATATTTTAGCGTAATGGTGTCATTGTTTTTTTCTTTATTCATTTGGAAATCTTTCTGTTTTATTTCGGAAATTTGGCCTTTTTTTCTCTGTTTGCATTATCTATTTAAGTTTTCTTTCTCAATATTCTCTCCTTCGAGTCTGTCTGTTATTAGTTAATTAAAAGTAATATAGTCTCCACTCTTTCGTCAAAAACGTCCGGTCTCTTCAAGCCCTCATTCAGATTACTCCCTTATACCGACCACCCTTGGTATAGACCGCCTGATTTCTTCGACCTGACCTGACTTGACCTCCCTTCGCTTCCGTCCACCTGTCCTCGCCCTGGTGTGTGTGTGTGTGTGTGTGTGTGTGTGTGTGTGTGTGTGTGTGTGTGTGTGTGTGTGTGTGTGTGTGTGTGTGTGTGTGTGTGTGTTTTAGCGTTTTTTGTTGTTGTTGTTGTTCGTTTTTTGTTGTTGTTGTTGTTGTTGTTTGTAAATAAGTATAGATATTATTAGTGTTGTTTTCCTCCTTACGGATTATTCTGTTTCCAGTTATTCTCTTTTATCTCGTTCTTTATTGGGATCAAGACCGTCTATCAGGAGGTCTTATTTATTACTATTATTTTATCCCTTTTCATTTATCCTCCTCTTTTTCAATTCTTCTTTATTATCTTTTATTCTTTAAAGCGATTTGTTTTGCTAAGGTTTTATTCTCTCTTCCTTTATTTTTATCTTTCTCAGTTCTCCTTCATCGTCTTTCATTCTTTATTTGTGTTTATTCCCTTATCATTTATTATTTTCTTTTATCGCCTTTCATTCTTTTATTTTTTTCTATTGTTTTATTATCTTTTCATTCCTTCTTCTCTTTCTCTATTCTTTTTCATCACCTCTCATTCTTTATTGGATTTTTTTTTGCTATTTTTTCTTATTCCCTTTTCATTTATTCTTCTCTTTCATCATCTTTCATTCTTTTTTTTTTTTTTTTTTTTTTTTTTTTTGCCTTTGTTCTTATTCCCTTTTCATTTATTCTTCTATTTCATCATGTTTCATTCTTTATATATTTTTTTTTTTTGCTTTTGTTTTTATTCCTCATTATTTTTTGTTTTTGTTTTTATTCCTCATTATTTTTTGTTTTTGTTTTTATTCCTCATTATTTTTTGTTTTTGTTTTTATTCCTCATTATTTTTTGTTTTTGTTTTTATTCCTCATTATTTTTTGTTTTTGTTTTTATTCCTCATTATTTTTTGTTTTTGTTTTTATTCCTCATTATTTTTTGTTTTTGTTTTTATTCCTCATTATTTTTTGTTTTTGTTTTGATTCCTCATTATTTTTTGTTTTTGTTTTGATTCCTTATTATTTTTTGTTTTTGATTTTATTCCTCATTATTTTTTGTTTTTGTTTTTATTCCTCATTATTTTTTGTTTTTGTTTTTATTCCTCATTATTTTTTGTTTTTGTTTTTATTCCTCATTATTTTTTGTTTTTGTTTTTATT
>NC_061825.1:38799876-38804876 GCF_019202785.1 Penaeus chinensis
TCTCTCCTCTCCTCTCTCCCTCTCTCCCTCTCTCCCTCTCTCCCTCTTCCTGGTCAGCAAAGAAGACAAATGACTCTCGCGTCCACGAGTTCCGAGGAGCGAGGGAGGAACGTGCGTGTGCGAAGAAAGAGTCAAGGTAGACATCAATTTCCTGATCGATAGGTGGCCCCGTAACTCTCTTTTTTGTTTTGTTTTTGTTTTTGTTTTGTTTTAGTCCCTTCATTTTGGCTTCGGCTAATTATGTTTTTTTTGGGGGGCGGGGGGGGGGGGGGAGGTTTGTGTGTTATTATGTTGTGTGTGCGTCTGGTTAATTCATGTTGGATGTGTATACGTGTATGTATATATGTATGTGCGTATGTGTATGCACGCATGCATGCATGTACGCGCGCACGTAAACACGCACTCGGACACGCAAACACACACACACGCACAAACACACACGCGCACACACACAAACACACACACAAACACACACACACACACACACACACACACACACACACACACACACAAGCGCACGCATAAACACGCGCGTGCACACACCCACGCGCGCGCATACACACACACACACACACCTGCTAGACATGAACACGCACACAAACATACACACAAGTCTCAAGCTGTATTAAAGACAACCTTTATCTGACCTTTTGCAAAATATCTGATGAGCGCTGTTGTTAGGCAAATAAATATCTGCATTGAAAACATTAAAAGGAAATTATTAGACACAAACAACGTGTATGCTCGTATCCCTCCTCATGACCTTCACGATAAGTGCGTGCGTGACGTCATTAACATTGTACTTGTGGACAAACTAATTTCGAGGAAAACATGACCGAAAGATAATTATCAATAAGTAATATTTCCTCGGCACACGTGGCATATTCTCAACACTCTGTAAAAAAGAAAAATAAGAAAAAAGAGACAAGACATTTGTTCCATCTCTTTTAACACGCGAAAATATTTTAGGCACGTGACGCATGGCGGGAGAAGATGATACTCAGAGATATAAGGTTCAGTAAATGTTTTACGCCAGCGGTCGCCAATGTTTCGGTGTGGCCATGTCTGTCTGCTGCGTAATACAAGGGTTTTCTGTCTCGTGTTCGTTTTGTAAGGATCCGGGAAAAAAATAAAGAAATATGGTTGTGTTTAAAGACTATGAATATATTAGCGCCGATGATTATGTTACTATTACAGCTGCTGCTACTATTACTACGACTAATAATAATAATAATAATAATAATAATAATAATAATAATAATAATAATAATAATAATAATAATAATAATAATAATAATAAAATAATAATAATAATAATAATAATAATAATAATAATAATATTAATAATGATAATGATAATGATGATGATGATGATGATGATTATGATACTGTTGTTACTACTAATAATTATACTGCTGCTACTACTATGAAAACTTCTATTACTTCTGCTATTACTATTACTATTACTACGACTAATATAAATACTACTAGATCTAATATTCATACTAGTAATAATTCTCCTAATCAAAATAATAACAAAGATAACGCTAGAATCATAATAGTAAGAATTATAATATTTAAAAAATAATACCATTAATCACCATCATAATAATAATAAGCTTAAAAATGAGAACCAATATTAACACTAATACAAATCACCTATTATTATATCAACACTAATATAATCAAAATCTCAAATCACTTATGGGCACGTAATCCTCATTCAATTCTAGTTTTAGGTGTTATTATCACCCAACGCTACCTTTTCTGTTTGATTATTTGCACCGAGTACACGCAAACTCTCAGTCTCAACCTTTACACGAGTTGTTTTTTCCTTGTTTTATAACCACTCACTTAAAACTCGCTTGATTAAACACATTTAGCCTGAGTTCGATTTTCGCCTACCAACTTAAACACCTTTTTGGTTTGAAACTCGTGTAAACAAACAACCTTAATTAAAAAACAATAATAATAAACAACTACGAAAATATCGTAATTCAATCCATCAACCGCCAACATACCGAAATTCAAAATCGCAGTAATTAAAGTCAAACGAACGGATACGAACGATCAAAAGAATAAAAGTGTTTCGAATGCCGACGCGAGACCAGTTGGACACTTGGAGCCGAAGGAGGAGCATGCTGGTGGCCTTTGCCTGATAAGCCGGGCCTCCGAACACTACTTGAGACGGAGGAGGAGGTGGAGAGAAGAGAAGGAGAAAGGGGAAGAGGAATAAGAGAAAGAAAAGAGACGGAGGAGGTGGAGAGAGAGAATGAGAGAAGGATGTGCTAGGAGAGGGGAAGATAAGAAGGAGGAGGAGGAGAAAAAAGGGGAAGAGAAAGAGAAGAAGGAAGAGGAATAAGAGAAAGGAAAGAAGAGACAGAGAAGGAGAGGAGAAGAGAAGAAGGTAGGGATCGGTTGGGGGAGGGAGGGGGAGGCGGAAGAGGAAGAAGAGGAGGAAAGAGGAGAAAGGCGAAGAGAAACAGGAGAAATAGAAGGAGGAGGAGGAGGGAAAAGAGAACAGACGAAGGAGAAGAATTAGAGAACGGAGAAGAGGGGGGGAGGGAGGTCAAGAATGGCCATCCTGTGCCCAAAGTGCTTGCTTGGAGATAAGCAAATTTGCACGCTCGAGGAGTCTTGCGTGCTTGCATCTGCTCCGACGTCACGCAAAGCAATGGGTTCATCATAAGTTGACATTGCTTGCAGAAGTTGACAAATCATGTGACTTTCAATTTTCAATTTTCCTCGTTTTTTTTTCCTAGCTGTTGGGGGGGGGGGGGGTCCAAGAATTTAGAAAATTCTCTTTACTTTGTCGACCGCAACCTGCCTTTCTAGAAACTAGAAATTTCCCTTCCGTAAAAGGAGAGACTGAGAGAGAGAGAGGGAAGGGAGGAAGAGAGACAGAGAGAGAGAGAGAGAGAGGGAAGGAGGGAGAGAGAGAAAAAAAAAGAGATTGAGACAAGAGAGATTTCATTTGAAAAAAATATATATTACTAAACAATTTACATGACCTGCAAACAGAGTGAGAGAGAGAGAAAGACAGAGTCAGAGAGATACAAAATAAACAAAAACACGAAAAAAACAAACACTAAAAGGAAATTTATCTCTTTATCCCCCTCCTCCTCCTCTTCCTCCTTTCGCAGAGGTTCCCGGTGCAATTAAACAATACGATAATTAGCAATTAACGAAGAAGACAAGTCGTTGGAAGGAGACAGCTGTGTGTATATACGAGCAGCAGTCTCCCTGAGATGCAGAGATCAGACGTCAGTATTTTTTTGTTTTTTCTAATTTTTAAATTTTTTATCATATATTTAATCTATTTATTTGTTTATTTATTGTATTATTATTTTGTTGTTTTATTTATCTTTTAGTCTGTGTTTATTTTTTATTTTCGTGTTTTTTCTTTCTTTTTTTCTTCTTTTTTTGAGGAGGAGTGGTCGAGATAGACGGGAAGATTGTAGAATTTATTATGAGCCTTGTGAGAAATACGATATACATCGGTACAAAAATAAAGAAAGAAAGAAAATAAAAGAAAAACGTGCTTGGAGGAATAGGAAAAAAAAGAGGGGGGGGGGATGGAGGAAATTTGAGAGGGGATAGGGGAATAAAGGTGAAGGAGCGAGAGAAGAACAGTAAAGAATAGGAGGAAGAGACGAAATGGAGAATTTGAAGAATAGGAGGGAGCGATGGAGGGGGATGAGAGAGAGGAGAAAAAAAAAAGGAGGGGAAGGGGCAGGGAAAATAAGGAGAGAGGGAGAGAGGGAGAGAGGGAAAAGAAAAGAGATCAGAGGGATGGAAGGAAAAGACGAGAATATGACTGAGGAGGAAAAAATGGAGAAAGAGATGGAAAGAAGGAATAGGAGAAGGTGGGGAGGATGGGGGGAGATAAATATAGCAGGAGAGGGACAGGGGGAGATAGAAGGGAGAAGGAGAGGAATGGAGGAAAAGAGAATGAGTGAAGGAATGGAAAGGAGGAAGGGAGGGGAGGAGGAGGGGGGGTGGAAGCGGTGGTTGAGAGATGGAGGCAAAGACGAGAGAGAGACGGGGTGGAGAGATGGAAGCAAAGACGAGAGAGAGACGGGGTGGAGGAATAAAAAGAGAGACAGAGAGACAGAAGAGAAAATTTACTGTCAGCTGAAGAGACATATTACCACATTATCTTGTTGAATGTTGCAAGCACAAGCATCCCCACCTTGGTAACAACCCCAGCTTTCCTAACTATTACCCACAACAACAACCATGAATCATAATAAAAAAAAAAAAAAAAAAAAAAAAAAAAAAAACTCCTTTCCACTTAAATACCAGAAATCTCCACTCATCAAAAACGAAACGAAATGAAACAAATCTGAAACAATCGATCCCCCCCCCCCCCAAAAAAAAAGAAGAAAAATGAAAAATACCTTAAAACAGTAAATCTTTGGCATGATAGAATCGTGGCAGTTAAGAAGGAGCATATCGAAGGGTCGTGTTCTTGATCCCGAGAGAGTAAAATCGAGTTTTTCTGAACCTTTTTTCACCCTTTTCCTTCTTGGAAGCATGTCTACGTCCCGCTTGGAAACGTTTGTTTATATTAATTGCTGTTTGCGAGGTAAATAAACGTTTCATGTGTATTGTTTCCTGTAAGAAGTAGACTGTTTGGCGATAATCAGATTTTTTTAAAAAATACTAATAATAATCTGGTATTTGTTAATGCCGTATTCTCTTAAAGATCATCACTAATTTCTAGAATACTTGTCTACAATAAATTCATCAACATAACGTAAAAAAGATGTTCTATATCTATCTAACTGTTCTGTTTCTATCCACTGCTTCGAGAGTAGCAAAACGGCTCTTGATGTAACATTGCGCAAATCTTGTGACACAAGCCAAGGGAAGGACAGAGATAAAGGTGAAAGAGAGAGACGGTGAAGAATGTTCTCCGCCACTCCTTAGTGCAAAGAGGGCGTCAGCTTCAGAAAGAGGGAATGAAGTATGTATGCAAAATCTTCCAATATTTATCT
>NC_061825.1:38807376-38809876 GCF_019202785.1 Penaeus chinensis
ATTTTACAAGCCAGGGTTAAAATCGCGTTGAGATGAAGAAAAAAAAGAAAAAAACCGTGATGAAAAGTTTATATTATTTTATCTCTATGTTTTTTTTTTTTTTGGGGGGGGGGGGAGAGAAGGGAAGGGGGTTATTTAACAGATAATGGGCGACTGGTGCTGGGAATAAGGTCGGGTTTTGGGAGAACAGAGTCGTTGAGCAATGCACGGCGAGATTGAGGTAGATAGGTAGGTAGGTAGGTAGGTAAGTAGGTGGGTGGGTGGGTAGGTAAGTAGGTAGGTAGGAGGGTGGGTAGGTAGGTAGGTAGGTAGGTAGGTAGGTAGGTAGGTAGGTAGGTAGGTAGGTAGGTAGGTAGGTAGGTAGGTAGGTAGGTAGGTAGGTAGGTTAGGTGGATGATAGACTGACAGACTGACTGACAGACCTATGACAGACACATAGGTGGATGGATGGATGGAGTGTTAGTTAGATAGATTGATGGATAGGTAGGGAGGGAAGAAGAGGGATAAATAGAGAGGTAAATAGAGGGAAATAGATAGACAGATAGAAAGATAGATAGAGAGAGAGAGAGAGAGAGAGAGAGAGAGAGAGAGAGAGAGAGAGAGAGAGAGAGAGAGAGAGAGAGAGGGGGGGGGGGAGAGCAATTGGAACGTTCATGAAAGGCAAAAACAATGACGAAATTATAATAAAAGCGAGAGAGAGAAAAAAAACAACTCCGGATCCAGGACAAACACGTCATCATTTCTTAGAAAGAGATTAAAGGAAGAAGATATTTTGATATGAATGGAATACCTCATTCTAACCCCCCCACCCCCCCACTTCCGCCCCCTACCCCAACCCCTCCAGATACTACTGCGCTACCCCTCCCCCCTCCCTATCTCACCCTCTCTTCTCCTCCCTTCTCCCTTCCCCCCTAAGATATACCCCCTCACTATCCTCCCCATCTCCCCCCCCCCCTTTCCACACACCCCTCACTTCCCCCTTCCCCCTTCCTCCTCCCCCATTCCCTATCCTCCTCTCACTCTCCCTCCCACCCTCCCTCTCTCCCTCCTCCCCAATTTCCCCCTCCCTTCCCCCGCCCCTCCTCCTCCTCCCTCCCCGACCTTCCCCAGGGGCGTGTGAGTCACCCCCGCCGTTCAAAGAATTACATTACTAAGGTGTTTTGTGTTGGTAATGGAGTTGTTGTGACGTCATGATCAGGTGACGCGAACAGAATTCATTCCCAGGCGTTTTTTTCTCTCTCTTTTTTTTCAAGATTATTGTTGTTGTTGTTGTTTTCATTGTAGTTGGTGTTATTATTATTATCATTATTATAGCTATTAATATTAATATTGATATTATTAACAGGCGTTTTTCTCTTTCTTTCAAAATTATTGTTATTATTCTTTATTGTTGTTGATGCTATTATTATCATTATCACTATTATTATTAATATTGTTATTATTAACAGACTTTTTCCTCTCTTTTTTTCAAAATGATTATTATTGTTGTCTTTATTGTTGTTGTTTTTATTATCATTATCATTATTATCACTCTTATTATTATTATTGTTATTATTATCATGTATGTCGTTACTTTATGTTATTATTATTATCTTATGCTTATGTTATCACCATTACTATATAGGTCAATATTATTTTACTATCAATGTTCTGTATATCATTATCATGTCATTATTTTGTTATTGAATAATTATTAACTTAGCGTTAACTTAAACATTTTCAATATTACCTTACAGTCATCTTAAACATTATCAATATTACCTTATAGTCATCTTAAACATTATCAATATTATTTTGTTTTATCATTATTTCCATGTATATATTATTTCCTTATCATAGTCTACGTTACATTTACCATTTTTATCATATATATTATATTATACGTTATAAATAATTTATCATTATTATGTGAATGTGTTGCTTGAACTTAAATTCCGCGACTGACCACATGTGATAACTCTTATATTAATGTCAAATTTTGGATTTGATGTTGAGTCGGAATTTCAGTTGAGAAAATTACGAAAAAAACTTTTTTTTTTCTTGATTTTCCCCGAGATGTGAACTTGACGTCAATATGTACGTGTAATGTGGTTCACCTCAAGAGACAAATTTCTCTTGGCAACTGTTTTGAGTGTTTTTTGTATTTGTTTGTTTGTTTGTGTTTTGATTTTCTTGTTTGTCTGTCTTTCTGTTTCTCTGCTTGATTCTTTTACTCTAACTCTTATGCCATTTCCGTGTTTATTAATTTTCTTTCTTTCTTTCTTTCTCTCTTTCTTTCTCTCTCTCTCTCTCTCTCTCTCTCTCTCTCTCTCTCTCTCTCTCTCTCTCTCTCTCTCTCTCTCTCTCTCTCTCTCTCTCTCTCTTCTCTCTCTCTCTCTCTTTACATATATCTTTTCTAAACAATAACCGTCTGCTTTTTCTTTTTTTCTTTCATTCTCTTTTTCTTTCTTTATCACATTTTCCTTCTCTTTATTTTCAATCTGTCGTTGTTTTTGTCAAA
>NC_061825.1:38816659-38829159 GCF_019202785.1 Penaeus chinensis
CCCCCTCATAACCCCCACCCCCAAACCCCCACTCTGGCTAATACGACCTCTCCTCTCCTCTCCCCTCCCTTCTACCCCACCCCCCCCCCCCCCCCCCTGAATCAATACTGGCCTAGCCTTGAAATGAAAGGCTTCAATTCAGCTATCACGGAATTCGCTCTTTCTCTTTCTCTTTCTCTCTCTCTCTCTCTCTCTCTCTCTCTCTCTCTCTCTCTCCTCTCTCTCTCTCTCTCTCTCTCTCTCTTTCTCTTTCTCTTTCTCTTTCTCTTTCTCTCTCTCTCTTATTCTCTATCTCAAGTTATCTCTTTCTCCTTTCCTTTTCTCCATCTCTCTTTTTCAGAAAACAGAAATAGAAAAAAAAAATAGGAGATGACATAGAAACGATAAAAGGATATTATTAGCAAACCCACGAGAAAATAGAAGGAATAGATAATACCAATTTCCGTGAGATTTGCCCAAGAATCGCTGACCTTTCTGCTACAAAGGTCAAAAGAAAAATGCGCGTTAGGTCTCTTGTCTTAAGAATTTTGAGAAGAAATTGTGTGTTGGACATTTGCTGGTTTCTTCATTTCGTTTGTTATTGATCATTATCACTCAAAATTGTTATTATGAGAGAGCCTGTAATTTGCGAGTAAGGCAACTAATATATAACTTTCGTTGTGTCTGTTATCAATAAAACAATAAAAGCATAATTTATTTAACTGCTATTTTCCAAAGTGATACCTGTCATCACCAAACTTTTATTAAGAACGAAATATAATTAGTGAAAAAAATAAATAAAAATGAAATTTGTTACTTTACGCTCGTACTCTGTACAAACCAGACCACATTCTCCGAAACTTTGGTAATGGCTTCTGCTTTCGCAATTTGCATATCTCTCTCCTTTCCTGATAAGCATGACGATTCAGTAAGTAGCCAATAGTTGAACGAATTATAATAGAGATGACTAAATTATAGCCCTCTCTCTTTCTCCCCCCCCCCCCCTCCTCCCTTCTACCCCCTTCTATTTATCATTTTAGTAGAAAGTGAAACCGAAGCTCTAGCCAGAACCCATGTAAGGAGAAGGCGTCGTCTGCTGCCGGACATTCAATACGAGCGTATTCACATTTCCGCTTTATTTCTGAACTATTTTATCTAATTGAGTCGGTTTGATTTGCTGAATCACTTGGTCCCAATCATTGCGTTACGTTGTTTATTCCATAATTATGAATTTTAACTCATCTGTTCGCATTAAATAATAGTCTCGTTGACGTATTTCTGGATACGCTCTAGACACAATCAAACCCTCTCCCCACCTAAAAAATATAAACAATTCAATAGAAAATCTCTATTTAAACATCTTGAGCATCTCACATACCTCAAAAAGACCGGCAAAGCTACTGTGCACGTCTACGGCCCTCCAGCAACGACCAGTTTCACCCAAAATTCGGATAACAGCCGTAAAAAAAAGGAGGAGAAAAACAAGCGACGAGAAACTTGGCAAACAGGATGAGGGGCAAAAATGACCGCATCTAAAACGTATCACAATTTACGTGAAAATGGAAAAAAAAATTATTCAATCAAATGAATAAACAATCACATCTCTTCCTCCCCCCCCCCCCCTACCCAACCCCCTCCATTCTTTTTAAACATATTTTCTTTTCCTCTCAACGTAAATGATTTTCTAAAAATGAGGGAAAGAAATGTCATATAACCTTCATGACGAGAAAATGCGTGGGATGGGGGTTGCTATAAGTGGTAAAACCTGTTGTCGATTTAGTAAAGAGGTTCAGGGTGGCGAGGTTGGTTGTGTGTGGGGGGGGGGGGGGGGAGTGAGAAAGAGAAAGGAGGGTTCGGGGCGTATATATATATTATCTTTTGTGTGTATGTGTGTGTTTTGATTAGTTTGGATTTCATTTTACATGCTATAGAAAGAGATGAAATTTACACACACAAAATATATAGTACAAATATTTATCTATGTAATTCGTATCAGATTTCTAAGAAAATGAAATCAAAACTAAGGATAATTCTTCATTAGGGAGGAGCATATTCAAACGGAAGCACAAAACATTAAAGAATTCTCGAAACGATATGAAAAAGCTGACAATAAATCCGTTTTAATTTCAAGCGACTGCCTTCAACGACCCATATGCTTAGCACCGTACGACCACAAACACCCTTTTATAACTCGTGGTAGAAAAATACTGTTCCACCTGAGAGTTTATTAAGCCTCAACATAACCTTGAATTTGTTTAATAACAGGAAACCGGGCCTGGAGATAGCGCCATTAAACATTAAGAGTTGAATTCCAAAGGGGGAGACGGTGCGCTCTCTCGCCATGTTTGGAAACGAATGAGCATCGCCATTTTTTTGTTTTTGTGTTTCGCATATATAACAATACGGAGAAACTCTATTACGTATTCCAAACACGTTTCGGTATTTTCGAACAGCAATACATACATACAGACATGCATCAGGCTTTTACGAAATACCAGCACACAGAGGAAAAAAAAAAAATAACAAAAAAAAAAAATAATAATACGCTCGTTTTCTCTCTTTCATGACACGAACGAGGAATGACAATAAAGGAAGAAGAGCATTGCACACGAGTTGCACCCTGGCAACAACAACTATCGGTTGCATTATACGTCGCGAGAATGACGTAAGCCCGTACGAAATTGCGGGGGGGAGGGGGGAAGAAAAGAGAGAGGAGGGGGAGGGGAGGGAGGGGGAAGGGAGGGGAGGAAGGGAGTGAAAGAAAAAGAGGAGAGGGAGAGGGGAGGGGGAGAAGGGGGGTGGGAGAGGAAGGGAGAGGGGAAAGGAGGGAAGGAAGGGGGGAGAAGGGGAAGAGAGGGAGAGAGGGAGGGAGAGAGAGAGAGAGAGAGAGAGAGAGAGAGAGAGAGAGAGAGAGAGAGAGAGAGAGAGAGAGAGAGACATAAATCAAGAGATTTAGAGATTAAAAAAGAGAAAAGAAAACAAAAAATTCCCCACAAGCAAAACTTTCCAGCGACAAGAATACGGAAAAATAACAAAAGAAAAAAAAGAAAAAAAAATAAACACCAATAATGACGAGTCAGGAAGACACAAGAGAGAGAGAGAGAGAGAGAGAGAGAGAGAGAGAGAGAGAGAGAGAGAGAGAAGTAAAGTTTCTGTGAGGGTATTTAAAACCATGCCCCTCTGCGAAGTATCTTGAGAAGGTGAAATCTGGCGTATGGAAGAACAAAAGACGAAAGAAAGACGAAAAGAAAGAAGAAAAGAGGAAAAAATAAAAGAGAATGATAATGAAAGTAACAGACTTTTTTGTGGTTGTCTGGTAGTCGTAGTATAGTTGTGGTTGAAATGGGTAGTTTTCTCAACCACAAACTATGAGTAATGTTTAAAATTGTTCGTTTAGTTTGGTGAAGAGGCAGTTCGGTTCAACGGACTTCGAGTAAAATGCCCTTTTGATGTATATGATATATGACTTGGATTCAAATTAATCAGACATGCGATCAATACAATCAGTTTCCCTGTCTTTTGTGATTGTTCGTTAATGTTGTTGTTGTTTTTGTCTGTCTATCTGCTTCTCTGTCGGTCTCTGCATTTGTTTCTGTTTCTGCCTCCCTCCCTCTCTCCCTCCTCTCCCTCTCATTCTCCCTTCCTTCCTCCCTCTCCTTCCCTCCTCCCCTATTTCTCTCCCTCTTTTATTTCCTCTCCCACTCCCACCCCTATCTCTCTCCCACCTCTCCCCCCCCCCTCCCTCCTTTCCTCTCCCTCTCCCTCTCCCTTCAGCATCCTACATTCAGCCTCCAAAATTACTCGTGCACAAGTTCACCCTTTCCCCCCACCCCCTCCCCTCACCCCCCGCCCCTTACAAGCCTCGTTAACCAGCTGCGGTAGACGGAGCACAGCGGAGAAAGTGCTAAATGAAGAAAGCTGGTTCTTAGCCACACCTCCTGCAGGGGGAGAGTGGGGGGAGGGGGGAGGGGGGGTGTTGCAGGAGATCGGGTGGGGGCGGATTGAGGTGGAGGGAAGGGAGGGAGGGAGGGAGGGAGGGAGGGAGGGAGGGAGGGAGTGAGTGAGTGAGGGAGGGAGGGAGGGAGGGAGGGAGGGGAGGGGAGGGAGGGAGGGAGGGGTTGGGTTGCAACGTTGCAGAAAGATTTTGACTCGTTGTTATCGCTTACCAGAGGTGAAGAGCTGGCAACACCGTATTCTTTTATTTTCATTATTATATTCCGGTTTTTCTCTCGTTGTGTGTACCCATTCTGTGCGTCAGTGTAAGTGTTCAAGCACTGATATAATATGCAGTATGAAGGTAAGATATGGGTGTTTTTGTTTTGTTTTTTTGCATACGTGTTATTGTTATGCATGGCTGCGTACGTACATATACGGATGTGTGTGTAACAAGTCACTCTGACACAAGATCAATCCGATGCACATGCGCGCACGCACGCACGCACGCACGCGCACAGACACAAGCTATCTCTCTCTATCTATCTATCTATCTATCTAACAAAGACACACCAACTCTCTCTCTCTCTCTCTCTCTCTCTCTCTCTCTATCTATCTATCTATCTATCTATCTATCTCTCTCTCACTCTCTCTCTATCTATCAATCTATCTATCTCTATCTATCTCTATCTATTTATCTCTATCTATCTATCTCTATCTATCTATCTCTATCTATCTATCTCTATCTATCAATCTATCTCTATCTATCTATCTCTATCTACACACACACACACACACACACACACACACACACACACACACACACACACACACACACATACACACACACACACACACACAGTACAGTGCAGCAGAGTCGGTTACTGCGAGCATTCTCAGTCACTTCGAAACGAGTTTTTATCCTCACGTGGGACACAGACCTTGTTCACTGTGGCAGGTGAACGCTACAAGTTCTATTGATCTGGAAGTTATCTATATATTATATTTATATCTCGTGGTGTTTGTGTTTACGTGTGGTAATGGTGTTTGTTTAGGATACTGATAGGAGGGGTGCGTCTGCCTATATATGGGTGTGTTGCTGTGTTATGCCTAAGCTGTGTGGTGATTATTTCTTCATCTGGGCCCTTGCTCTTGTTGGGTGTCTCTGTGTGCACTGCAACCGTTAGAAAAGAAAGTTTCTCTTTGTCTCTGTCTGTCTTTCTCTGTCTCTGTCTCTGTCTCTGTCTCTCTCTCTTCTTCTCTCTCTCTCCTTCTCTCTCTCTCTCTCTCTCTCTCTCTCTCTCTCTCTCTCTCTCTCTCTCTCTCTCTCTCTCTCTCTCTCTCTATCTCTATCTCTATCTCTCTCTATCTCTCTCTATCTCTATCTATCTCTCTCTATCTCTATCTCTCTCTATCTCTATCTCTCTCTATCTCTATCTCTATCTCTTTCTCTTTCTCTAACTCTTTCTCTTTCTCTTTCTCCCTCTCCCTCCCTCTCTTCCTCTTCCCCTCTCCCTCTCCTCCTCATTCTACCTTTCTTCCTACCCCTACGTCTACTTTTCTACTTTCTTCCCTCTTCCTTCCTCTCCCACCTTTCTCTCTTATCGGTTTCTCCTTATCCTTATCAGCTCGGTGGCAAATACCAAAGGCCCGTTGCGCCCCTTTTGCTCAACAGTTCACGTGCTACCAATCGTAAACTAATTCGCGAGGGTTTGGCAATCCAGAGACAGGAAAGAAAATGCTTGAGACAGATCTAGTTTGATTTCGTTTGTCTTCTCGTTTATCATTATTTATGTGTTTGTGTGTTTTTTTCTTTCTGAATCTCTGTGTCTGTCTCTGTCTGTGTCTGTCTGTCTCGTTTTCTCTATCTCTCTATCTCTCTCTCTCTCTCTCTCTCTCTCTCTCTCTCTCTCTCTCTCTCTCTCTCTCTCTCTCTCTCTCTCTCTCTCTCTCTCTCTCTCTCTCTCTCTCTCTCTCCCTCGCTCTCTCTCCTTCCACTGTATATAGTTTCTCTATTTTATATGCATCGTCATTATCAGCTTACTCCATTACTACAGCAAATTTTCTCCTATCATTATTGTCATCATTACCTTTATCGTAACAAACACTACAATAACCAGCATTAACAACCATTATACGAGTGGTGACCGTAGCTATTGTAATAATGGAATTATTAATGACAATATCATTGATAATGCTCTTATTACTACTACTATCAACAACATTATCAATGCTGATATGTTGTTAAGGTCAGTGCTTGTAATTATCGTTGTTATTGTTGTTATCGTTTCAATTGTCATATTACTGTTCACAAATATAATTTATTGGTTTATTTTGAATTAACTTTTGCAGTTGTCATCATGATAGCAATTTATTATATCCCGTTTACCTGATATCATTAGTCGGTATTATCACTATAAAAGTCTAATAACAGTGTAATTATAATATTGGTAGTACTTCTCTCTCTCTCTCTCTCTCTCTCTCTCTCTCTCTCTCTCTCTCTCTCTCCTCTCTCTCTCTCTCTCTCTCTCTTCCTTTTCCCCTCTCTTTCTCTTACCCATTCATACCCTTTCTTAATCCTTTCTCCTTCCCTCTCCCTCTCTTCCTCTCCTTCACCCTCCCATCCCTCTTCCTTTCTTCACCCTCCCATCCCTCTTCCTTTCTCCCTCCCTTCATCTCATTCCCTTCCCTATCCCTCCCTCTTCCACTCCCCCCCCCCCTTCCCCCTCATCCTCCTCTCCCTTACCAACTCATATCAGTTTCATAATCTCGGTCGTATCTCGAAGTTCATCATCCTGTTACTTCACACAACCCCAAAAATGAGGTGGGGGGAGGAGGAGGGGGTGGTGGGGGTTGGCGAGAGGTCAAAGGTTACTGTATGTGGATGCCAGCTGATGCCGAGACCTTTTAGCGCAGAACGATGCCTTGGGAGAATACAGGTTGCATACGCGAGATGGATTTATTTTTATATATATATTTTTTCCGGGTCAGGTTATGAGGTTGGTGTGTGGGTGGGGGTGGGTGGGGTAGGGGGCGGTGGGGTAGGGAAGGTGGGGGGAAGGAATGGTGGAAGAGGGGGAAAGAAGGGGGGGAGGAAGAGGAGGGGAAAAAGACGGGGGGAAGAAGGGATGGGAAAGGAGGAGGAGAAGGGAGAAAAAGGGAGGAAGGAGGAAGAAGGGAAGGAACAAGGCATAGGAAGAGGAAGAAAGTAAAAAAAAAAAGAACAAAGAACACGAGAAGAATAGTGAAAATAAAAAATATAAGCTGACAAAAATAAGAAAAAAACACTAGAAAAAAGAGGGGAAAAGAGAAACTAAAAAAAGCCGAAAAGTAGAAGACAAAAAGAAAGAAAGGGAGAAAGCGAACATAGAAAAAAATAAAATATTCTTGGGGAAATTAAAAGGAAAAAAACGTGAAATGCAAGTGATATAAAAATTCACCAAGGCAAGCATTTGGTGTTGGTGAAGTCAGGGAGAAAAGGGAGAAGAAAGGAGGGGGTGAGAGGGAGGAGGGGGAGAGAAGAGGGGAAGGTAGGGGGAGAGGGGAATGAAAAGAGAGAAGAAAGAAGGGGAGAAGAAAGGAGGGGGGGAGAGGGAGGAAGGGAGGAAGGGAGAGAGAAAAGAAAGGGAGCTGGAGGGATGGGGGGAGAGAAAAGGGAGGGATGTGGGTGGAATGAGGGAGAGAAAAGAGGGGGAGGTGGGTGGGATGAGGGAGAGGAAAGGGGGGAAGAGGAGTTGGTGGAAAATCTGCCAAGGGGAAGAGGAATTGCAGGAGACAAGGTGGAACGGAGGGAGGGAAGTGGAGTCGAGCGAGAATAGAGGAAAATAGGTGGTTGGGAGAAGTGATAAAGAAAGAAAAAAAAAAAAACAAGAAAAACTAACCGGAAAATAATTTGAAGAAAGAAATAGAGAAAACCAAAACCAAATATAAAAAGGTAAAAATAGAAAAAAAATACACAATCATATTCTCCCATTTCAAACTTACTCGATCTCCCTAACCTATTGAAAATTGTCCATCTCCCTCCCTCTCCCTCTCTCCTTCCCTCCCTCCCCCTCTCATCCTTCCCTCCCTCCCCCTCTCTTCCTTCCCTCCCTCCCCCTCTCCTCCTTCCCTCCCTTCCCTCCCTCCCCCTCTCCTCCCTCCCTCCCTCCCTCTCCCTCTCCTCCTTCCCTCCCTCTCCCTCCCCCTCTTCTCCTTCCCTCCCTCTCCCTCCCCCTCTCCTCCTTCCCACCCTCCTTCTCCCTATATCCCTCCCCCCTCCCTCCCCCTCTCCTCCTTCCCTCCCTCCCCCTCCCCCTCCCCCTCCCTCAACCATCGTCAATCCAAACCTCCCATCGACGTGGTAGAACGAAGAGAATTTAACAGACCCCGAAGCCCCTCCAACAGACCAGCTCGCTGTAATAACCCTGGCCGGTCTTGACCCGGTGTTGAAACGAGTGATTCTGCCCTTAACCTTTGTGCTGGGACGTCATGCAGAGGAGAACATTCTTGGAAAAAGGAGGGAGGGAGGGTGGGGGGAGGGAGGGAGGGAGAGGGGGGTGTTCTCTGATCTATCGGTCTCATGTGTGGATGTGTGTCTGTGGAGTTGATTTAGGTCTGTCGTCCGTCTTCTCTCGGGCGTTTGTTTACATTTCGGTCTTTCTCTCTCTCTTTCTCTCTCTCTCTCTCTCTCTCTCTCTCTCTCTCTCTCTCTCTCTCTCTCTCTATCTATCTCTCTCTCTCTCTGTCTCGTTCTTTCTTTCCCTTTCACTCTAACTCCCTCTTCTTCTCCTCCTTCTCCCTCTCCCTCTCCTTCTTCTCCCTACCCCTCTCCCTCCCTCCTCTCCATCTTTTTCCTCTCCTCTCTCATGCGAATCATCTTCATGAAACTAACCACATACTTCCAAAAGAACCACTCTCTCCACACTCATAAAGTCCAAGCCAATTAAACCATCGGATAATACAGACCGTTATTTTATTTTTCTTCTCTCCCCAAATTATTCGGGGGAAAAAACGTATTTCCTTTCGAACGTAACGGTTATCAGAGGCCGTTATATTTTTTTTCCCGCCCAATCATTTCAAACACGCCTTCTTCCCTCTTTCAAAAGTTCCCGCCACGTGAGTTACGTCAGCAAGGCTTCTTCGCGTGACCTCTTGCAGTGCAAAGCGAGCTTAATGATGACAGCATGACAGAAGCAAAGGAAATGAGAGCGATAAAGATGACGGAGAGAGAAAAAAAAAGAGAGAGGGCTAGAGGTAGAGAGCTGGGGAGGGAGATAGGGAGGAAGGAAGGAAGGAAGGGAGAGGGAGAGAAAGAGAAAACGATAATTGAGGTGGATAAAATTATAACGTGAGGTTATCCATATGAAACATTCATTATGATAGTAACAGCAGGGTGATAACTCGGAATATCAGAAGAGAGATAAAGAGTGTAGACAGAGCACAATAGAATCAACGAAAACGAGATGGAAAAATGAGACTAAAACTGAAACACATTTGAAACAAGTTTGAAACATGCATAAATACAGGTTGACCTCGTTAACAATACTAAATAAAAACGTAAAAGAAAAGTATGAATAAGATTCTCACGATACCACTCATGTTTTTACGTTATGAATATGTCACCAACAGCGCCGCATAAAACTGAGGCATCGACACCCTTGCCCATAGCACACTTCAAGTCCCATTCATGGCAAGTCGGTTTTCTCTTTCATCATTTCTTTCTCTCTCTCCCTACCTCCCCCTCTCCCCCCCTTACCCTCTCCCCCACCCCCCTTACCCTCTCCACCGATGCCCCTTACCCTCTCCCCCTCCCCCCTTACCCTCTCCACCTCCCCCCTTACCCTCTCCACCGATGCCCCTCCTCTCCACACTACCTTTTAACCTTTCTCGGCAATATCTGAACTTGCCTCTTAGAACTATTTCATCACGTCTTCGAACTTATGCCTGACCTCTGTGAGTAATGTGTAGAATCCTTTATGTATACCGTCGTTCCATTACAGCCCAGGAGATGCCTCTAATTATACCTGGCAATGGTGGGGGTCTTATACCATGAGTGAGTGTCGTTACGTGGTTTAAAAGGAGGGTGGGCTGAATTTTATGTGTTGCTGATTGAATAATAATAATTGTTCTCCCAGACTGTGAAAAAGGTCACTGGTATTATCCACATATTCTGACTGCCCTCTATGCAGTGTGTGCTACTTATTAAATTCATTCGTCAGTATGATATAACAATATGTAAGTGAGTATAGTATAAGGCCTTCTTGTATAACCTGTATTTACTGGCAAACAGAGAGGGTAGATGCACTGTGTTTTAAGTCATTTTTCCCACTGCTTTATCAGCTATTACGTATTTAGGATACCATTATGTAACTCCTTAAAATAGCCGTTTCCGTACTCTAATTCCTTTGTTGAAAAACAACCTACAAATTAAACTACAGTGAATTGTTTGCACGTTATCCGCACGTGTGTCAATCACTCCTCTTACGTCCGCGTGCGTGGGTGTGTCTGTAACCCCATCCCTTCCTCCGTTATATATATAGAGATGCTTCCCCTGTCATCCATTGCGAGAGGAGACCTTGGCAAGAGGACCTTTCAAACTCCCCCCCTCCCTTCCCCTCCCCTCTACCTCCTACCCACACCTGCATCCGGGACAACACGCCTGGACAGCTGGCATCATGAGGGGAAGCTGCGATCACACAGTCGGACTAGCAACGCTTAACTGCAGCATCCGAGGTAGACGTCAGGCTCTCTGTGAATAACCCTGAGTGTGCCTTTTGAACTTGCCGCGAGTTTGTGGGGGTTATATAATACGTTGTTTGTTGTGAAGTTGGGTTACGTGGCTTTTAAGTTATGTGTCGAGTGTGTCTGCTTCTTTGCTCTAGATCTAAAAATCCATGAGATGTGAATATGGATTATATTAATTGATGTGAGATTTTTAAAGCTTTCATTATGATTCGCAAACGAATTTCAGTGTTCTTTAGCTGATGTCTAAAATCATATTCGAGTTATTGATGGATCTTAACTTCATCTGACTTACACTTATTATCTGATGGATTGCCGGTGCCTAAGCTAACCGTGATCAATTGAGATAGCTGTTTTGTAACAACTTTATCATACGTGTTAACAGACCAAACAATATAAAATTCACTGTCGAGGTAAAATCAGGATACAACTTTATTTTACAGACATGTAACTTACGGGAGGAAAGGCTTGAGTTATTTTGACATCTTAATGCAGGATAGTATTTTTGTATCTACTTATTCGTCTAATATTCTAATGGATGTTTGAACTTGATTGCTATAAACGAAAATACCATTCTTGTTACTCTCTCACCATGACATCTAATTATTTTTAAAATCTTCCTCCCCTCTTCCTTAAAAAACACAACCCTGGCTAGCTTCTCAACCATAAAAGTCCCAAAACTCATTTTCCTTTAATCAGTAAAACCGATCTAACTCACCCTCCTCAAAAACGGCTAAAAGACAAGACAAGACTGGAAGGAAAATGCTAACAAGGGCCATTGCCAAAAGCTCAAAGGAAGGTATCATTAACATGTAAAAATCGGTCGGTTACATGTCTAAAACACGAGGTTGTGGCAAGGGAACTGTTGTCCTGTTGGTCACACTAGAATGGATTCAGTTTTATGGAGTTTCATTCTCTCTCTCTCTCTCTCTCTCTCTCTCTCTCTCTCTCTCTCTCTCTCTCTCTCTCTCTCTCTCTCTCTCTCTCTCTCTCTCAGAGGTTCTCGGGTAAGAAATGGTTAGTCATGAGTGTTTTGAGCCAATTGTTGAAACAGAAACGAGTTTTGTAGCGCGTGCCCCTCTTATGCGTGAGAGATATGTCTTGAATGAATTAATGGAAGTATTAACACCAATCACACGTAGCGATGAAAATTGACGTTTTCTTCGATAAATGCTCCAAAATGGAAACTACAAATCATTTCTTCTTAGTTTCTAGGAGTGCCTCGTTCACACATTTCTAACTGTATGTATCTGACGTCACAGGTGAAGTCAGGTAAGCATTCATAACCTCTGACTTATCTGGCATTCATATATGATGTAAACACCTTTCTCTAAGAAACACCTGCTCCCTAATCAGCTAGAAATACGGTTGAATTCCCCTCATCACTAAAAATCTTATTCGTACCATCTGCCAAAGAAAATCAAAAAGATCTATGTCCGTATATTTTTAAAATCAAATTTCGATCTCGCAAACAGCAACAAAATACGCCGGGTCAAAATCAATATTCATATTCATGTATTTTATTGTTACCACGTATGCATGTATGTATGAGCGTGCGCATGGATACAATGTATACATGTCTGTGTACGTTCAGACATGTATTTATTTACCAGCCTTTCACCATAAAAAGTTTAATTTGTATCCCAGACAAACCATCGCCAAATGAAGACAATATTTCCCCGTTTTCTCCCCCCCCCACCCCCCCAACACGAGTCTTGACCTCAATTGCCGTGTCTCGTGACCTCGACGGGCAACGTTCCTGTATTTCCGACCCCCCCCCTCCCCCACACACCCACCTTGATTCTCCCCCACTCCCCCAAACCCCCCAATACCCCCACTTTGACCCCCCCACACCCCACCAGGTC
>NC_061825.1:38834159-38841659 GCF_019202785.1 Penaeus chinensis
TACTATTTTACTACTACTACTACTACTACTACTACTACTATTACTATTTTACTACTACTACTATTACTATTTTACTACTACTACTACTACTACTACTACTATTACTATTTTACTACTACTACTACTATTACTATTTTACTACTACTACTATTACTATTTTACTACTACTACTACTACTACTACTACTACTACTACTACTACTACTACTACTACTACTACTACTACTACTACTACTACTACTACTACTACTACTACTACTACTACTACTACTACTACTACTACTACTACTACTACTACTACTACTACTACTACTACTACTGCTACTATTACTATTTTACTAGTTCTACTACTACTACTACTACTACTACTACTACTATTACTATTTTACTACTACTACTACTACTACTACTACTACTACTACTACTACTATTACTATTTTACTACTACTACTACTATTACTATTTTACTACTACTACTACTACTACTACTACTACTACTACTATTACTATTTTACTACTACTACTACTACTACTACTACTACTACTACTACTACTACTACTACTACTACTACTACTACTACTACTATTACTATTTTACTACTACTACTACTACTATTACTATTTTACTACTACTACTATTACTATTTTACTACTACTACTATTACTATTTTACTACTACTACTATTACTATTTTACTACTACTACTACTACTACTACTACTACTACTACTACTACTACTACTACTATTACTATTTTACTACTACTACTATTACTATTTTACTACTACTACTATTACTATTTTACTACTACTACTATTACTATTTTACTACTACTACTATTACTATTTTACTACTACTACTACTACTACTACTACTATTACTATTTTACTACTACTACTACTATTACTATTTTACTACTACTACTACTACTACTATTACTATTTTACTACTACTACTATTACTATTTTACTACTACTACTACTACTACTACTACTATTACTATTATACTACTACTACTACTACTACTACTACTACTACTACTACTACTACTACTACTACTACTACTACTACTACTACTACTACTACTACTACTACTACTACTACTATTACTATTTTACTACTACTACTACTACTATTACTATTTTACTACTACTACTATTACTATTTTACTACTACTACTATTACTATTTTACTACTACTACTACTATTACTATTTTACTACTACTACTACTACTACTACTACTACTACTACTACTACTACTACTACTACTACTACTACTACTACTACTACTATTACTATTTTACTACTACTACTACTACTACTACTACTACTATTACTATTTTACTACTACTACTACTACTATTACTATTTTACTACTACTACTATTACTATTTTACTACTACTACTACTACTACTACTACTCCTACTACTGCTACCACTACTACTACTACTTTTTATTTTACTACTACTACTACTACCACTACTACTACTACTACTACTACCACTACTACTACTACTACTACTACTACTACTACTACTACTACTACTACTACTACTACTACTACTACTACTACTACTACTACTACTACTACTACTACTACTACTACTACTACTACTACTACTACTACTACTACTACTACTACTACTACTACTACTACTACTACTACTACTACTACTACTATTACTATATTACTGCTATTACTACTACTACTACTACTACTACTACTACTACTACTACTACTACTACTACTACTACTACTACTACTACTACCACTACTACTACTACTATTACTATTTTACTACTACTACTACTACTACTACTACTACTACTACTACTACTACTACTACTACTACTACTACTACTACTACTACTACTACTACTACTACTACTACTACTACTACTACTACTACTACTACTACTACTACTACTACTACTACTACTATTACTATTTTACTACTACTACTATTACTATTTTACTACTACTACTATTACTATTTTACTACTACTACTATTACTATTTTACTACTACTACTATTACTATTTTACTACTACTACTACTACTATTACTATTTTACTACTACTACTACTATTACTATTTTACTACTACTACTACTACTACTATTACTATTTTACTACTACTACTATTACTATTTTACTACTACTACTACTACTATTACTATTTTACTACTACTACTATTACTATTTTACTACTACTACTACTACTACTATTACTATTTTACTACTACTACTACTACTACTACTACTACTACTACTACTACTACTACTATTACTATTTTACTACTACTACTACTACTACTACTACTATTACTATTTTACTACTACTACTACTACTACTACTACTACTACTACTACTACTATTACTATTTTACTACTACTACTACTACTACTACTACTACTATTACTATTTTACTACTACTACTATTACTATTTTACTACTACTACTATTACTATTTTACTACTACTACTATTACTATTTTACTACTACTACTATTACTATTTTACTACTACTACTATTACTATTTTACTACTACTACTACTATTACTATTTTACTACTACTACTACTACTATTACTATTTTACTACTACTACTACTACTACTACTACTACCATTACTACTTTACTACTACTACTATTATTACTCCTACTACTATCACTACTACTACTACTACTACTACTACTACTACTACTACTATTACTATTTTACTACTACTACTACTACCACTGCAACTACTACTATTACTACTAACGAAAAAATAGTAATTTGGCATACATATAACCAATAAATACACAACAAACTTTTAATAAGGTTCATCAACATATATATGAGGGGGCTGGCCTGTCAACCACTCATTCAGCCAACTCATTAAGGCTGATTCTGTCATCTGCCTGATAAGAGATCTCGGTCCCATGTCATGGGTTGGACAGTAAGTGATTTGGTGTCTGTCATGGGAGGAATATAATCAGGTGCTTTTGCCAGTTTCAAGAGAACTATTTGTATCATTTCCATCCCTCCTCGTCAGATATTCCACTGACAGCTATCCATGTATATGAACTGAACTTTTTTCTTCTTCTTTTCTTTTTTTAAGACGTTTGGAGTCCTTCCTTCGAGACATTTTGAATTTCTTCAGCGCCGTTTGAAAATGTTAAAGCCTACAGCTAACCGCCTAACCTTTTTTTTTTTTTTTTTTTTTTTAAGTGAACACTAGATACAAGTGCCGTTAATAATCTCTTGTTCTGTTTGCATTCAGAATTCAGAAAACGGCTTTGTAACTTTAAAATCACCTAAAAACATATTACCTGGCACTTCAACTTTCATCTTACCTTTCAGAACTTTGCGTGTATGTTAGAATTTGTGATTATTTTCCAGGTAAAACTTCAGAATGTATGGATAAGAATCCTTTGTGTGCTTAAGATGTCGGTCACAGTGATTTTGAACTTGTACACCAGCGTTTATATTTTCTTTATTTCAGCATTATGAGTAATGGGGAAAATGACAGGATGATGATGCAGAGTTAGCAATGTAGTGTCGTACTATGCACTAATGATATTTGCATCATTTGCACGAGATGTATTCGATTTATCAACCTTGCTAATTATACATGTCCTAGCATTCTCTCTCTCTCTCTCTCTCTCTCTCTCTCTCTCTCTCTCTCTCTCTCTCTCTCTCTCTCTCTCTCTCTCTCTCTCTCTCTCTCTGTTGCACAATTTCAATTTTCATTGTGTCTTTTCGGCATAACATCCCAATACATTGGGAACACAGGCCATTCCATCTTTCATAAGTCATTTAAATTTATAATATCAGCGTTGCAGTAAGTAAATCATTTGCAGAAATTTAATAATTTCTTATGTTGTTTGTTCATATTTGAAAATAATCTTAATATCTTTCTTCCTCTCTCTCTCTTCTCTCTCTCTCTCTCTCTCTCTCTCTCTCTCTCTCTCTCTCTCTCTCTCTCTCTCTCTCTCTCTCTCTCTCTCTCTCCTCCTTCCTCTCCCTCTCCCTCTCCCTCCTCTCTCTCTCTCTCAATATTTATATTTTATTTTTTTTCTATTTTCTTTCACTCTCAGCATTACTTGGCTCCTCTCCTATTCCACTTTTATTTTTACATTTTCCTTCGTTCCATCTCCTCCGTTCCTCCGTTCTATATTTTCCCCCTTTTATCAATTCTGCCATTTCCCCGTTTAACAACAATCTCTCGCTCCCATTCCCGTTATGACAACAAGACGATTAATACGCACATTCACATTAGCTGGAATAGTTTATATACCCCATTACGTTAGACAGGTTACAACTGTGCTGTCTGTTCCACGTAGTTTTAACATGACCCGTGATGGTGTAATCTCTAGATTGCTCAATCATGCACAATGGCTGAAGTATTTAGATATATTTTTGACTTTTAATAATTTTTTCCCCTTTTCTCATATGAAGGAGTTGAAGGAGTTGAGTTATATAGTACTGACTTTTTGTTTTACATTTTTTCTTTTTCTTTTTCTTTTTCTCGTTCCGATTTTGTAAACCTGAATACTGTGAAGAAAATAATAATGTTGCAATTAGCTGCGTATTAATCATAGAATTGCAACACGAGGCAGTGTGCGTGTAGGTGCTATTATATGCAGGGTTGGGATGAAAACATTGCATTTAATTTTTATCTGAGTTTGCGGTGCCTTTTCTGTACATATATATGCTTGATTAAAGCCATTTGTTCTTGTAGGTAATACGATTTAAAGAATAGCTTTGTAAGTAGTTAGGAGTCACACACTTATTCATGTGCTTATTAAACATGGCAAACATTTTTAACCAACATTGCAATAATCGTTTTTCCTTCAGATGGCAATACCCACACGAATTCCCACACAAGAAAAACAAAGACACTAAGACCTATTATATAAGCCCACTTACACACCAGCAAGAAGGCGAAAACATGAACACACTCGCCCAAACACACCAATACATAAATACATAAAGATGTTCTTAGTCAGGTCAGGTTAAGAGAATTACGTATGCACCTTTAGTCATCTGTTCCTTGTACAGTGATTGTGCTTCTAGATTGGCCGCACGCACAGGTTAGAATGTTAGAAGGTTAGGCAAGTTCGTCGAATTCATTATAAAGATTGGTAAGTCCTGTCAGTGACTGCGTGTATAGACAAATCATTATCACCCGAATGGATTTTTTTTAGTCAAACAGTTATCATCCAAGTAGAGGAAAATTTGAGAAGGAAAAATGTAAATGATATGCATGTTTCTTTTTCTGCAATGATCTGCAACACACTGAAACCACATACTGATACGAATTTCAGTAAGTGTAAATGTAACTGTTAACTTGAGAAATAAGGTAAATAAATACTCAATACTTGTATACTCAACCTGTTGACTAAAAGAGGTTAAGAAATTCAATCTATACATAACACAAAAACAATAGCTTTTTGCATGTAAATAAAACAAAGATCCGTAATTTAACAAAACGTAACATTCATAAATATGTCATTTTCAACAACCAGCGCATCTCACATCAATAAAGACGTTTATATAATAGACATACGAGATACTGGCATATAATCACTGGCACAAGCATCAGAGAATTCAAATGAAACTATAACAAGAGTCCCAGTAGCTTTTCAATGCAAATTCCTAAAGATAGAATCGATAAGATGAAAATCCGCAAAGTGCAATATACAAAATAAAGGCCTCATGTAGATTCTGTTGTTTTTAAGCCAAGTCGGGGAGTTTGAGGAGCAGGAGGCGAGGCGAAGGTCGACGAGCGCCACCAGTAAGCAACAGAATTGATATCAAGTGGTTTAAATTACAAAATAAATCTTTGGCCAACATTTTGACACCAATATTCGACAGTTGTCTTTTTTATATGGTGTTAGTGACCCACTGAGATCATCTCAAGGAGAATGAGAGTGGGGTCGCCCGCAGGCTCTTTGTCTCTCTTTCTCTCTCTCTCTCTCTCTCTCTCTCTCTCTCTCTCTCTCTCTCTCTCTCTCTCTCTCTCTCTCTCTCTCTCTCTCTCTCTCTCTCTCTCTCTCAGACACACACACACGGCCTTAGGACTACCCCCCCCGCTACTTATCTTTTTCGCGTATACCCCCGTCCGGCGCATAATTTATTCCGAGAAATTGTCTCGTGGCTTTAGGTACAGGAAGTGACTCTAGAAAAAGGGGCGGTCCTCTTGGCGGGGGAAACTAGTCCATGTGACGAGGTAAGTTGGCCAGTTCGTTAAGGCGAGAGAGACAGAGGGGGGGAAAAAACGTGTTGATTGTTGATTTAATTATGCGACAGTATTCAACCTTCGTTTCTCCATAGTATGAAGAGATCGTGTATGTTCCTTATTTCTCTATTTTTCTCTTTTTTCGTTCTTTCTTTCTTTTTTTTCGTTATTTCTTTCTTTCTCTCTTTCTTTCTTTTTTTCGTTTTTTCTTTCTCTCTCCCTCTCTCTCTCTCTCTCTCTCTCTCTCTCTCTCTCTCTCTCTCTCTCTCTCTCTCTCTCTCTCTCTCTCTCTCTCTCCTCCCTCCCTCCCTCCCTCCCTCCCTCCCTCCCTCCCTCTCCCTCTCCCTCTCCCTCTCCCTCTCTCTCTCTCTCTCTCTCTCTGTCCTTCTCTCTCCCTCCCTCCCTCCCTCATTTCACTTTCAATTGATATCTGTTTGTGTTTACTTTCGTATCATGCATGAACTTGTCTTGCATGATAAAGGCGTTGCATGGACAGTACAATGGAAGACCAGAGATATGAGAATTTTTACGAGAATAAGAGACGGAATTTCGAAACTAACTTTTCGTTAATGTTAAACAAAAGTGATAACGAATGCCTTTCTCTTCAATATCAACAAGGAAAATAAATATAGAAAATCACAAATTAACTTATCCTCTGTTTAATGCTATATATTTTTAATTTCCTTTTGTTTTTCTGGCGTGACGAAGATATGTTACATTCACGCACACGTTTCGAAAATAAAAGTCAAATAATAGGATATCTTGATTTTAAAAAAAGAAAAAGAAAGCTTCTTCAAATAAAGTGAATGAAAAGACAAATATACAAACCGAATCTGATTTATTAACGAAGTAGAGAGAAAGGGAGTGGAAGTGTGGGAAAAGTAAAGCAGAGGAGAACAAGTTAAAAAATAAAAAAAAGAGAAAAGTGACAAAGAATAGAAAAAAAAATATTTACTGGAAAAAACTATTGTAAGATTATTGTAAATAACTGTTAAAGAGACGATGATAAATTAATTGATTATAAGACCTATGGCATAACAAAGCATTAGTGATAAAGGAATGTTTTCATTTATTGAAAATGTTCTGCCTTGTTTATATCTAAGGTCATTAGCGGCAAGGAAATAAAGGAATAAAGTAATTGCTATTTTATAACATACAGCAAATCATACCAATATAATACGAATATGATATACTTATACGAGACCAAGATGTGATTTTAGAGCTGATTTAAAAGCAAACAAAAAATACATCAACAAACAAAATATCTAGA
>NC_061825.1:38854159-38861659 GCF_019202785.1 Penaeus chinensis
TGCAAGAAGAGACATAAAATAAGCATGAAAGGTTTTATAGAAACTTAAGTGCAGGCATTATAAACCCTGCGTCGTTTTCTTATCATACAAGTATTTTCTGCGAACTTTTAACATGGCGTGTAACATTATTGATCAGACGAGCGAATTCCAGCGATTTGAGTGCTTAATTTGAGTGCGGGTGTTTTAATATCTACGTTTAGTTAAGAATGTGTGGAGATATCAATTTAATTTTTTTTACGGGTTCTGATAAATTGGATTTATTAAAGCGTCGCGTGAGGGGGAAACTCTACGGGGATTGCACGCCGTGTTCTATCTTGAACACCATTAGTAGTTGGGATAATGGTTTTAATTGCGATATTTTACCCGATTTTTGTTTTTGTTAATTAGGTAATCTACTCTTATAATTCTCATATTCTTTATAGAATGCCCCGTATAAGAAACAACTACGTAATTACAAAATATAAGACAATTGAATGAAAATAAAAATTGTCTTCATATACAGAATATTAGGAATATCAATTTTGGTCATAATTGCTGATATATATATATATATATATATATATATATTCTCCCTCTTTTGCCATATTCCACGTATTAATATTGATAGTTTAGTATTTTGACAATGCTCAAAGGATTATATCAATAAGAAAAATATTTATGTAACTGTAAACACAACCAGTATCACACAGAAAAATGAATGTCCTTTATATAATTACGTATAAACAGTTTTGTTTACATAACCGTTCCTTGCCAACAATACTTGGATCAAATAAAGGTTAATTTGTATTTTGTGTTTTATTTGAAACTTGATTAGCTATCTAAAACATGGAAACGCCAACTGTGTTAAGATACAGAATCTTACAATATTTATTCTATATTTATTGAATCTATGCGGTCGATATAACGAATTGTATGATGGAGATAATTATATTAAAATGGCAGTGATGTTTATAATGTGAATAATTGCAGTGAAATATCTACCAAATTATTTGAGAAGAAACGGTGAAGATTTATCCTCATTTTATGTAATTACGACAAATCATGAGGGATAGATTTTTTATCATTGTCATAAGTTTTTAGTACGTTGCTTTGATTAGTATTATTATTAGTAATAAAAATATAGTAATATATCTATTACTAGATTTACATTATTGAAAGGTGCCATTCAAATACATTATTTCTGTAGTAAAGCACTTAGTCAATACTGAACGAAACAAGTCAAATTTTGCATTGCCTTCCATATACAATTTCTAATCAATTTTGCTTGACATTTCTCTTAACAATAGATTAACAGCTATGTAAGTAAAGAAACGTATGGCAGAAAGTTCAAATACATTCATCTCATCAGCTCCAAACTGTTACTTCTTATGCCAAAAGACTATAATAATTACACACACAATCTACATGGCATAACCTACGTCATTCTATGAGTATCTATCCCAGTGGCCTCCAAACTCTTCTCAGTGACGGCACTCTCAACCCACACCTCTGGAAGAGTGTCAAGGACACCTATTGGCATCCAGTTTGAGAGCCACAGGTCTATTCTCTCCTATTTACAGCTTCCAAATTCTACGGGAAATGCACATCTTACGTTCAAATACCTTCGTCCTCTCCTTCTGGTTAATTGCTTGGTTTCTTGGTGTAGGAGAAAGTGAAAAAAAAGTGTTTTACCGATGACCCTGTTAACCCAGTCGGCAAGAATACATGCCATACACACTGTAATAAAAGCTTAATTAACGTATTTGCACATAGATGGCCCCTACGAGTGCCCAATCACCAATGAATCAGTTATTAGTCCTACCTGTCTCACCTGTTTACCCTTTTCCTTGACCTTTGGAAAGGGACTTTTGTATTATTTCATTGTCTTAATTGTTAGCGAGACTTTAATAACAATTTAATAAACATAATATCAATAGCAATAAGAACAGTATCGATATCAACTGTATTAAAAAGAAAAACACATTTTCCCGCCAATTCAAGGAATGGGGAAATCAGGATCGGTCCACTAGGGCTACTGATAGACTCCTTGCCGGTTGAGCACATGTGGAGCCATCTGCATGTGAAAAAAAATCACAGAAAACTACAGGGGACAGAACGTAAATCCGTGGTAGTTGGGTTAATTAAACGTTTGTGTTGAACCAGTAGTAGAATGAGATTGGTGTATATATTTCCAGTATGAACTATGGTAAGAAACGTATTTTTGTCTTGATTGATAGTGAAAAAAGTGTCAGGAGAGTCCTTTAAATGTTATTTTTAAGAATTAAGGGGATGTCATTTCTACGATTAAGAATATCATTATGTGCGACCTACGAGAAAAACACTATACTTTAAAATTTCATTGGTACAGTAATCACATAATCCAAACAAATACTTTATTTTCAATTTTCTAAAACCTGGCCCAACTCAAACATACTGATTTTAATCTACATAATCCATACAACCACCTGAAACGAAGCACAGTTCTAAAGCTGTTTGATTAGCTGTGTGGACGACACCTGATACACATACCACGAAAAAACAAATGAGCCATTACGTCATATCACTGGTTTCAATGAAGCTATTTCTCACCGCAAAACGAAAGTGACAAACTTATCGAATGGGTGACTGATTCAACCTGTCCTCATGAACTCGTCTGGCATTTATATGACCTGTCAACTAGATTTTAGTCGCCTGGCGTAAAGGATCTCTTTTGCAGGAGTTTAGGATGTCGAGAGGAGTAATTAAGGTACGGAGGATGTCCTCATTAACAAGGAGCCAATTTGTACCGCGGGCATGTACAGCTATGTGTTTCTGATGCAAAATTATTCATGGTGTCCATTGACTTAACCACTAGGTCTGTTCGAGACGGAAAACAAAATTGCAATGAATTACTGACTCACAGAACATGTACAGTCACACACGCAAATACACGCACATGCACCCGCTAATCTGCACACGCAGACACGCACATATAGGCACTAATAAGTAAGTACATTTAATCGCAAATACCCATAAACTAAGAGGTACTGTTCACGGGTCAGGGCGCAAGTGTTGTACCAAAGATCTATGCTGATAATACGTAGTGTTATCATACGTATATATATATATATATATATATATATATATATATATATATATATATATATATATATGTATGTATGTATGTATGTATGTATGTACGTATTGTTATCATACGTATATATATATATATATATATATATATATATATATATATATATATTTATATTTATATATATATATGTATGTATGTATGTATGTATACACGTATTGTTATCATACGTATATATATATATATATATATATATATATATATATATATATATATATATTTATAAATATATGAATGTGTATATATATTTATAAATATATATATATATATATATATATATATATATATATATATATATATATATATGCATATTTGTGTGTGTAGGTATATATATATATTTGTATGTGTGTATGTGTGTGCATGCGTGTGTAATGAGTAAAACAAGGTAAGTGGCATCTCACCAAAAGGGTTTATGCTATAAATAACCCAAACTTCGAGAGCAGGAAAGAATCATTATAATATTGTTAAAAAATATATGTAGTTTCCTTGTCGACTTCTACATTACTTAAAAAGTATATATATCAATATGCCTTTGATTACTTACTTACTTAAGGTTCGTGTATAAGATGTTAATAAAACGATGACCATTTACCGACGGGAAAAAACATTTTAATTTAATTTATTTGTGTTTTCCGTTTTGTATAAGTAATGTTTTACAAGATATTTCTATTGTTTTGGATATCAGTATTCATTACTTTTTTGTTTATTTTTTGATCATACAGACACAAGTGTTATATAATTAGTAATATATATAATATCGTATTATAAAAGTAATATCGAAAATTGATGGTATTGAAATTGGGTGAGAGAGAGAGTATGTGTGTGTGCTTACGTGTGTTTGTGTGTGTGTGTGTGTTTATGTATGCATGTGTGCGCATTTAGTAATACCATCGAAAATTATCAGACTTCCTTCCATACCAGTATCCAAATTTGCTGTCTTCGAAGAGGAAAAAAATAGCCAGATATTTTATATAAAAAATCGCCACATGAAAAAGCAGGAAAGAGCGGCAAGGTTATCTGCGCAACCCTAGTGGAAGTTATTTATAGTAACACAGAAGATGTGGCAAATTACGTATTATATTTTCACATGGTATAGACTAGACATGTTTAACGCGTTCTGCCTTTAGTCTGAGTTGTTGGTTATTATTGTTTGAAAGCAATTGCAGAAAAAAATAATGAATTCGTTTGGTAAATATCTGTTACAAAAATAATCAAAGGCGGATCTTTATATATATGTGGGCGTACTAAAGTGTAATTTCGTAGAGTAAAAGTCATTTCTAAGCGAACGGATGCCTTCGTAACAAAATAATCAAAGGCTGACTGGGTGAGAATATATTCAGAAAATATTCAGCGATGTTTCCCCGGTATGTCAAGCTATTTGTGAAACTTATTTGCGTCACAGTGATCATGTTAGCTTATAAGGCTTCGTTTGACACGAATCTATCTCCCTCATACCGACGAGGATTTAACAGAATCGGAAATGTGGAGAAAGTTGAGAAGAAACACAGGGAAATCGGCAAAGAAATCTGCTACGTGGGTTGGTCATCTGTGCCCAAAGTACGACCATTATAAAGATTTGAAATATTTAGATCTCTTTTGGGAAGAACCGACTGAAAAGGATATTTTCTTTACCCAGACTTCCTGTTCTGTTGTCTTAAGTCCTAGAGAGGTGAGTAATCTTGCTGTTAGCTGATAATTACTCTTTTTTTATTACTATTTTATTGCTAATACTTTTTTCAACTTCATTTTTTTATTTATCATTTTTACTTTTGTTATATTCATTGCTAGAAAATTTGATAGGTCCGTTTTTGAGACCACTTGTGGAAATTGGAACGAAAATTATAATTAAATACTTTATTGAAGTGTGTAAGAAGATAGGTTTCTGCAAGATATAGTGTATTTCAAACGATCATAATCTTACTATACTAGATATGTATAATACCTTTGAGATATTTAAAAATTATCAAACCTTCTTCAAAGTATATAGCTGAGTATTTACCTCAATTACGTAGTTAATAATTATTATTTTCCAATACTGAGGACTCCAATTACGATATATTTCCGTGATATAAAGTATATATTTTTGTGTTTCTTTTTACTATGTGAATTAAATCATATCATAGTAGAGGCATTTTATAGCAATATCGAAATTATGAATTTAGTTTATATAATATTGTATTCGAAATAACAGGACAATAGACACTGATAAAGGGGATTTTCCTAATTAAAAAGATTATCTTTCTTCAGTATTTCATATTATCTTCACTCTGGTTTTCTTGTTTTTTTTTAATATTTAGATTATCATATATTGTACATATAATTATTTTGTCTTTAAGGCTGGCAGTTTAAGACATAAAAGTATATATTTCCTCAAATCAAATTTTAATTCTAAGTACTGCCGTTCCACAAAATAAAGAGCATTATACAGTTAAACGTAAATTCTATAAGAATAACTATTGATATTATACACAGAGACCCAAAATATTACCGCAACTAATGATCACTATCTATCCAACTATTTGGTTACCGTTTATAATGCTATATCTCTCTTTTTTTCTTTATATCACAGATTTCAACTGTAAGATACATAATCAAAGCCTCATTTACATAATTATCGTGGTTGAAGAGTGTGTGTGAGTAAGCATTCTGACCTTTAAGGCTTGAAAATATATGCATGATCTTCGGGAACCATGTTGAGTTAGCTTCCTGAGCATAACTGACATTTAAAACAATATGTGTAACGCATATACAGTTTCTATATATATATATATATATATATATATATATATATATATATATATATATATATATGTGTGTGTGTGTGTGTGAGTGTGTGTGTGTGTGTGTGTGTATGTGTGTGTGTGTGTGTGTGTGTGTGTGTGTGTGTGTGTGAAAATGTATGTATAAACATATATTTGTGTGCCTGTATGTGCATGTATGTACGTGCGCCCATGCGTTCGTGCGCGTGCGCGCGCGTTTGTGGTGTGTGTGTGTGTGTGTGTGTGTGTGTGTGTGTGTGTGTGTGTGTGTGTGTGTGTGTGTGTGTGTGTGCGCGCGCGCGTGCGTGCTGAAAATGAGTAAAATGAGCTAAATGGCATCGTACCCATATAACGAGAAAAAATCATACTATTATTGTCCGGAAATATATGTAGTTTCTTTGTTGATTCTATATCTCGTTTTTTTAGTCAATTTTATCATTCATTCTTATTAGCATACAGCCTTGTTTCCTTTTATTAGAGTAGCCTTATAAGATATGAACTTGATGTAAGTATAACAAAGACTAGTATCATATAAGCAATAATATA
This sequence comes from Penaeus chinensis, assembly GCF_019202785.1. Classification (NCBI taxonomy): domain Eukaryota; kingdom Metazoa; phylum Arthropoda; class Malacostraca; order Decapoda; family Penaeidae; genus Penaeus; species Penaeus chinensis. The sequence continues at coordinate 38,860,574 of NC_061825.1, forward strand.
TGGTCTTCAATGTCATATTATGAAAGATAACAATGAAATTTTGGTTTATCATTCGTCTGAAGAGGAACTCGTGAAGAGTTCGAAACGTTACATTTCAATTTGATTTTATTTTCTTACTGTGGCGGTTTTCCTTTCATAACAATGAAATGTTTTTATATTCTCTCTCTCTCTCTCTCTCTCTCTCTCTCTCTCTCTCTCTCTCTCTCTCTCTCTCTCTCTCTCTCTCTCTCTCTCTCTCTCTCTCTCTCTCTCTCTCTGGCATAAAATAAGATTTTGAAAGTATGTAAGCAGGATGATTTTCAAGATGATTTTCATATGCCGTAATATATCATTAATTTTAGAAATGTTTGTGGTAAAATAAGGAAACCTTTACGAATATAAAAATATTATAATAATACAAAAATTAAGCAAATAAGAAAATTTCGCCTGTTGCTTCATTTCTCAACGTAGGAAAGCGATATATTTCCGTAATTTAAAAAATTGAGGAAGATAATCGACCAGCGATATATGACCCATTTTAACAACAGCTAAGATCATTAAAACCGATGGTTCCTCTTTATTATTTCCATCTAGAAAAACGTCATGGAGTTTTGTCACCTTCAGAAAGGTGATTCCTCTTTTTGTAGAATTTTAATCATTATTAAGTGATCATTTTATGGATTATTCCTTCATCATCGGATAAAAATATATGTTGTAAAATCTTTACTTTTCATTGGATTTCTTTTCCTTTTTTTTCTTTCTTTTTTTTTGTCTTTTGTCTTTCGTCGGTGAATTTCTGACACTTAATACGTGGCTGACTGTGAGGCTGGGTGTTGCAACGGGGGCATTGTGGAGGGAAATTCTCGTGGCAATGAATTCTTTTCTATACAGGGAGCGAGGAAGGTCAGCCTAGTGCCAGTGACCCCAAGGCAGACCAACACCACCTCCTGCCTGCTTAATTTCCCGTGGGCTGTGTGCTACGGTCCTATATTTTGTTTGGGATTATTGGTTAGGTGTAGGTGTATTCACTTCGCTAGAGATGTCTTTTGGCTTTTGTAAGGGAGACGAAACACGTGAGGTCTGTAAACACACGCACACGCACACGCA
>NC_061825.1:38864159-38874159 GCF_019202785.1 Penaeus chinensis
GAGAGAGAGAGAGAGAGAGAGAGAGAGAGAGAGAGAGAGAGAGAGAGAGAGAGAGAGAGAGAGAGAGAGAGTGAGAGAGTGAGAGGTTTGTGCGTGTGCGTGTGTGTGCTTTATATATATTATGTAGGTCTTTGCATTTTTTTTTCTCTCTCTTTTTTATCTTGTTCTATGTAAAATGTTGATTTTTGTGTTATTTATTAATTGTTTTACATGTTGTTTTTTTCTATCTTTTAGTTGAGGAACTATCGTAACTCATGTTTATTTACGACGTTTTATAACCATTATCAATAACAATCCTAAACAAAAAAAACAAAAAATGCTAGAATATACAACTGCACGTACGGATACAACCTCCAATAATGATAAAGTCAGCCGTCCTTATCTATTAAAACAGTTACATGAACCTTAGATTATATTAAACTTTTAACTTATATTTCTCTTTATTCTTACTTTACATTTACGTTACTTTACTTATATTTTACTCTTCTATTTTACTTTCCTTAACTTTAACTCTTCATTTATCTTGCATTACTTTACTTTTTTTTTCAACATCTTGTCTTCAATCAAACTTCCATTTAAACTACCCCTAAACCCCAGATCGAGCCTCGGCCACAGTGAGCGACGCCGTTCGAGCAGAAATATTGCGTCGATTTGGGGGAACGTACGTGGACTTAGACGCCATAACTCTCCGTCCGTTCCCCGATTCCACGAACTGGCTGACGAGGGTCGACCACCGCCTCGTCACGGCCGCTGTTTCGTCCTTCCAGAGGCTGCATCCTCTCCTTCAGGTAACAGAGGGATTTCGGGGTTAAAATAAGGGGCGTCGGTTAGGGGCTACATTTTCTTAACTTTTTTTTTTTTTTTTCTATGTTACATCTCTATAGGTTCGGCAATAGCTTGAAAGTGACCCTAGAATGGCTTGTCCGTTTCGCTCGGCAATACCCCCTCCCCTTCTTGCTCCTTCCCCTAGAAATAGTTGAAATGGCGCCTCTGGGTTAAATTGGTTAGCTTTGTGACTTTTTGCTTCTTCTTGTCCTGCACTCTCTCTCTTTCTCTTTTTCTTTCTCTTTCTCCCTCTATCTCTCCTCCCTCTCCTTCTCCTCCTTCTCCTTCTCTGGCCCACCCCCTCTCAATAAGTTTACGAGTGAATGACATGTCTCACACATCCAAAAGCATCACTTCCATCTACTCGTCCTGTGGTGCGGAAATCAGACGTCCAGTAACACTAATTGCCCCATTGTCAGGCCGCCGCGTCCGCCATACCGACTTCCTACAACCCCTCGACGTGTTGTAGCGTCGGCCCCGACCTTTTCACCGACCTCCTGCACCGACAATGCCCCGACAACGTCACCATCCCGACCTCAGTCCCTTCCGACGCGACGGAGTACTGCGGGGACGTCACGGTCCAGCCGAGGAACCTCTTCTACCCCATCCACTATGGCTACGAGAGGGACGAACTCGAGAGCGTCTTCCGAGAGGGCGAAGGTCTGGGTGCCGCCTTCTTCTCGAGGGAGGAGACGAGGGGCGCCTTCTCCCTCCACCTCTACAACTCCTTGTCGCGCAAGAGGCTCGTGTCCCTCCGCGGTGATTCGGTTCTGAAGGAGGCGGCGAGGAGGAACTGTCCTAGGGTCTATCAGTATTTGTTGAGTCAGGATGGGTGGATGTAGTTGTGCGAGTGAGTGTGGGTGACTTTGCTTGAGAGAGAGAGAGAGAGAGAGAGAGAGAGAGAGAGAGAGAGAGAGAGAGAGAGAGAGAGAGAGAGAGAGAGAGAGAGAGAGAGAGAGAGAGAAAGAGAGAGAGAGAAAGAGAAAGAAAGAAAGAAAGAAAGAAAGAAAGAAAGAAAGAAAGAAAGAAAGAAAGAAAGAAAGAAAGAGAGAGAGAGAGAGAGAGAGAGAGAGAGAGAGAGAAACCCTGTGCACTTTACTGTTTATTTTTTCCACTGAAGAAAAAAATAGTGGTTTCCTTTTCATCATTTCCATCACAATTTGCGTTCAATCCTTTTCCTCAACGATTTAAATGCCCTAAAAGCTCCCCTGTTTTAACGTCACCCATAGTCACAACTTGACCATAACTTAATAATGTATGTATATAAACCACCTCTCCCTTCACACCCACATAAACCAAAGAACATTCAAGGTTGCGGCAAAGAGAGAGCACAAAGCCTCAGACACGTTGGGACTGAGTTCATGGAAGGCATATTTTAACCCATCAGTAGCTCCTTCCTGGCCAGTCAACAGCTTTACATTGGAGGTATCCTGCTGCTGAAATGACACATCGCCTAACTGTGTTCTGTAAATAACATCTGCTCTCGAGTTCCTTGGAAGTATGTATGTTCATATGAGACGTATAAGTAAGTTGGTATATTTTAGCTTGTTATTCATTTCATTCTTAGCTTTGATTCGGTTATTTGAAATTAAAATGTGTTGTATGTCAAGAGTATCATTAGATTTTACCTACTACTGCTGATTTATGTTTGATAGTGTATATATTATTTATTTTTTCCACATTCTCTATTAGTTAATTAACAAATAGATATGCTCTTCTTCGTCTTTGCAACACAATTGGTTGTGAATATTCGATGTTGTATGCCTAAGTATCATAATAAGAGTTTTATCTACTACTGCTGATTGATGTTTGAATGTTTTTAACAAATGTATTAAATTCATTAATATATTGTAGACCATATATGTAACGAAACTATAATAAATTTATATTGAGTATTAATTTCTTGTATTTGTCAATTTCCACAAGCACACAAATACTTTAATTTCATTTTCTTTTGTATGTGATATTGGATTCAATTGCATGATTATGTTTGGAAATATGACTTGTGTTTGCCTAGTAATTCTTATCCGACCACGTCATTTCATCAGAATATTTACGTAAAGTGAAGAGGCTTCTCTAAATCAATATTTAGTATATGCAGTTCACCAGAAGTTTATAAGAGAGATTCCAAATGATAGCACAAGTAACACTTTTTCTTAACAGTTCAGTAATTTAGCTAACAGTATTTCCGTCCATCTCACCATTAGCCAATAACTTTACTCCATTGAATTATAGCATCCTTTCTAAGACATCCTTTCTGTCATTTTACTGAGGAACTTTGAGAACATATTTATAAAGCATATGATCTCATGCATTGAGACCCTGCCACTTTACTCATTTTTATTCCTGTGGCTTAAGGTTTTCTGACCTTATATACAAAGTGAATTATCATTTAATATTTGTATCTAATCTCCCTCTTCCCCTGTATAATTATTTCATGTAATATAAAGAAAAACACGGACCAATTCCATTGTTTCTGGTAAGCCTCAATGATTGTACACACTACAAAGAAACTATGTAAGCTATAATGTAACTTCACTACATTTGGCAGGTTAAAACACCACGACAAGAATAGCCAATTTCTTAATAGAATGACCTTTATTTGTTTAAGAAGTGTATAAAATTTGTAATAAAATCTTGTGTAGAAATTATTACCCAAGTGTAAAAATGGTAAAAAGGATTTTGTAGGTGGCATTACAGATCTGCTTTTTTAAAAAGGAGAGTATAAAATTTAACATCTGTGTTTTTCCCTGCTTTTGCCTTTACTGTACTGTTGACAGCTAGTTCACTATATTTCACTGCAATGCAATTTCTCCTCACTAAATCAATAAGAATTGTTTTCACTTTTTCCTCCTAGCAGGCACAAATGTTTTATGATACCACAGAGTTAAATGGAGATACTAGCAGACATAATATTAATTGGGCAAACATGACACTAGCCAGCTTTTCTAAAATCAGCAAGTTTTCAATGCTGTTATCTTGACCCAGTCAAAAGTCCCATAAGCTGTATCCAATTCAGTGTGTATCCAATTCTTTGTTTTTTTCCTTTCTTTCTTCTTTATTTTTTGAAGCCCAAATTCAGTGCCTTTGATAATAACCATGAAAATCATATTGTTGAATTCAATGTATTCCTTTGATAAAAGTTTCATGGCACAAACAAACAAACAAAAAATGCTTCACATGCACCATCAGGGTATCTCTGATTATGAAGAACAAGTCATATGAAAGCTCTTTATTGATTTCAACTTTGATTCAATTGTTTCCTTCTTCCAAAATAAGACAAATTACAATTGAGTGATATTTCGTGATTGTGTGTTTAATACTGGTAAGACTTGATAAGCAGTCAGATATGTGCAACAAAAAGATGTTCACAATATTTTCCATCAAATAGCAAAAGCTGGATTATACACTCTTCTTTGATCTCAGTTGCAGCAACTGAAATAGCTACCAGTCACCTCAAGTTCGGTTAATAAGGGATCTTTTGACTTGAGAAACCCGTATTAGCTAAATAACATGATCTATCAGGGAATCGTAAAACAGAGGACCCCTTTGACACTCAAAATCATTTGTAGCAACATGAAGCTACCTACAAGGACATTCCATTTATAATCCTTTCAACTGCAAACATTTTGTCACTCTCATAATACAATGTCTCAGCTGATCATCACTTCTGAATACAGAGGTAATATAGCAAATTGTTCTGTCTCGCATCTACCTGTAAAATAAGATTATTAAAAGAAAAAAAGTACTGCTTGCCAATACGGACATTTTCCTTGAACCTAAGGAGACTTCTACTGAATATGAAGTGTGTCTACTTATCACTGGTCACCTAAACTATCCATCAACATTTTACCATTGGTCTAATACTCACCAACATAACTGAAAGGTCTTTAAAATCTTGCCATCTAATGCCTGGGAGAAACGATGGGTATGGAATGGAAATTGTCTACCGTTTAAAAATCAATTAAAATTTCAAAATAGGAAAAGGAGCCTTATCCACTAAAGCAGGATAAGTATTTATATATATAAAAAAAGAGGTTTAATAAAATGGTCCCATTTGCTATCTTTACAAAAAAAACACACAATCAGCACAGAACTAAATGGGGAACAAATCATTAATTTACTCGTGTGTGTGTGTGGTGACAGAAGTCTATGTTTGGTATATTTGCACATGGTACATGGACGAGGGAAGTGTGGGAGTGTGGGAGTGTGGGGGTGTGGGAGTGTGGGTGTTCAATAGTGTGGGGGTGTGGCTGTTCGGGACTGTGGGAGTGTGGAGGTGTGGGGGTGTGGGGGTGTGGAGGTGTGGGGGTGTGGGTGTTCAGGAGTGTGGGAGTGTAGAGGTGTGGGAGTGTTGGGGTGTGGGTGTTCAGGGGAGTGGGTGTGTGGACCATGGAAGTGTGAGGGCTTTAGCAAGTTTTCTTTGTACTGTATATGTGTCTGTACTGCTCTACTCTCTAACAACATTAAGAGTACACAACTTAAAAACAAAAAGAAAAACAATGAAGTTAATTTTTTTTAGGGGGGAGGGGGGTTAAAGAGTACGTTGAGACTTGATATCCAGTGTGTTATTTCAAAAGTAAAGATAAAAAGCACTCAAATGAAATGGAAATGTACAGTATGCAACTCCTGTTAATCTTATTTCTCTTTCTTCTCTGTATGTATAAGCACTTCGTCTTTTTCTTTTGGTTAGAGTTTCTCCTCGTTTTTGTTAGGCCAAAGGCATACTATTACCTATTATACCTAATTTCCAAGCTACATACTTTCACTTTCTAAAAATGATCAAAGAGAAAAAGAAATTAAAAAAATAAAAAAAAATTGAAAGTGAGCAACTTAATATGTTAATTCCTATTTCCTTATTCCACAAGTATAATGGATGTTGCACTAAAATGTGATTAAAATAAACAAACATTTACGCCACATCCGCTCATTAGGTATTGTATTTACTGATCTATTTTTTCAAAAGAATTTATTTTGCCTGGTTAGTTGGTTACACATATTGTCTCTGCTTCGTATCAGTTACTTTCTCTTACCTTTATCAAACTGTTGTCTAATAATCCATTTCAATTAACTGGAATAACAACAGAAAACACATCTTCAAATAAATATGAGAGATTCATAACCCTAAAGGAAATTAAGACAATATTCTAAAACATAAAACTAATCAGAGGTGTACAATCATTTTTCAATCTGAATAATCCAATTTACGGTTTTTTTCCAAACTTAGGTCTGGTTTAGTTCAACCGAAGACTTTTATATCTCCTTTTACCATTTAGGTGATATCTTACAATTAGGTTAATATAGGGTTTTTTTTTTTTTTTGGCATTTCAATTTATCAATATAAATTAATATCTAATATTAATGTGCAAGCTTTTAAACATCTGTCTGTACATTTTATACACATGACACAAAATATATATATATATCTCATCTAAATATATCATTCTTACATGCAAGAGGCACTGGTCAGTCCAATGGCCATTCACCAAAGGAAACACAACTATAACTTGATCAAATCTTATCCCCCGCTGTGCTTGCGGCATGCACTGCTCACACCCAAAACACACACACACTTGCCGATCCCGTCTGCGTCTCCCACACGCTACACTATGCTCAGAGAACCAGGTTTTTACGGCACACCTGTACAGGAACAAGTCCTTTTACCTTTGCTTGGGAAGAGTTTTGAAAAAGGGAAAAACAATCTTTCTAACTAGTTTCTTTCAACTCCTTTGGCCATTTGTACAAATGAAATACTGAATAGATGATATGCAAAATTCCTTATTACAAAGAACATCATCTAATATAATTCTTGCTAATGACACATCTGTATCCAAGAAATTTGGGGCCACATGTGCTCCGACATGAGGCAGTTTCTTTACTAAGTTTTCCGCTCCACGTGCGCCATCAAACCATCGCCAAAAGGAAGAATATACCAAAATATTTCTCTAAAGAACTATTAACAATCACTACTTCATGAACGATGTATCAACACCATAAAAATTTTCATTTCCTTCCTCTTGTTTCTCTTCCTTCTTTTTGTGGAGAGGGGTAAACTTGTACTAAAGCTAGGAGTGTTTCTGGAAGTGATCTTTCTTCTGTTTAATTTCTTTCTTTTTTCAGAAAAATAGATAACAAAAGATGACTTCATCAGATAATTTGCAACTTGAATGGAGCAACACACTCGCTTCACCTGGAAGATCTCTCAACAACACACACAAGGCAAGATTTATACATATCAGCATCATAACAAGGGAATCCGTCACACTTCAAATTACATTATACATATATTCCATTTCCCAATCAAAGGTCTGCTTTGGCCACCTCTCCTAAAGTCACCTCAGCATTTCCTTACAATGCTAATCATCTCTCATCTCCAGATACCTGAATTATATGAGGAAAAATATAAATCTCCAGACAGGATTCCAAACTTTCATCCAGATGCTGGCAACCACAGTCTTATTTGTCTAGTAAGCTGACTATCTCCAGCCTAATGGAACTAACATAGGCAACAAATGAATATTAGTGCATGGTGTACATTACACATCATTCATATGCATCATATGAGCACAGCAGTAAACCTGACATGCAGACTTCACATCTGGAAATGGCGCGAGAAGGATGTAGGTTTATTTCGGGTATGTAAAACAGATTATGGAATCTTGTATGGCATCACACTTTGTCATGTCGGTGAGCTAGCTCAGTTCGCTGTGGAACTCAGTGCTCAACGGGCTGGGCCTTGGCAGCCTCCATGCAGCATTCTATCTGCCATTTGTTGCAGCATCTTTGGCCTGTCTTCGCTTTTGCACTTGGCGCTGGTGTTCCCTCTGTAGGTCATCTTCACTCAGGTCCAGCCTTTGCATCTGCAGAAGCAAATTCCAAAGTCTTTAGAATAATGTTGAAATAAAATGTCAACTTTCTGATTTTACTTTACATATTTTCCAACGATGTATACCATACCAACATAAAGTTCTCGTTAGATAAGATTGAAGATTTTTACAGCAATACAATATTTCTTGTACCCTTTCTAAACATACACAATCTTAAAGCTTCCTCTTCTACTTATTTTAACAAACTTAATTTCAAACCTTCACTCTCTTCCTCTCTTTCAGAAAATCAGATCAGCGTACCTGGAATAAGAGGAAGCCTTCCGCCATAACACCATGCTCAATGTTGCGCAGGGCCTGGAGTGTCTCATACATCCCAGGGCATCGCTTGAGTACCTGCGGTCTCAGTCCATACTTCAGCAGCACCAAACCAACTCTGAATAACACCTTGACGCCTGTTTGGGTGATGAAAAAAGATTCATATTTTAGGCTTGGTTACTTATTGTTCAAAATGGCTTTTAATCCTAATGTTATCTATGCTTCAAACTTCTCTGGTAGTGAACACTACACTGCTAAACTGCAATAAAAGTTTACTTCGATGTCTATCACTGCACAACACCCACAGGCTTAAAGTAGAGAGCGTGTCATGCCTCTGTCTCTACCTACCCTCGCAAAATATCATGTCCCACACTCGTAGGACAGATGCCCAGGGTAACGTCCGTGAGAAGAGGCACATGAACCACTCTGTCATGTAGAGTACTGGCTCAATTTTGTGTTTTTTCTGAAATTGAAAAATCAGTTTTGTTAAAGGAAAAATCCTACTAATTATTGTTCTAATTATAATTCATGTTGGGTTTTCATTGCTCTACATACTAACATAATAGACATAGTGTGGCCAAGAAGTATCAGTATGAACATTCATATGAAATATCATTAATTATTAAGAAAAATATACATTGAAATCCATAACTATATATATAAAAATAATTTTCATAAGCCTACTTTCTCCATTCTTTCATTAACTCATATACAACATAAACAACAATTAACACATTTTAATACACTGAAGCTTAAACAACGAACTTAATAGCAATGAAATACATTCGTCTTACACAACCAACTTTCTGTCCGCACAAGTTGAGAAATACTTACAAGGTGTTTATAGGCCGAGGGTGAAGCTTTCTTCAAGAGTTTGTACAGGATATCACCATCTACCTGAATGGCTTCCTGAAAATGATATATTGAGTTTGAAGAATAATGTTTTATGTGTTTGAAGATCAGTAAACTACTCTCTCCTTCTCCCATTTTTTTCTTGCAAGAAAGTAATTTATGTATAGCATAACTAAGATATGAAAACTAAACAGTTACCAATGACTAGGCAGAAAATATTAGTCATGCTAGCAAGAATAGTAAATACATATTTTTATTTACCAAAGCTCATTTCAAATATGCATAAATGAGCTTCTCCAATCAAAATACTGTCTCAAAACAAAAAAAATTCCTTAGAAAGAAAAAAATCAACCAGCTTTATGCCCTAAAAACTTCCCCATCAACAGGTAATGAAAAGGTAGCTTACCAGACCACGAGCATAATAACCAGGAACATATTTGTCGCAGATAGCTTTTAAGCACCAGAAGGCTGGTTCTGCTGGCATCTGCATGAGGAGCACAGCAGCAATGGGGGCATGAGCCTGACAGTATTCATCGGGCGAGACTTGTGCATGAACCTTTAGGACTCTGAACAAATCTTCTTGTCTGAAAGATATCAAAAGCAAATAAGGATTTCTTTAATAATCTAGATAGTGACAAAATAGACCTCATTTATTAGTTCAAGAGAGAAAATCTGCACTATCTTGCAGTTCCTCTGACAGCACAGTGAAAAGATCCAGCAAGACACCTTCTTCCACCACAGGAAACTCACCCGTGGCCCCCCTTCTGGAGGAACATCTCATGAAGAGGAAACTGACGGTGGAGATCTTTTCTGATGTCATCCTCTAACCGAGGATCTGCAGGTGCCTCCGCCAGTTGGTCAAATACGCCCGGATTACGCTGCAATTGTCTGCAGGACAAAGATTACAAAATATGAATAAAATTACAGCACATGACTAATTATTCTGCATTCCCTAGAACAGTGTTTCCTAAGCTTCTTATAATGCAACCTTGAAGCCAGACTATGAGGAGCCTGGCCACACTCAGAGCAAAAAGATAATTTCATGGTTTTCATATCAATATCTATGAATCTTCAATGATTTATTCACAATTATTTTCCTATTCCACCTTAAAAGAATACTTTATAAAACAAAACTGTGATGTAAATATATATACATGTCATGCACCAAATTTTCCTTCTCT
>NC_061825.1:38893510-38896010 GCF_019202785.1 Penaeus chinensis
TATGCAATTACAAAAAATGTTTCTTGATTTTTTCACAACAGAACGAAAGTTCATACAAGTGTAAGTTTAATGTCCTCAGGTTGTAGAATGCATCAAAGCTAATAGCTAATCACAAAGTTGTTTGATTTTTGTTTACTTTTTTTGCATAGTCCATCTTTGCCAAAAAAAAAAAAAAAGATCCAACAACAACCAAATTACGATATTTTATTGGAAACTTTCTCCAGACCCAATAAATCAGAAGCCCTTCAAAAAATAATTGCGTACTATTGGTAGAACTATTGTACACAATACTTTTACCTAACAGAAAAATTGTGTCCTGTTTCCCAAGTTCGTAGAAAGGAAAAAAAAAAAAATTGCAGCTCTGGTTACCAACCTCACTACCAGCCTCACTACCAGCCTCACTACCAGCCTCACTACCAGCCTCATTAGCCTTCCCTGCTGTCGAGGCAAGTGCTGCAGCTTCATCGCCAGCCTCGGAAAATGACGAGCGACGCAAACACATGCCTGCTAATTGCTGTCTTCGGGTCGTGATTCATGATTTGATTCGCCCGAGTGGTGAGGCGTCCAGTGTGTGTGTGTGTGGGGGGGGGGGGTTACTTGTTTACTCCCCCACCCACCCACTTTCTTCTTTTTCTTCTCTTTTATCTCATCCACCTTGCCCTCCCCACCTCCATCCCTACCTCATCCACCTCTCCACCTCCTATTCACACACCCCCACCTCCTATCCACAAACCCCCAACCCGAACTCCTTCCCTCCACCTCCACCTCCTCCACCTCACCCCCTCCCCCCCCCACTCAACAGGAAGACCCATCCCCCTCCCTAACGACCCGATAACGACTCCCTTGTTATCGCAGAGCACCCGAGCCCAGGGACCCCGAGCGCCATGTCCGTCTCGTGTCCAAAACCTCGCTTTACGCTGCAGCCTTTGACGGCTCGCTGTGTTTGTTTCCTGGGTTTGGGTTCGGTTTGATGGTGCGTTTGTTTGTTGAATTCTTCCTTTCCTCTTTCTCTTTCTCTCCCTTGTTCACTCTCTACCCCTTTCTTCTCTCTCTCTCTCTCTCTCTCTCTCTCTCTCTCTCTCTCTCTCTCTCTCTCTCTCTCTCTCTCTCTCTCTCTCTCTCTCTCTCCCTCATCCTTCCTTCCTTCCTTTCTTTCTTCTTTCTTTCTTTGTTTCCTTCCTTCCTTCCTTCCTTCCTTCCTTCCTTCCTTCCTTCCTTCCTTCCTTCTTTCCTTCCTTCTTTCTTTTTTTCTTTTTTCTTTCTTTCTTCCTTCCCCACGCTCACCTATGGCCCACGATATACAAATTAATTCAAACATACGCAAAAAAAAAAAAAAAAAAAAAGAAGAAAAAACAAAACGAAAAAAGAGAACAATAAAAAGACGAACAATCACAAAAAAACTGACAAACAACAAACAAATCAAGAAAAGCCAATTGCAACATGGAGATACGAAATCAACCAAACAACCAAACAACCAAGCAAGCAAGCAAGCAGGCAAGCAAGGTACCCCACAAAGTACCGCCCCCGACCGCCGCCAGCGCACCGCCTTGCTTTCACCTGGCCTCCGATACGGCGTGAATATAGATAAGGGGAGGGGAGGGAGGGAGGGAGGGAGGGAGGGAGGGAGGGAGGGAGGGAGGGAGGGAGGGAGGGAGAAGGAGAGAGGGAGGGAGGGAAGGAGGACGCGAGGAGGGAGGGAGGGAGGGAGGGAGGGATTGGGAAAGGGACAGAGGAAGGACACGAGTAGGGGAGGGAAAGTTAGGTTGGAAGAAGGAGGGAGTGGAGGCCCTGAGTGGACGAAGGAGGGAGGAGGGAGGGGAGGGCCTGAGGGTATGGGAGGGAGGGAAGGGCCTGGGAGTAAGGGAAGAGAGGAAAGGGACAGAGGGGTAGGGGAAGGGGGGGGCAGGGGAGGACCATAGGAAGAGGAGGGGGAAGAGGGAAGAAGCATGGAAGGGATAAGGAGGAGAGAGGGAGAAGGAAGGGGAGTACGGATAGGGGGGGAGAGGGAAAGAGAGAAGGAAAAGGAGGAGACAGAGAAGAGTAAGGAAGAGGGTAATAGAAAATGAAGGAGAGAAGGAGGAGGAGGAGGAGGAGGAGGAGGAGGAGGAGGGAGAGGGTGAGAAAGAGGAAGAGGAGGAGGAGAGAGTGGGAGAGGAACCTGGAAAATGAAAAGGAAGAAGAGGACAGGGAAGAGAAAGAGGAGAAAGGAAGACGCGGAAAGGGAAGAGGGAAGGGAGAAGAGTGTAAGGGCAGGACAGGAGAGAAAGAGGGAAGGAGAAGAGAGGAGAGAGGGAAAGAAAGAGAGAATAAGGGGGGAGGAGGAGGAGGAATGGGGGGTTGGGGAAGGAACTTTGTCCTCCAGCCGAGAGAAGGTACGGGTGGGCGGGGGACGAGGAGGGGGGAGGGAGGGGAAAGCATCAATAGCGCTGGCGGAGGAAGTGGAAGGCGGAGGAAGGAGGAAGGAGGAAGGAGGAGGAGGAAGGAGGAGGAGGAAGGAGGA
>NC_061825.1:38908510-38921010 GCF_019202785.1 Penaeus chinensis
ATTATTTTCATTTTTGCTTCTTCTTTCCCTACCATTTTCTCTGAGCTCAAAAAAAAATACATACTAATTTCTCTACCTATACCATGGCACTTGAAGAATATATAGATATATATTAAACAATAAAAAAAAATAAATAAAGTCAATTGATCAAAAAGTGACCTTGGTGATACTGAGAACTTATACGACACAAAAATCACATCTTGCAACTGAAGAAAGACAAATTTCTTTTTCAATTACAAGGCTATTCGCAGTCGCAAATGTCTAGGCACGTATATATTTGAATTTACGTGTGTATAATTAATCTAAACCTTTTATGGTATCCAGGCAAATAGTCCAGTTATCTAGTTTCCCAATATAGGAGAGAGAAAATAATTTGAAAACATTTGGTACTTGTACCATGGATATAAACTACACTAAATTATATAACCTTTTTTGTATGCAATTCATCTTTTACATTCTCCTAATACTTATTATTTAATAAGTTCTCTTTCTTCTACTGTTAATTACAATATTAGTTCTTCTTAAACAATTTCCTATTGAAATTTACACTCCCCATGTCTGCCTATGTAATGAAAGCCAAATCTATCATAAACTGTGGAAGACAGTTCAAAAGAATACATAAGCATATTTTGCTATTCAAATCAGCAACATATGGTATGAAAATACTTTAAATCTGACCAAAGAATTTACTTAGAACAGATATGCTTTTTAAAATCAAATATTTCTTTTACAAATATATGCCTTTCAAACTAAAAAAAATTAAAAAAAATATATGGCTATTAAATGAAAATATTTCTTTTATAAATAAATGCATTTTAAACTAAGATATTTAATTTTCCATACATATATATCACATATCTGGAAGCATAATCAAAATCCCTTTAAGAGAAATATTCCTTCCTTAAAGAAAAAGAATGAACGAAAAAATCTAGAGCTAGGACTTCAAAATGCAAAAAACCTTTCTTTAAATCATTTGTTTCACAGTCCTCTGCAGTATCACTTCTAAACATTCTGAAAGCCTTTGGTAAAGGGTACATCAGAAGTGCAACAGAATGTTAGTAAGGCTTGCACGAGAGTCTTCAGCCGAAACACACCATTAGTTTTACTATTTCAGCTTCATAGTTTGCAAACCTTGCTAAACATCTGTTCCAAAATCTGAATGTGAACAATTCTAATAAACTAATAAACTACATCCCTGTGCAACAAAACAAGACATAAGATAATGTTCTTTATCAAAAATAAAAATAATTATAATAATAATAATAATATAAAAAAATCAAACATAATGAAACAAGTTTTAAATTCCAACAATACATAATAATGACATCTAGATTGATTTCCAAACTTGTCACTTCGCTTTTTAATAAAAAGTTGGTTTGTTATTTTTTTCTGTCATGAAAGTAAATATATTATTATCATTAATATCAATAGTAACAGACTGAAATACATGACTTTCCCAAATATGTAACTATCACAAAATATTTTATACCTACATTTATCTCCACAATCTACATCTTCCTGATAGCAAAATCACCGGATCAATAAAAAAATTAAATGAGTTTTGCAAGAAATCCTTCTTGAATAAGTGCAATTTCCCAAAGGTGGGCAGTACTGCTGATATTCCATACTTCAAAATTGCCTTCCAATGATTAATGCGCAAATCTAAAAAGTACTGGCTAATCAAAACCTATTAAGAAATACCTCTATAACAACATGAAGGTCCCCTATGTACTGCTCCCCAAAATCATGGCATAATAACATAATAATGTTATCAAGAATAATGATAAGTAAATATGAATAATGAATAAATCAGAGAAATTATGTTAGTGGAATTGAAAATGTGTCAGCAGTGATAGCTTCAGTTCTATCACTGGTATTACTAGAGGTACCACAGGTAGCTCTGGAACCCTTATCCGTACTAGCTGCGGTTAACAGTACTTTTCGGGGAATAAGATAACTCAAGCGACAAATTTCAAACACCGAATAACTTGGCATTCTTGCCCAATTTTGTTAATTTTTGTTAACAAAAGAGAGTGCATGCATCACATAACTTTTTAAATATTTTCCAATCAAATTAAGCAACATTCATTATGAGAATACTCTGTCTATTATGTTTCTGTTACTTCCTAGCAAAAATAAAGCTGTATTTTTAATTGAGAAATTATGCACAGAACTCTGAGAATAGAGTTTTCCATGAGAATATCTTAACATTATTCAAAAGCAGCAAAATTTGTTTTAGTAAGCTCTGTTACACTTGAGTCTATATCCTCAAGACGTTACTTTCTTCTCAAGCCACTTAGAGAATAGAAAAGCTCCCTTATGGAGACCATCCCTAAGCTCAAGGGGGGTGGGTTCTGGGTCAGGAGGTCGAAGAATTAGTTATACACTATTTCACACTTTTATATGAATGTAGAATTACCCAGTGAAGAAATACTTGGCAGTATAGCAAAAGGGTTACTTTAAGCTGGGCCTGTGCTGAGTCAGCATATTTTTTCAATTTCAACAAGTATACATCCCATATTGGAGCAAAAATTAAACGTATTTTGAAATCACTTACTGAAACAGATCATAAGAGGACAAAAGAGTCTTAGTTTGAAGAACCTGTAATTAAAGAAAAAAAAAAATAAAAAAAAAAATAATAATAAATATATAAATTAACAGATATTTTACAACATATTATATGTGGTACATATGATTTGATTTTGACATAATGGTTATAATGCATGAGCAGTAATGAGACTATCCCGAACAATAAAACATGACTCATTTGCTTACAGTAAGCAGGGAACCACAATGCACAGCACCCACTGTCACATTCATGTTCACATTCCCAGAATTTTGCATTTTTCTACTTTTCAAAGGGGTCAACTGTTTTGCTTCTGTTGTAACTTGGAAACCAATCTGCATATATTCATGTAACAAAAAGCATTTGAAATTACTACAGTTTCTACAGTAATTTGATGATAATATTTGATAGAAGGATTATTTTTATCTTACTGATCTCCTATACCAATCCTGTCAAAGTTTTTATCCAATCCAATATTGTTCATACCTTTTAGAAAGCATATGAAAATGTACATAAAATGCCTCCATGACCAAACCCCCACAAATTTAGACATGGAATGCCTATATCATTATCAATATTTATCAGTTTGACCTCTCACCCCCTACTCAACCCCCTCTTAGGGAAGGTCTCCTAAAAAAAATTATTCATATTACAATACAATTCAGCTTGCGACATTTACTACCCCTTGCTGCTGATTCTGGCGGGGGCAAGGACATATCCCCTTTGATGCCAGTGGAAACACGTAAGTCACCATGACATGTATAAAGAATATCCACTGTTACAGAGACAACTGGGCATTAATGATAAGTTACATACATACACAAAGAATATACAATTTCTGTGATTCTTCTTCTTGAGAAATTACCGGCATCTTATCTAACCCAAGGTTGACCAGAATTCAGGTTCTCCACACAAATTACAGTATCACTCTTTACATAATTATCACCATTAATGTATGTGATCAGTAACTCAAAACAATGCATTGCTCAAAATAACATGTCTTCAGGAACCCACCAAATAATTCAAAACTTAACAGAACTTTCCCATTCTAGACCTTTTAATTTTATCACAGTACAGTCAAAGTTAAACTCTATGTCATGGTATGCTCGAATATTTTTACATTCTATATTAGCTTACAAATATCACCGGATAGATTTCAAATCAGAAATAACATGTTCACAAAATGACAACGAGATATACAGTCTTCTTCAACATAACAGACTTAAGGTGCCAAACTTTTGTCAATGAATGTTGATGGTTCAAAGAGTCAGGAATTGTTTATATTCTATATTTATAAATATTCTCTGTCACCCAATTCTTTCTATTACCAGGACTTCTTCCTAAAGTCATACTGCATAATTATCACTATAATCAGTTTTTCAATTAATGAGGTGGAGAGACACCTGGTTGGTTGGTGAAATACCATGACAAGTTGGTGACAATACTTCCTTGACAAGTGACAGATTGATGATGATAAACACAAGAAATGCAACTATGATATCTGAACATGTTGCATTCAGCTTAACATCAAAAATTTATCCAAATCTCAGTGGAAGTAGATGAGTATAGACCATTTTCCAATCACTGGAATACAATTAGATACAATAATAAACATCTTCATAATGCACACAAAATTTTACTATCAGGATAGACTGCTTGAATTGCTGCACTTTCAGGCCCTTGGATATCAAATGTCTGTAACACCTGGGTCTGCTATGTTAAAGGCAACATGTACTTCATTTATAAAGATTTCCACATGTAAATTACATTTCATATAAAAAAATCGAGCAGAATTTCAAGCAACCTTACATGGGTCACCTATTCTTGAAATATCTGCCTGAATTCCTGAAGCCCTTCCTCTAAGAACTTGTAATAAGAATAGATTGCTGGGTCATAAAATCCTTCAGAAACCATGGTATCATTGAGCTCGGCTTCCAGAAGTTCGTTGGCATTTATGGCCGCAATGACATACCCTGAAGGATGCTGAACCAGCACTTGAACTGGGAAAACATATGCATCAAGTGCAAGACCAGCTGCCCTAGAAATCCCAGCCAGGGACTCATCATGACTGTATGTCTGAAAAAAATTGGCAAAGTTTGAGTTGCAAGAAATGAAGATAAATGCAAAGCATTCGGAGCTATGAATCATTTCCATAAAAGCTTAGTTCAAGTACATACAACTGGAGACACAAAAATTACTGTTCATTTTCTGTTGCTCTTTATTTCAACTTTTGTTTTGATTTACAGTCCAGTATAAAATAAGAAAAATAACTGTGTGTGTGGGGGGGGGGAGGAGGAGGAGCAGACAACATACCTAATCAAGAAAGGATAAACTCACTTCTAACTCAGTGACTAGTGCCCATGAGGAGACAAAGCTGTCTTGAAGTATGGCTTGCACCACAGGAGAGGCCAGAGGACCCTCCCGCAGTGCCCTGCCCGACCCTCAGCATGATTGATCCTCCAAAACACCCCACAAGATGAGTGTGTGTACAGGGCGGTGCTCCTTTACACCCTTGAAGAAAGCTTTAGTGAAGTTGTGGTACTCAACCTGCAAGTAAAAAATATTATGCTTTTTATTCATTTCCCTTACATTATATTCATACCTTAGTTGATATTTAAATAAGACTTGAGTAATTCAGAAATAACACTAAAGTGGTATAGTCTTTATGTAGGGAGTCACTACGGTACAGTGGTAAATCATATAGCTGGACTCCAGTTGGGACTCTAAAGCAAAATGGGTTGAGCCCTGCCTTAGTCCAAGGTTAGGAAAGGTATCCAATCCACTCAGGGCACCAGCTTCTATCTGATTCAAAAATGTCCTTGGAAAGAAAGTATCATCCCAGTCTTTGTGAGCAAGGGAGTTTGTGACAAAATTGGTCACAAGTGTTGTCATAATTTTAACCAATTCTCTATGTCAGATGAGTTATATCAGTATAATCTTTATATTCATACCAGCAGAAAATTAAAAAGACTGCTGAAAAATTTGCATAATAAATTAGGATATACAATCCAAAATCAAATTTCAACGAACATACTTGCTTATATCTATAAAACTCCTTTTGCAGGAGGTCATGAGCTTTTTCATAAGTGATTTCTTGGGACCACATGAGGCTCCCTGGGTCAGACAAGCCCTCTGCTGAGAGCTGCATTTGTTCAAGATGTGTTATTGTCACTTCCATGTCTTCATCCTCATTGGGTCCTATTAGCCACTCTAGATCTGAAAATATATATTTCCTATTATGTTAACTCCTATCCTATCTACTTATTTTCAGATTAATTTATAGCCAAATGTTTTTTGTCAGAAGGAAAAAAACTATTTTGAAAACCTGTAATGTTTTATGTAAACAGTGTGCACATTCAGAAATATTCATTATTATTAGTTTCAAAAGCACACAAGGACTTGCCAATCAAAGAGACTCTTCTTATAAACATAAAACCTAATGAAGCCAAGAAATAACAGGAGCACACTTGCCCCTGCATTGGGGATATCAAGATGAAAATTTGAAGTGGAGGGATGATGCTTATACCCCTTGTCTTTAATTCTGGACAAGCCAATTATTCTTTTCCTAGTAAAGCACTGAAAAATGAGAGGTCAGGCTGACTTTGGAAGTATTTTCCCTGAAACATAGAATTGAGGGAGCCAAAAAACTCCATGTACACAAAACAGATCAGCTACCATTGCCATGGGACAGGTACCACCCTGCATTTGGGCTTACCTTCAATATGGTATTATAGATACAATCTAGCATCTTTGGGCTTCAATGTAAAATATGAGGATGTATACTTCAGTACCTCTCCCTTGTCAATCCATGGTTAAGGTCTTAAAGGAACACTTAGAACAGTCTGAAAGATCTTGCCACTTGGTGACAGTTACTGGAACATCAGCAACAGAATTGCTGTGTTGTGCATAATTACGAGAGACAAATAAGGTCATTGGTCACAGGTGTTCAATTCTGAACTATCTGTTCTTGATGATGATATGAAAGTACAGTCAGAAAAAGAAGTATCGTTACCCTTTGCATAAACTAATATGAAAAATCAAAGAGGTGTGGCATAGCAAGGCAAGGTAGCGAGCACCGTAATCAGGTGTTAACAGAGAGAGGCATTCAGTTCCTCATTAAACCCAAGTAAAGATAACAATAGCTTTTTTTCTCACTGTGCATATATAAACCATCAATGTCACACTACCCAAAACTTACCCACATTCAGCTTCTGTTGAGTGGGAACATCCATAACAAAATGCTGAACACTGTAATCTGTCACATTGATAACCAGCCTGCCCATAAAAGCCGCTGGGGTGAACCACAGAGGTCTTCTAGGAGGGGTATTTAACTGGTATTCTGCATGCAATCTGGTGGACAATATGCATAAATTACAGTTTAGTTTACTGAAATTAATTGTTTTCTAATAAACACTGACTTAAGTGACCAAAAAATGACAAGATAACTATCAAATATCATTCCATTACACATAAAAGGACTTAAGGAGTTACTTTTACTTACAAACAATATCATCTTACCTGAAAATGATATCTAGACTATCAAAGGTCCTGGCTCTCAGCACAGCAGCTGCTCCACGAGGCCCATACCTACATTTACGGGAAGACACACAGACAGTCAGTACATTGTAAATCATGAACTTGCACACACAGACATTTTAGTTCATTGTTTAGCTAATTTACTTTTCAAATATTTTCAAAATAATGTATGGCTTTATATCAAGTAGTTTATCAAAGATTTCTTTACATTATGAAAGTGAAAAAATGCAAAGTCACCCATTCTTCAAGTCATGAATATAAAAGTTGAGAGGACAAATATGATTATCTCTAAAAAATCTAATAAAAAACAGTAATGACATTTAAGAGGTAACAGTAAACATTCCAATGCACAATGAAAATACTTTTTTGAAACTCATAGCATAAACAGTGCATGTACAGTAAAACATCCAAAGATCCGAGACTCTAAAATCTGCAGTGTTATTTGACTTCAGTCCAACTCACAAGATCTCTCCTGTATGCAATCCTGTGTAGAAATGATCACTTTGCATCTGCTTGGCAAGTACTCACACAGCTCTTCATTTCACTCAAAAGAAAACGACTGTACAATGCAAAATTATGAATGGTTTACTGTCTATGAATGAATCTGACTACCTGGACACCAAGAAGGGTTGTGGGTGAAAGAGAGACAACAAGGAGTAGAGTAGCTCTTCTACGGATCCTGATGGGGGAGGTGGGACATACTTATTGCTGCAACAGAACCACAGGAGAACTAAAATAGTCAAGTAGTATAAAGACTTCTCGTGAGGGAGAAGCGTAAGTGATGCATAGACAGAAGAAAAAAATAAATAATTACTCTTATTTAGTCATAAATCATTAGATGCATAATACAAAGTTTAATAAAAAAAAAGAATGTTTATCTAGAACCTAACATGCCTTTAAGACAGGGCCAAAAAATGTTTTCATAGGTTTATATTAGCTACATGTGGCCCAGAAATTATTTATACTCAAATACAGTTATCTATGAAAAAATGTTGACCTCTACAATGAGTTAGTAAAAATACAGACATGATTATCATAGAATGAACACATTTATCTATCCATCTACAAGAAATGATACAAGCTTGGAAGAAAAAAAAAAAAAATATATATATATATATATATATATATATAACCTTGATTATACACATGAAAATTAATGATAAATATGCACCTCTTAATAATGGTACCATTTGGGATCATTTCATCAGTCAAACGATTAAACCATGCTTATCGAAAGAGAAAAACTACAATATCTTTACATCTTTCATGAACATTTCTAAAAAAAAAAACTATTTTCTCATGAAAAATTTAGAGAATTAATGCACTATTCTGTCAGCAAAACAAATCAACAAAAATAAATAATATCCTTAAAATCACTATTTTTAGCAAATATTTTACTGAAAATGCTCCCTGAAGTCAGTATTAAATATTCTGTTCATGTCTAGTTATATATTCTAATCTAAGAGAACTACTGCCTCTTATCTAAAACTGTTTTAACCTATAAAATTTATCTTAAAAATAACTTGATAAAAATTTGGGCAATTGAGTACGGTTTAACAGGGCATGGAGTAACACATCTCAACTAACAGCAAAAATCATTGTATATTTTCTAAATTAAAACATTCAGTCTATTTTCATTCTCATCACAAAATCTTCCTTGCATAAAACAAAAAAAAAAGGAAAACATCTCATCTCTTACAGCTCCACTTGTCATATCTATCTATTCATCTACAAATTAAAGGCATTAAGAAAAATAAAAAATAAAATCGACACTGACATAGACTTCTTTTTAATTTTCTTTTAACAGATCAATAAATAAAATCTTTACCTTTAAAATAACTTAAAATAATTTTAATAACTTCTTTAAGATAATTCTTTATAGATTCATAAATCAAATCTGAAGAACTTCCAAAACATTTGAAATGAAAATTATAAATACAAACTATTCCAGGCTGTCCTGATGCCCAGAATATGTGAATAACTACAGTAAATTTAAATTAGAATATTCATGCTATTACGATATTTTTTTAAATACCTTTAAAATGTTTTCATTCCTATTAGAATCACTTCACAAGAACAAAAATACGTACATTACTAGGACAATCTTATCTCGAGCATATGGCACTATTAATATAACCACACATGCTTTCATAACTGAGGTACAATGCACAGTCATCTGTAATAATTGACTAATTCTTCTACATTACCCAAAGACTCTCCACAAACCTGTACATAAACTCTCGAGACGTATCGGGGATCAGTCTCCACACGTGGCCAGGTTTCGCATCTATTCCCTCGGCAGGTAGTAGTGCGGCAAAGGCATGGGGGTGAATCCACGACCATGCAACCGATGCAGTTTTCCATGTCAGTATGCCATGCAAACTTGACCTCGATTCCTAATAGGGGGGAAATGCAAGGTAACATCAATGATTAAAAAAAAAAAGGCTAGCTAAGGAGAATAAGACAAAACACACACACACACACACACACACACACACACACACACACACACACACACACACACACACACACACACACACACACACACACACACACACAATCACACACACACACACACACAATCACACACACACACACACACACACACACACACACACACACACACACACACACACACACACACACACACACACACACACGTATGTTTAAATAAATAAATACATATATATATGTGTGTGTGTGTGTGTGTGTGTGTGTGTGTGTGTGTGTGTGTGTGTGTGTGTGTGTGTGTGTGTGTGTGTGTGTGTGTGTGTGTGTGTGTTATCAAAGAACAATATCCTTATATCACTTATAATCTACCAAACTGAGCCAATGACAAATAATCAACAAACTAAACCATTATTGTTTCAAAACATTCTTTTATCCAAAACAAAAAGACTCTTACCTCACGATCTATAAAATCATCAAAGGCATCAGGAGAAACAGGTGTAAAATGAGTGCGCAAAGTTAATAAGGCGGCGTCGTTTGCACGTTCCGAGGCTTGGTGTGTGAGTGGCCATAACCAGATGACAGCAAAGCCTAAAAGATACAAAAGGAAATTAATATGAAAAAAATATAATGAAAATTAATATTAAAACATCTAGTGACTGTTATGCTGTTGTTTCACTACTATTAAAACTATCATTAATATCCTCATTTCTATATTTATCATTACCATTATATCTATAATTATCACTTATGAATAGTTTGTTATTACAATATCAATAATAATAATAATAATAATAATAATAATAATAATAATATTAATGACAAAAATAATAACAATCATTATTATTATCATTTTTGTCATTATTATCATTATTATTGTTATCATGACTATCACCATTGCCATTATCATTATCACTATGATTATCATAATCATTCAAATTATTATCCCCATTATTTTTATCATTATAATTATAATCATCTTTATTATAATAATAGTAATAACAATTATAATGATAATGATAATAATAACAATAATATCAACAACAACAAAAACAATAATAACAATAACAATACCATATTCATGAAAAGAAAAGATACAATGCACACAAATTGTTAAGAATCTACTACAACTAAAAATCTACAACAAAAAAATCTTCCGCGAGCTGTCTTACCCAAGAGAAACGAGAGGGCATACAACAGGTACTTCTTTATCGGAGGAACCTTAGCGTCCACCTGATGATCTTTGTCTTCGTCCCATTTCCGATCTATTTTGCCTTCTCTTGAATCTTTGCCTTCCTTTCCGAGCGTCCTGGCCTCTGAACCCCAGTCTACATCGGCCGCACTGGATTTCCTTTTCCGAGTGGATGTCATTTTCTCTCGGTTCTATTGAATTGTGTCATATCTGAAAGTCTGAGATTGGTGAGGTGAATGTTTGATATATATCTTATTATCAATTCAAATATATATCTATACTATAAACAATTAAAAGAATATTCAAATAAATAAACAAATATGTTATGTGTAGGTGTATGTATACATGTATGTAGGTAGTTATGATGTATGCATGAGCATGAATGTACATATTTATGTATGTATGTATGAGCATGAATGTATATATTTATGGATGGATGTATGTGTGTATATATTTACGGATGGATGTATGTGTATATATTTATGGATGTATGGATGTATAGATGTATGTATGTATGTATGTATGTATGTATGTATGTATGTATGTGATTGAGTGAGTGAGTGAGTGAGTGAGTGAGTGAGTGAGTGAGTGAGTGAGTGAGTGAGTGAGTGAGTGAGTGAGTGAGTGAGTGAGTGAGTGAGTGAGAGTGAGTATGAGTATGAGTATGAGTATGAGTATGAGTATGAGTATGTGTATGTGTATGTGTATGTGTATGTGTGTGTGTGTGTGTGTGTGTATGTATGTATATATACATAAACATACATACATATGTTATAACACAACTACACATAAATAACAGAACCTGGCACATATATATTATATACGCAAATATGTGTGTAAATAGGCAGATTTATTGAATATAAACCTTTCTAAATTCTAAATATATTGCAAATAAAATATCTACCTTCTTCAAAGGGTTGTATCTAATAAATGAATTATATTTTCCTACAATCTATAAGTAAGTTTTATTTCAAATGTATGTACTGCAACAACAGCCAGAGACAGACAGACAGACAGACTGGCAGCCGGCCAGCCAGCCAGCCAGACAGACAGCCAGACAGACAGCCAAACAGAGAGACAGACAGACAGAGAGAAACAGACAGCCAGACAGACAGTCAGACAGACAGCCAGCCAGACAGAGAGACAGACAGACAGCCAGACAGCCAGACAGACAGCCAGATAGACAGACAGCCAGACAGACAGACAGCCAGCCAGACAGACAGCCAGATAGACAGACAGACAGCCAGATAGACAGACAGACAGCCAGACAGACAGCCAGACAGACAGCCAGACAGACAGACAGACAGACAGACAGACAGCCAGATAGACAGACAGCCAGCCAAACAGACAGACAGACAGACAGCCAGATAGACAGACAGCCAGCCAGACAGCCAGCCAGCCAGACAGCCAGCCAGCCAGACAGACAGCCAGACAGCCAGCCAGACAGACAGCCAGACAGCCAGACAGCCAGCCAGCCAGCCAGACAGCCAGATAGACAGACAGACAGACAGACAGACAGAGACAGACAGATAGACAGCCAGCCAGACAGACAAACAGACAGCCAGACAGACAGCCAGACAGCCAGCCAGACATAGTGTTTATAATAACATTAATTTAACTATCAATATCATCTCTACTTAAATAATATCCTTTTTTCATTGCTATCTTATTGATCTTCTTCAAGTTCTTCCTCATCTTGCTAAACTTTATAAAATATATTTGGCTCATAATATCCACTTAAACATTGCCGAATTACCA
>NC_061825.1:38926010-38928510 GCF_019202785.1 Penaeus chinensis
TGGCGGCCATGTAGCCCATGGTCGAGGTGTCCCTCAGCGCCTGGGCCTTCATGATGCGCTCCATGTTGGCGGTCCACCCGTACTGGGAGGTCACGATGCAGCACGGAGAGGTCACCAGGCGGTTGCTCACCACCACCTTTTCAACGCGCTTGTCCAGGATGTCCTTCATTACCTAGACAAAAGAGAATGTATGATTACATTACCATATTCTCATCAAATATAGCTAATAAAGTTGTAATTTCAGAGCCATGGAAGTATACACTCAGCCGTCCAAGCATAGAGCGAGGTGTCGTGGAAGAAATTAAATGTCATCATGAAATAAGATTCCAGATATATTACGATATTTGACTACTAACTGGATCACCCATTGACGCTACCAACAAGAGATTAAAAGTCCTTACCTTGCACAGGTTCTCGAGCATCTTCTTCTTCTCCTCGACCTTCTTCTTCTCCTCGTCGTCCAGGGGAAGTTCGAGGCCTTCCTTGGAGACGGAGGTGAGCTGCTTGCCGTCGTACTCCTTCAGCTGCTGGATGCAGTACTCGTCGATGGGGTCAGTCATGTAGATGACCTCGAAGCCTCCGTTCTTGACCCTCTCGACGAAGGCAGAGTTCGAGACGGCGTCCCTGCTCTCGCCGGTGATGTAGTAAATCTGCTTCTGGTCCTCCTTCATGCGGGACACGTAGTCCTTCAGGGAGGACATCTCGTCGCCGGAGGCCGACGTGTAGAAGCGCAGGAGTTCGGCGAGCTTCCTGCGGTTGGTCGAGTCCTCGTGGATACCCAGCTTGATGTTCTTGGAGAAGTTGTCATAGAATTTCTTGAAGGAGTCCTTGTCTTCCATCAGCTCCTCGAAGAGCTCCAACGCCTTCTTCACCAAGTTCTTCCTGATGACCTTAAGGATCTTGTTCTGCTGAAGCATCTCGCGAGAGATGTTGAGAGGCAGATCCTCGGAGTCGACGACGCCCGTCATGAAGTTGAGGTAATCTGGGATAAGCTCCTCGCAGTTGTCCATGATGAACACACGGCGCACGTACAGCTTGATCTTGTTCTTCTGCTTCCTGTTCTCAAACAGGTCGAAGGGAGCGCGGCGCGGCACGAAGAGCAGGGCACGGAATTCCAGCTGGCCCTCCACGCTGAAGTGCTTCACGGCCAAGTGGTCCTCCCAGTCGTTGGTCAGGGACCTGTAGAACTCTCCATACTCCTCCACCGAGATGTCGTCTGCGTTTCGGGTCCACAGAGGCTTGGTCTTGTTGAGCTCCTCATCTTCTGTGTACTTTTCCTTGATCGTCTTGGTCTTCTTGGCCTTAGCAAGGAGGCTGTCAGCAGTTTCGTCAGCACCGACGTCCTCTACCTGGGGTTTGTCAGCCTTTTCTTCCTCCTCTTCCTTCTTCTCCTTGCCTTCCTCGTCCTCGTCTTCATCAGGAACAATCTGTTAAAAAGAACATTGATCTTAGCGTACGGAAAAAAGGAAAACGGGAGAGTGAATACCTGATTTTTATAGTTACTTTCATAATTTCTTATCTATCTTCAAACGAAATATGAGAAATAATCATACCCTATCTCGCTCCTTTTCAACCAGAAGTTTGATTGGATAGCCAATGAACTGCGAGTGCTTCTTCACCACCTCCTTGATCCTCCTTTCCTCAGCGTACTCCGTCTGGTCCTCCTTCAGGTACAGTGTGATCTTGGTGCCGCGTGCAAGAACGTCGTCTGTGGAAGGAAAAGAGAAAGGGAATGTAAATCACGGGGAACTTTGGCGAAATCAAATTTTTTCGCTTCGATTAATTGGCAAAGAGTGCCAGATATTTACGATCACACGACTTTCATAGCCACTCACTCTTCTCTGGACGAACGGTGAAAGAGCCTCCTGCAGCAGATTCCCAAGTGTACTGCTCATCGTCGTTGTGCTTGGAGGTCACGACGACCTTGTCGGCCACCAGGTAGGCGGAGTAGAAGCCCACGCCGAACTGACCGATCATCGAGATGTCGGCGCCAGCCTGCAGCGCCTCCATGAAGGCCTTGGTGCCCGACTTGGCGATGGTACCCAGGTTGTTGACCAGGTCGGCCTTGGTCATGCCGACGCCAGTGTCAATGATGGTGAAAGTGCGGTTTTCCTTGTCGGACTCGATGCGGATGTAGAGGTCCTTGCAGTTCTCGATTTTGGAAGGATCCGTGAGGGACTCATAGCGGATCTTGTCGAGGGCGTCGGACGAGTTCGAGATCAGCTCTCGCAGGAAGATCTCCTTGTTGCTGTAGAAGGTGTTGATGATCAGCGACATCAACTGCGCGATCTCCGCCTGGAACGCGAAGGTCTCCACATCCTCTCCCATTGTTTCGTCGGCCATCTGGAAGAAGGAGAATTAAATATTAAGTTTTTTCTATATCAGTATAGTCCATAGTTGTGTGGGATTATAAACTTGAGTCACGCCGATGACCTTGACATTAGCATCTTGTCACTCTAACTATTCTTGGGGTAAACATGATCTAATTTTCTATTCTTAA
>NC_061825.1:38936010-38943510 GCF_019202785.1 Penaeus chinensis
TGAGGCGAAAACCCTGTTTTTTTGTCACGAAAAGTGATTATTATGATAAGAGATATTCATTGAGTGTATTAGCATCTATTTTTTGAAACTATATAAGGCAATTGATCTTTCATTTTCTTCAAGTAAGTGAATAAAAAAAAAAAAAAAAAAATGCAGTATTAGTTGTCGCTGACTGTATAGCGGGATATTTTTCAAATACGATTTCCTCCCTCTTTCAGCACAACAATTATCACATTTCTTGAAACTCGAAAAAATGCTTCTCGTAGCACCATCTAGTAGCGGCAAATCCAACTGATGAAGTGACTGTGACTGTGACTGTGACTGTGACTGTGACTGTGACTGGTCTCTGTGACTGTGACTGGTCTCTGTGACTGTGACTGGTCTCTGTGACTGTGACTGGTCTCTGTGACTGTGACTGGTCTCTGTGACTGTGACTGGTCTCTGTGACTGTGACTGGTCTCTGTGACTGTGACTGGTCTCTGTGACTGTGACTGGTCTCTGTGACTGTGACTGGTCTCTGTGACTGTGACTGGTCTCTGTGACTGTGACTGGTCTCTGTGACTGTGACTGGTCTCTGTGACTGTGACTGGTCTCTGTGACTGTGACTGGTCTCTGTGACTGTGACTGGTCTCTGTGACTGTGACTGGTCTCTGTGACTGTGACTGGTCTCTGTGACTGTGACTGTCTCTGTGACTGTGACTGGTCTCTGTGACTGTGACTGTCTCTGTGACTGTGACTGTCTCTGTGACTGTGACTGTCTCTGTGACTGTGACTGTCTCTGTGACTGTGACTGTCTCTGTGACTGTGACTGTCTCTGTGACTGTGACTGTCTCTGTGACTGTGACTGTGACTGGTCTCTGTGACTGTGACTGGTCTCTGTGACTGTGACTGGTCTCTGTGACTGTGACTGGTCTCTGTGACTGTGACTGGTCTCTGTGACTGTGACTGGTCTCTGTGACTGTGACTGGTCTCTGTGACTGTGACTGGTCTCTGTGACTGTGACTGGTCTCTGTGACTGTGACTGGTCTCTGTGACTGTGACTGTCTCTGTGACTGTGACTGGTCTCTGTGACTGTGACTGTCTCTGTGACTGTGACTGTCTCTGTGACTGTGACTGTCTCTGTGACTGTGACTGTCTCTGTGACTGTGACTGTCTCTGTGACTGTGACTGTCTCTGTGACTGTGACTGTCTCTGTGACTGTGACTGTCTCTGTGACTGTGACTGTCTCTGTGACTGTGACTGTCTCTGTGACTGTGACTGTCTCTGTGACTGTGACTGTCTCTGTGACTGTGACTGTGACTGTGACTGTCTCTGTGACTGTGACTGTCTCTGTGACTGTGACTGTGACTGTCTCTGTGACTGTGACTGTGACTGTCTCTGTGACTGTGACTGTGACTGTCTCTGTGACTGTGACTGTGACTGTCTCTGTGACTGTGACTGTGACTGTCTCTGTGACTGTGACTGTGACTGTCTCTGTGACTGTGACTGTGACTGTCTCTGTGACTGTGACTGTGACTGTCTCTGTGACTGTGACTGTGACTGTCTCTGTGACTGTGACTGTGACTGTCTCTGTGACTGTGACTGTGACTGTCTCTGTGACTGTGACTGTGACTGTCTCTGTGACTGTGACTGTGACTGTCTCTGTGACTGTGACTGTGACTGTCTCTGTGACTGTGACTGTGACTGTCTCTGTGACTGTGACTGTGACTGTGACTGTCTCTGTGACTGTGACTGTGACTGTGACTGTCTCTGTGACTGTGACTGTGACTGTCTCTGTGACTGTGACTGTGACTGTCTCTGTGACTGTGACTGTGACTGTCTCTGTGACTGTGACTGTGACTGTCTCTGTGACTGTGACTGTGACTGTCTCTGTGACTGTGACTGTGACTGTCTCTGTGACTGTGACTGTGACTGTGACTGTCTCTGTGACTGTGACTGTGACTGTCTCTGTGACTGTGACTGTGACTGTCTCTGTGACTGTGACTGTGACTGTCTCTGTGACTGTGACTGTGACTGTCTCTGTGACTGTGACTGTGACTGTCTCTGTGACTGTGACTGTGACTGTGACTGTGACTGTCTCTGTGACTGTGACTGTGACTGTGACTGTGACTGTGACTGTGACTGTGACTGTGACTGTGACTGTGACTGTGACTGTCTCTGTGACTGTCTCTGTGACTGTCTCTGTGACTGTCTCTGTGACTGTCTCTGTGACTGTCTCTGTGACTGTCTCTGTGACTGTCTCTGTGACTGTCTCTGTCTCTGTCTCTGTCTCTGTCTCTGTCTCTGTCTCTGTCTCTGTCTGTGTCTCTGTCTGTCTCTGTCTGTCTCTGTCTGTCTGTCTCTGACAAAGACAGACAGACAGACAGACAGACAGAGAATGACTGTATCTGTCTGTCTGTCTGTCTCTGTCCCTCTGTCTTTCTTTCTTCGCAACTCTGTCTGTTTGTCTGTGACTGTTTCTGTCTATCTGTCTGCTTTTCTCACTTTCTGTCTACCTATCTATCTTCTTGTTTCTCTATTCCATTGTCTCTAAGTTCGTCTGTTTCTCTGCCTGTTTGTTTGTCAGCCTGTCTAGCTCTCTCGCTATCTCTGTGCTTACCAGTCTGTGTTTCTCTCTCTGCCTTCCTGTTTGTGTCTCTTTATTTGACTACCTCTCTTCCTTCTTGTTTCCCTGCTTACTTATCTTGGTCTGTCATTCTCTCTATCTGTCTGTATATTTGCCTGTCTGTCTGCCTGCCTGCCAGCCTGCCTGTCTGTCTGTTTTCTCGTTCTTTTTAGTTCTGTCTATGATTCTGTCTGTCACAAAGATGTCCGTATAAGGCTTATTAACCCAATGCCGCCGGGGAAAATGAATAAACAATGGGGAAAATGCTGTGCTCAATTTAAGACCTTGTGACTTTACCTGATTTGAATTGGCAGGAAAAACGTATTTCTTACTAGTGCTATGAATATCGATTGTGTTATTTTTATTATTAACATTATAATTACTATATTATAACCATTAGTAACAGCAAAATAAGTTTATGATGATATTCCAATATTCTGATCACTATGGTAGTCAATATACCAATTCCTTATTTATCCTTTTCAAATGTACTGTTACATAGGTTTACAATTTTCTTAATCCGTATAATAAATGCAACGGTCATAAGATGCTGACAATCATTTATTGAAAATGTTCTGCCGCGTCAACATCAGACGTCATTAGCGGCGTATTCAAAATAGGATGCGACTTGGGGGGGCAAAGCTCTCGGGTAAGAAGGCTTTTGGTTCACAGGGCGAGGTTTGTGGATTTCCAAAATGGCCAATTGTCAAAAATAAATGTGCCAGACATCAAAAGGTTACACTGTATTATGGTAAAGTATTGTGGCGAAAGGGGTAAAAACGAGTGAAAGATTAGGATACGTGGACAATGGATGAAGAAAAGGAGAGGGATTAGGAAGAAAGGGCCATGCAACATTAGTCGAGGCGAGGGGTGAGGCCCAAGGCAGGGGTGATCCCCCAAGATGGCCCTCAGTCTCCGCCTCCTACCCCCCACCCCCACGGCAGCAATGAGTAAGGAATTGGGGGGTATATTCTCTAAGATACTGCACTCTGTTAAAGACCCGTGTGGATTACTTTGTTGCAACTAGCTTTAAGGCTTACCGTCATAACCTTACTACTCAACCCCTGACTGCATTAATTTAAGGACAGTGAGAATTATACCACAGAAAAAATAGGGATTGGACACTTTAACCTCTCAAGGAATCGCAACCGGAAAAACTTCCTATCTTCGGAAAATTAAATATTGCTTTTATAAGAGAATATTGGTTTTGAAGGGTAGGATGTAGTCTTAATATTTTCTATAATGAGGAAAATGGTCAAGATAAGGCATACTGCGTCCATTGATTAAAAGCTTTGATCCATGCTATGAATCTTGGGTGAGTAGCCGTAGATAAAACCAAATTGGTGTTACCACTCATTTCACTAGATATACCCTTAGTCGTTCAAATTCTGTTCTTTAATGAGACATGAAACCGGGTATAATAGGTATCCATTTCTTGATATTTAGAGTCAAATTCAAAAGTACCAAGTTCGCGGAAAATTTATTAACGGTTATTCCCGAAAGTTAATTCAGATTCTTGGCTCTATTTTTTCCCCCCTAATGTTTATGGAAGTAAAGGATACACTTTCAATAAATGGTCTTAGTTTTATTGTAACAAAGTTGTTACAAATTATTTACATAAACGAAAGAATAAATCCTTATAACAGAATATATCTTTGTCTATAACTAAAACTAATGCTGGTTTAAATCGTATGGAATGTTGGGCGTGATTGGAATGATGAAAGCTAGAGAAGCCAAAATATACCAACATTAGCGAAGTATTTTGGTTCCCTTATGAATGAATGATTAGCTTTGGTATATAATGGGTGAATATTTTTGTGACGAATGTTTAATCGACTTCTTCCATGCGAGAGGCGTCCTCGTCATCGCCTTCGAGGGGTGGCATATCCTCCTCCAAGGTCTCGGCCTCCTCCATCGGGGCATCCTCCTCGTCAATACCAAGACCAAGCTTGATCATTCTGAAATTAATAAATTAGTTTATTACGCATTCTTACAAGTAGGTCTCTATCGAGAAACGTTAGGTATCAGGTTTAAGAAAAAATCATAGAATTCATATAATAAGCGGAGTAGTTTGTCATCACACTTCATTATAATAATGGCAGACCTAGAACTTTAACCTACCTGTAGATGCGGCTGGCGTGGACACCTGGGTCCTCGAGGCTGAAGCCAGATGACAGAAGGGAGCTCTCGAACAGCAGCATCACGAGATCCTTCACTGACTTGTCGTTCTTGTCAGCATCGGCCTTCTGTCTCAGGGTTTCGATGATGCTGTGGTCGGGGTTGATCTCAAGGTGCTTCTTGGCGGCCATGTAGCCCATGGTCGAGGTGTCCCTCAGTGCCTGGGCCTTCATGATGCGCTCCATGTTGGCGGTCCAACCGTACTGGGAGGTCACGATGCAGCACGGAGAGGTCACAAGGCGGTTGCTCACAACCACCTTTTCAACGCGCTTGTCCAGGATGTCCTTCATTACCTTGCAAAGGTTCTCGAACTTCGTCTTCTGTTCCTCGTACTTCTTTTTCTCTTCCTCGTCCTCGGGGAGTTCAAGGCCTTCCTTCGTCACAGAGACGAGCTGCTTTCCATCGTATTCCTTCAGCTGCTGAACACAGTATTCGTCGATGGGTTCCGTCATGTAGATCACCTCGAAGCCGCGTTTCTTCACTCTCTCCACGAAAGCAGAGTTCTGCACCTGTTCGCGAGTCTCGCCAGTGATGAAGTAAATGTGCTTCTGGTTATCCTTCATGCGGGAAACGTACTCCTTGAGGGAGGACATCTCGTCGCCAGAGGCAGAGGTGTGGTACCTCAGGAATTCGGCGAGCTTCTTGCGGTTGGTGGAGTCCTCGTGGATGCCGAGTTTGAGGTTCTTGGAGAAGTTTTCGTAGAACTTCTTGTAGCTCTCCTTGTCGTCAACAATTTCTTCGAAGAGTTCAAGGGTCTTCTTGACGAGATTCTTCCTGATCACTTTCAGGATCTTGTTCTGTTGCAACATTTCTCGGGAAATGTTCAGGGGCAGATCTTCAGAGTCAACAACACCGTTGATGAAGTTCAGGTACTCGGGGATAAGTTCCTCGCAGTTCTCCATGATGAACACGCGACGCACGTACAGCTTGATCTTGTTCTTCTGCTTGCGGTTCTCGAACAGGTCGAAGGGGGCGCGGCGAGGCAGGAACAGAAGGGCGCGGAACTCCAGCTGGCCTTCCACGCTGAAGTGCTTCACGGCCAAGTGGTCCTCCCAGTCGTTGGTCAGCGACTTGTAGAACTCGCCGTACTCCTCCTTCGAGATGTCGTCGGGGTTGCGCGTCCACAGGGGCTTCGTCTTGTTCAGCTCCTCGTCCTCCGTGTACTTCTCCTTCACGGTCTTCTTTTTCTTCTTGTCTTCGCCCTTCTCCTTGTCGGCTTCTTCGTCCTCGCCTACATCTTCGATTTTGGGCTTGTCTTCCTCTGCTTCCTCTTCCTTCTCTTCTTTCTCCTCCTCCTCATCGTCAGACACTTCCTGTAAATTCAAAAAAAGATAATGATTATTCCTGTTTGAAATATTATTGATATAATTAGCTTATGACGATTTTAAATATCTTTGCTTTACATAAAAGCACAAGAGTCAAAGTCTTTACCTTGTCCCTTTCCTTCTCGACGAGGAGCTTGATGGGATAGCCAATGAACTGCGAGTGCTTCTTCACGATCTCCTTCACGCGACGTTCTTCAAGGTACTCGGTCTGGTCCTCCTTCAGGTGGAGGGTGATCTTTGTACCGCGGCCGATGGGTTCGCCTGAGAAAAAAGACATTTGGCTTCAGCTTAGGTTACGCGAGATGATTTACCTTACAAATGGAATATGATCGTTAGCTATAAAAAGTCGAATATAAAAATTGAAATGAGAACTTGTTATGAAGATTTATGAGATTTCCAAGAAAAATTACAATCATTTAAACATTTTCAGACTGCAGGTTTAGATTAACAGGAGAGAAAGCCTATTGAGGCCAACCGATGAATGCTTCCGCCTCCTCTCGTTAAAATGCTTTTCAATCAAAGTTCAAACATGAAAACCTGGCCCACACAAGGAGCCGCCCACTCACCAGTGTCGTGGCGCACTGTGAACGACCCGCCCGCGGACGACTCCCAGATGTACTGCTCGTCGTCGTTGTTCCTCGACACCACGGTCACCTTGTCGGCCACAAGGTAGGCGGAGTAGAAGCCCACGCCGAACTGACCGATCATCGAGATGTCGGCGCCAGCCTGCAGCGCCTCCATGAAGGCCTTGGTGCCCGACTTGGCGATGGTGCCAAGGTTGTTGACCAGGTCGGCCTTGGTCATACCGATGCCGCTGCACAGGGAAGGTTAGGTCAGAGCAGCTCTCGCAAAAGCGACATTTCCATTGCTACACAAATGGATTATTACGTCATTTTAAAAATAATTGCAAGCATTATTAGCATGAATAGCTAGAGACTTCCACGCAAGAAAGGGAGAAAAGGGAAGGGAAAGGGGGAGGGGAAGGAGGGAGATGGTAGTGAGCATCAAACGATAAACTATTTTGAAAATGAAGCCCAATAGAGGTTTCCTAGCAAGGGAAATGGAGGAAAAGGAGGGCGGCCTCACTTAATGGTGAGCGTGGGTCTTGTTGGGAAGGGAGTGGGGGGAGGGAGGGGAGGAAAGAAGGGGAAGGGGGAAGGGGGAAGGGAGCCTCACCTGTCGATGATGGTGAGCGTGCGGTCGTCCTTGTTGGGCACCAGCTTGATGAACAGGTCCTTGCCATTCTCCAGCTTCGACGGGTCCGTCAACGACTCGTAGCGGATCTTGTCCAGGGCGTCGGACGAGTTCGAGATCAGCTCTCGCAGGAAGATCTCCTTGTTGCTGTAGAAGGTGTTGATGATCAGCGACATCAACTGCGCGATCTCCGCCTGG
>NC_061825.1:38948510-38956010 GCF_019202785.1 Penaeus chinensis
CTCTCTCTCTCTCTCTCTCTCTCTCTCTCTCTCTCTCTCTCTCTCTCTCTCTCTCTCTCTCTCTCTCTCTCTCTCTCTCTTTCTCTCTCTCTCTCTCTCTTTGTTTCTGCGCATCCACCTTTGTTATTCTACTAGAAAAACGTGTGATTCGTAAATCAATATACTGTCATCAATAACAGCAACAATATTCAAAACTACACACAAATATAGCAAATATTATAATAATAATAATAATAATAATAATAATAATAATAATAATGATAACAATAATAATGATAATAATGATAATAATAAATAATGATAATAATAATAATAATAATAAAAACAAAAGTTCCACCGACGTAGAATCTTCTCGTATTAATAAATTCAACGTCAACATTCCCCCAGTTCGTTTATTTTAGAACCTTCTTGAGAGAGAGAGAAGGAGAGAGAGAGAGAGAGAGAGAGAGAGAGAGAGAGAGAGAGAGAGAGAATAAGGAGAGGGAGAGAGAGAGAGAGAGAGAGAGAGAGAGAGAGAGAGAGAGAGAGAGAGAGAGAGAGAGAGAGAGAGAGAGAATGAGAGAGAGAGAGAGAGAGAGAAGAGAGAGAGAGAGAAAGAGAATAAGAGAGAGAGAAAGAGAGAGAGAGAGATAGATAGAGAGAGAGAGAGAGAGAGAGAGAGAGAGAGAGAGAGAGAGAGAGAGAGAGAGAGAGAGAGAGAGAGAGAGAGAGAGAGAGAGAGAGAGAGAGAGAGAGAGAGAGAGAGAGAGAGAGAGAGAGAGAGAGAGAGAGAGAGAGAGAGAGAGAGAGAGAGAGAGAGAGAGAGAGAGAGAGAGAGAGAGAGAGAGAGAGAGAGAGAGAGAGAGAGAGAGAGAGAGAGAAAGAGAAGAGAGAGAGAGAGAGAGAGAGAGAGAGAGAGAGAGAGAGAGAGAGAGAGAGAAAGAGAAGAGAGAGAAGAGAGAGAGAGAGAGAGAGAGAAGAGAGAGAGAGAGAGAGAGAGAGAGAGAGAGAGAGAGAGAGAGAGAGAGAGAGAGAGAGAGAGAGAGAGAGAGAGAGAGAGAGAGAGAGAGAGAGAAAGTGAGAGAGAGAGAGAGAGAGAAAGAGAATAAGAGAGAGAGAGAGAGAGAGAAAGAGAATAAGAGAGAGAGAGAGAGAGAGAAAGATAATAAGAAAGAGAGAGAGAGAGAGAGGTCTGGAATTCTCTCGATGTTGCCTGCCTGCTGTTCTAGACACTTCCTTTCAGTCATTTTCTTTGTTAATGAATATTACTTGTTTATTTTAGTATTCTATTTGTTTCATAGTTTTTTTGTTTGTTTTGCTTTAAAACTTGAGGTCGAAGGAAGGGTTGTAAGGTTCTGCAAACTAGCCTTACAACTTTAATTTCTTTGTTGCTACCGCCGTTGCTAACCGTTGCATATTCATCGTCATAGAAGAAAATACAGTAAGGAGAACTCAACTACATTTCCAACAACATATTCATAAGTAACTGATTGATATATAACCCTTTTTTAAAAACATATTTCCCTTAAAACGGAGGATAATAACAGGATATGACCTCTGCCACCTCTGTCAGGCGCGGGAAGGAGGGAGGGAGGGAAGGAGGGAGGGAGAGAGGGGGGACGAGAGGCGAGGGAGGGAGGGAGAGTGGGAGGGAGGGAGGGAGAGTGGGAGGGAGGGAAGGGAGGGAGGGGGAGGAGTAGGCGAGGGAGGGAGGGAGGGAGAAGGGAAGGAGGGAGGGAGGGAGGGAGGGAGGGACGGAAGGAGGGAGGGGATAAGGCAAGGAAGAAGGGAAGAGGAGGAGGAGAGGGCGGGGTGGGTCGGGGAGAGGAAGGAGGAGGAGTAGGCAAGGGAGGGAGGGAGGGAGGGAGGAGTAGGGAAGGAGGGGGGGAGGAGGGGGAGGAGAGGAAGGATGGTGAGCGGACCCCATATTAAAGGAGTTGCACCCACACTCGCCTTCAGTCCCTCAGCACACGTTGCACAAACAGCATTAGCCAAAGCACAGGTTGCAAGGCCGTTTCGTCCCGTTCGTACTCCACTAACACATACCTCCGCAAAGGTCAGTTCGCCAAGCCTTGTTAAATGAATCGATTTGAAAATATGTGTCGATATTTGGTGATGAAATAGATTTTTTTTTTTTTATCTTTAATCTGTTCAGTGTGGTGTCATCTAGAAATTTCTACGGAAGGAAGTGATGTGTGCGGAGGGGTATTTCTGCTTTGCAACAGCAGGATGTGGGAAGGGTGTTCTTGTGCAATTATGATGTTGCGAAATATCGTTTTAAGCAATCGCAAAATGGACTTTTAATAGACAATTTCTGGTGCATTCTCACGTTATTACAAGCATTACTGGCAAACAATCAATGACAATCTATGAACGAAGAAAAACGTATTTGAGATATCCATTTAATCCTATACAAAGCAAAATAATAATAATAAATAAAGTTTAATGTTTACACCATGTTAGGCACGTGTTGCCGGACCTCTCGATTCTAGAAGATACCTTAACGTTGCTGAGTCAAGGGGCATGAATTTCTTTTTTAATCATTTTCAGTCATGAATTGACATTTGCTTTTTATTTAAGCTCTTGTCTTGTCTCTCGATGCCTTTGTATTGATCGCCTCGCGTTTAAAAGCAGCTTCGGTTCAAATTCTGAAGCTCTGGAGGAACGTTTATGGTTTAATGCTGGTGGTTTCTAAAGACGCCTGTCTGTTAGTGATAAGGAGGTATATTTACATTATATATAAACTGGGATTTAGAATGAAACGTGCTAGAATATTCTTGCCGGTACCGGTATTACGTTACGAGTTGCCACTGCATCTTAAAGCCATACGTTCAGCGTGTATAAACTCGAGTTTTCTCTTAGTTTAAGAGAGGAAGGTTATAATTCATATAAAAGAGAGGATCTGCGAATAACTGTGGATTTAGACATTCCACTTGGATAAAGGGTCTTTGTAAGATAAATATGTTTCTTTGCCTAATGGTTTAGTCGTACGCCCGCCACTTGACTCCCAGCCGGTGCGACAATGTCTTTTTTTTTTTTTTTTTGGAATAGATTATTTTATATATATTATTTTAATATTTACTTTAACCTAACGTCGTCTTTAATATCTTGATGAGAATTTGGTTACTAGTTAGTTGAGTGACATGTTGATACTCCCAATAATAATTGATTTGAATTTGTTAATAGCGTTGCGTAATTATGAATTGTTACAACCTCCTGATAACAAGAGTCATGCCACTTGATAAAAGATAAGATTGTATTCCGTATCTCAAAGTCTTTGCATTAATGACTTAAATCAGTTCGTATAGTAATTAGTGAAAAACATCTTTTTACAAATACATGGCAGATTATCCCAATGATCTACATAAATTTTATAAATGTCTCAAATGATTCAGTTATTGTTGATATCCGCCAAGAGTTCATTATGACGGTGCGCCTGATGCTTTTAACTAAATCTAACAAATGTATTTTAATTTGCGCCTGACGCTTTTTAACCAAATCTTGCGAATTTATTTAAATACTTATCGACTCTGGCTTATTTGTCTATTTTCCCGCTGATGAGAGCGAGAGCGAGAGAGAGAGAGAGAGAGAGAGAGAGAGAGAGAGAGAGAGAGAGAGAGAGAGAGAGAGAGAGAGAGAGAGAGAGAGAGAGAGAGAGAGAAATAGTAGAATAGAGAGAAATATGTAATTGTAAACAAAAGTAAAGAGAGAGAGAGAGAGAGAGAGAGAGAGAGAGAGAGAGAGAGAGAGAGAGAGAGAGAGAGAGAGAGAGAGAGATTCGCCTCGATTCCTACTAATTTGTCAATTTCCCCGCTGACGGTTTTTAAATGAATATTATCAAGCGTGTTTTCAATGTGTTTCGATGCCTGCTAACGCGCCGCTTTCCCCGCAGATGGTCGAGGAGACGATGAGCGAGGAGGTGGAAACCTTCGCTTTCCAGGCGGAGATCGCTCAGTTGATGTCGCTGATCATCAACACCTTCTACAGCAACAAGGAGATCTTCCTGCGAGAGCTGATCTCGAACTCGTCCGACGCCCTGGACAAGATCCGCTACGAGTCGCTGACGGACCCGTCGAAGCTGGAGAATGGCAAGGACCTGTTCATCAAGCTGGTGCCCAACAAGGACGACCGCACGCTCACCATCATCGACAGGTGAGGCTCCCTCCCTCCCTCCCTCGTTATTCCCTGCCTCCCTCCCTCCCTCCCTCCCTCCCTCCCTCCCTCCCTCCCTCCCTCCCTCCCTCCCTCGTTCTTCCCTTCCTCCTTTCCTCCCCTTCCTCCCCTCACCCCCCCCCCCTCCCTGCCAAACAAGACCCCACGCTCACCGTCGACACCCTCCCTCCCTCCCTCGTTCTTCCCTTCCTCCCTTCCCCTTTTTTCCTACCCCCCTCCTCCCTGCCAAACAAGACCCCACGCTCACCGTCGACAGGTGAGGCTCCCTCCCTCCCTCCCTCCCTCGTTCTTCCCTTCCTCCCTTCCCCTTTTTTCCTACCCCCCTCCTCCCTGCCCAACAAGACCCCATGCTCACCATCGACAGGTGAGGCCGCCCGCCTCTTCCTCCGTTTCCCTCCCTCCTACCCCCGCTAGATAACCTCCATGTTCAAAATAGTCATTACCATCTCCCTCCTTCCCCTCCCCCTTTCCCTTCCCTTTTCTCCCTTCCTTGCGTGGAAGTCTCTAGCTATTCATGCTAATAATGCTTGCAATTATTTTTAAAATGACGTAATAATCCATTTGTGTAGCAATGGAAATGTCGCTTTGCGAGAGCTGCTCTGACCTAACCTTCCCTGTGCAGCGGCATCGGCATGACCAAGGCCGACCTGGTCAACAACCTGGGTACCATCGCCAAGTCGGGCACCAAGGCCTTCATGGAGGCGCTGCAGGCTGGCGCCGACATCTCGATGATCGGTCAGTTCGGCGTGGGCTTCTACTCCGCCTACCTTGTGGCCGACAAGGTGACCGTGGTGTCGAGGAACAACGACGACGAGCAGTACATCTGGGAGTCGTCCGCGGGCGGGTCGTTCACAGTGCGCCACGACACCGGTGAGTGGGCGGCTCCTTGTGTGGGCCCCGGCTTCATGTTTGAACTTTGATTGAAAAGCATTTTAACGAGAGGAGGCGGAAGCATTCATCGGTTGCCTCCATAGGCTTCCTCTCCTGTTAATCTAAACATGTAGTGTCACGATGCTTAAATTATTATGTAATTGTTCATGGAATGAGGTCTTCATAGAGCTAACGATCATATTACATTGATCATGTAAACCATCTCTCGTAACCTAAGCTGAATCCAAATGTCTTTTTTCTCAGGCGAACCCATCGGCCGCGGTACAAAGATCACCCTCCACCTGAAGGAGGACCAGACCGAGTACCTTGAAGAACGTCGCGTGAAGGAGATCGTGAAGAAGCACTCGCAGTTCATTGGCTATCCCATCAAGCTCCTCGTCGAGAAGGAAAGGGACAAGGTAAAGATATTTTACGGCTTGATTACCATATACAGCAGGGAAATACAATGCCATTAGATGTAAATGCTTTCGAAATCTTTACTTGGTCTTTGTACTGCATGTGAAATATCGGATATCGTCCTGTATTCAACTAAATCAGTTTACGTATACAAATTACGTATTTAAAGAAAATCCAAAGCAAGTACCAGTATAATAATATTCATTTTAACGATCATATAAGCTAAAGGAGGAACACATATTATGTGACTGATTAAAATAGTTTCGCATCATTTTTATTTCATTGCGACATTTTATTGAGTTTGATTTATTATTGCTGTTTGGCTAGTTTTGATTATTTGGTGAATTTCTCGGTACTAATATAAAAATGCAATGTTACGTGACCCCGTTGTTACTCTGCAGGAAGTCTCAGACGACGAGGAAGAAGACGGAGGCGAGAAGGAGGGAGAGGAGGAGGACGACAAGCCAAAGGTCGAGGACGTGGGTGAGGACGAAGAAGCCGACAAGGAGAAGGGCGAAGACAAGAAGAAAAAGAAGACCGTGAAGGAGAAGTACACGGAGGACGAGGAGCTGAACAAGACGAAGCCCCTGTGGACGCGCAACCCCGACGACATCTCGAAGGAGGAGTACGGCGAGTTCTACAAGTCGCTGACCAACGACTGGGAGGACCACTTGGCCGTGAAGCACTTCAGCGTGGAAGGCCAGCTGGAGTTCCGCGCCCTTCTGTTCCTGCCTCGCCGCGCCCCCTTCGACCTGTTCGAGAACCGCAAGCAGAAGAACAAGATCAAGCTTTACGTGCGTCGCGTGTTCATCATGGAGAACTGCGAGGAACTTATCCCCGAGTACCTGAACTTCATCAACGGTGTTGTTGACTCTGAAGATCTGCCCCTGAACATTTCCCGAGAAATGTTGCAACAGAACAAGATCCTGAAAGTGATCAGGAAGAATCTCGTCAAGAAGACCCTTGAACTCTTTGAGGAACTCGTGGACGACAAGGAGAGTTACAAGAAGTTCTACGAAAACTTCTCCAAGAACCTCAAACTCGGCATCCACGAGGACTCCACCAACCGCAAGAAGCTCGCCGAATTCCTGAGGTACCACACCTCCGCCTCAGGTGATGAAATGTCCTCCCTCAAGGAGTACATCTCCCGCATGAAGGAGAATCAGAAAGTCATCTATTACATCACCGGCGAGACTCGCGAACAGGTGCAGAACTCTGCTTTCGTGGAGAGAGTGAAGAA
This sequence comes from Penaeus chinensis, assembly GCF_019202785.1. Lineage (NCBI taxonomy): Eukaryota > Metazoa > Arthropoda > Malacostraca > Decapoda > Penaeidae > Penaeus > Penaeus chinensis. Next base: position 38,955,190 of record NC_061825.1, read on the forward strand.
GCGCGGCTTCGAGGTGATCTACATGACGGAACCCATCGACGAATACTGTGTTCAGCAGCTGAAGGAATACGATGGAAAGCAGCTCGTCTCTGTGACGAAGGAAGGCCTTGAACTCCCCGAGGACGAGGAGGAGAAAAAGAAGTACGAGGAACAGAAGACGAAGTTCGAGAACCTTTGCAAGGTAATGAAGGACATCCTGGACAAGCGCGTTGAAAAGGTGGTTGTGAGCAACCGCCTTGTGACCTCTCCGTGCTGCATCGTGACCTCCCAGTACGGTTGGACCGCCAACATGGAGCGCATCATGAAGGCCCAGGCGCTGAGGGACACCTTCGACCATGGGCTACATGGCCGCCAAGAAGCACCTTGAGATCAACCCCGACCACAGCATCATCGAAACCCTGAGACAGAAGGCCGATGCTGACAAGAACGACAAGTCAGTGAAGGATCTCGTGATGCTGCTGTTCGAGAGCTCCCTTCTGTCGTCTGGCTTCAGCCTCGAGGACCCAGGTGTCCACGCCAGCCGTATCTACAGGTGAGTCCTTGATCCATATGGATTTAATTTCTTCATTATCCTTCAAATGTACCTCGTGTCTTTAGGTCTTACTTTCTGTATTTCCAAGTCTTTTTTATCATCCTTGAAATAAGTTTCTTTTTAAGCATCCATGTTTATGTTGTCCTGTTTATCTAAAACCTTGAAACCTATTTTCAAACACTCCCTCTATCTGATTCGCAGAATGATCAAGCTGGGCCTGGGCATCGACGAGGAGGACGCCCCCCTGGAAGAAGGCTCGGAAGTCAACGAGGAGGAGATGCCCGCGCTC
>NC_061825.1:38961010-38966010 GCF_019202785.1 Penaeus chinensis
TCAAATATCTTAATGCTTTATGAATACTCAGCATTTCTGCCTCCTTATCACGAAACATTTTAGTCTTGTAAACACCATAACTCTCTTCTTACATACAACCGTATATAAGGTACCCTTGTTCCTTCACCACGAAACCACCATGTGACCATATGTATTGGAATTTATATTCATTCAAATTCTTTCATATTTTCCATTAGGAAATGTTTCAAAACGAAGTTTGTTCATAGAAATTTCTGAGCAGTCCAGTCCTGCCCGGCCACAGCCGGCCGGGCAGGTGGCCCCGCTTTTCCAAGGGCGCCTCTGTCTTGCCTGTCCTCTGTACACCACCTACCATACTCCCGTGTTAATAAACTGTTGAAGCTGAGACACAGCCTCCTCCTGGCATAACACTGGCGGCAGCAAGTGGGATACGTCCTTCCTCTTGTCATTACACAAGGATTATATAAGTATAGACCTTATAAATAGCATGCATCTTTTATAGACCTTATACAGCCCTTGGGTATTGGATTCGCACCTGAATGCCTGGGTATGATTAGCTTATACCCCCCCCCCCCACCCGCTGTTCTCACTCTGCTGTTCACATGACTCTCCACGTGACACCCATGGGAGACGAATTTATTTTAGTCCTTGTTTCTAAACGATTCAACACAATTAACTTTTAGAATTGTCTCCCCTATAAAAAAATTTGGACCATTCCGTTTTCTCCAAGCATTCCATTAGAACCGTTTTCTATATCCACACACACTTTTTTTTCCCTAAAGTTTAAGTTTTCCGAAAAGAAATGTTCATTTTGAAATTTGACTGATGAAAGTTTACCGCAAAAGTTCCCTCTTCATTATCTTTTTTTTCAATACCTCTGTCATTCTTCTCATTGTTCTTTAAATACGTAGGAATAATATGGCCTTTTGTCAATAGCATTACTGCCGTCAAAATGGATTTTCTTTTTTTTATAATATATATAGCGTAAAAAAGGTGGGTATGTATGGCATTAATTCACTTTTATGTTATATAATTATAGTATCTAATATTGATATTGATTATTAGGCATATTATAAACAATGTATATATTAGTATATCTTTATTATATTACAAGGAATAAAAGGGTATCATTAATATTCTTTATTCTTGTTATTCTAGTGATAATGATAATAATGAAGATAATGATAATAATAATTGTACCGATAGTAGTAAAAGTACTAATAATATTTATCATAACAATAAAGGTGATAATGATAGTAATAGTAATAATGATAATAAAAGTGACAACATTGATATAACAATATAATGATAATACTAATCAGGATTATCATTATCATCATAATGAGAGTAATAATGATGATTATGATAATAACAATAATAGTAATAATGATTATAATAATAGCAGTAGTAATAAAAATAATATAAATAATCATTAGGTTAATAATAATAATAATATAAATAATCATAAGGTTAATAATAATAATAATAATAACAATAATGATAATAATGATGATAATGATAATAATAATAAAAGTAGTCATAATGATGCTAATATTAATAATGATAATAATAATAATGATGATAATGATAATAATAATGATGATAATGATAATAATAATGATGATAATGAAAGTAATGATAATAATAATAAAAATAGTAATAATTATGATGATAATAACAATGATAACAACAACAATAATGATAGTGATTATAATAATAATGATAATAATAACAATGATAGTAATGATAATAATGATAGTAGCAATATTGATAATAACAATAATAATCACGAAAATGTTAATAATAAAAGGTCTAACATTACCGTGTTAATACTATAGTAGAAAACCCCAAGCTAGATTTATTGATGATGAGAAATTAGTACCATAATAATGATAATGATCATTATAATAACAATAAAGATAATAATATAACGATAACAATAATAATGATGATCATGATAATAATAATAGTAATGATAATAATGATAATAATAATCATAGTAATAATAATAATATGACAATGATAATAATAGTAATAATGATGATGATGATAATAATAATAACAATAATAATACTACTACTAATAATAACAATACTAATAATTATAATAATAATAACAATGATAATGAAAATGATAACAAAAACAACAACAGCAATTACATGGATAATGATGACAATGATAATAATAATAATAATAATGATAATAATAATGATAATAATAATAATAACAATGACAATACCAATAATAGCAATAATAATAGTGATAATAATAAAAGTAATAATAATACCACTAGTTCTACTACTACTACTAATAATAATACTATAATATAATGATAATGATAATAATGATAATAATAATAATAATAATAATTATTATTATTATTATTTTGATTATTATAACCACAATGATAGTAACGATAATAACGATAATACTGGTAATAATTGTGATAATGATCATGATAATGACAATACAAATATTAATGATAATGATTATAATGATAGTAATAAATATAATAATAATAGCAATTATAACAATAATATAATAATAATGATAATTTGTATTGCAATAACAATAATAGTTATAGCAATACTAATAATAGTAATTATGATATTATGACAGTAAAACATAGTGATAATGATAATAGTAATAATAGTAAAAACATAATAATAACTATAATGATGATGATAATGATTTTTACAGTTTTTGTCAGGCTGTAAATTTTGATCGTGTGTTTTGACTTTCCCGCGCATTCTTCTCCGCGGTTTGAAAATTGACCGCGAAAATCTCATCAATTATTATTTTCTATGAGTTTTTACCCCCTACTCAGTGTTTTTTCTTTTCTTTTCTTAAGAGATTGAATGTGTAGTCTCATTATGAATTATTTTCAAGAAGTCTGTATAAACTATTCAAAGTGTTTTTTTAATTAAGTGACTGAATGCGCACCATAAGTTAATTTCTAGGAAAGCTCACAATGACTATTTTTCCTTTTCTTTCTGTCTTTGTTATGTAGAATGTTATACAACAGTCATATAAAAAATGTTTAGCTGAAGGTTACCGACGACGCGCCAACTTATCCCGCGTAAAACAAAGGAAAATAGTCACTATAGCAAACTTACATGTGTCAGTAGCACGTTTTCTATACATTCACGTGGCCATTTTTTTTATATTTCTTCTACAGTTGACTATCCTTTTATAAGGCAATGTTACAGTTGCAAAATTCAAATTAGTTCATCATCTTTGGTTTGCTATATATCATGTAAAGAGTTGTTTTTCTTTGTTACTAAAATAATAAGGGATGTTTAATGGAATATAGTTCATAACAAAATCACAAATCACTGATCTCAAAAGGATCGAAAATCACGGATGAAACTCAAATGAATTTAAATAAATGAAATAACGTTATAAAGGCTATATAATCTCAATGCTTTTTTGAAAGAGCTGGATGACAACAACAACTAATAAGATCAAAGATAAAACAGATAGATAATAGATAGTGAAGAGGATTCCGAACAAAGGATCATATGGGGAGATAATGCAGATAAGGAAGATTAAATGATAAGGAATTTAGAAGGAAGAAAATAGCGTTTGAGATCTGTTATAATATCATAATTACTAAATCACGCGCTCGGAGTCGGCGCGCTGCCGCCGTTCGCCAGAGCGTAGAGTTTTTTTTAATTTGCTATACCCGGCGCCATTGGGTTAACTAATGGAGGTTTCTGATGGAGGCTCCGGAGGATTGCCATTCCATATGCTCATTTGCATATATGGAGAGGCATAGCTTGAAGGACACACACACACACACTCTCTCACACACACACACACACACACACACACACACACACACACACACACATATATATATATATATATATATATATAAATACATATGTATACACATATACATATATGTGTGTATATATACATATACATACATATATATACATATCTATATGCGTATATATGTATGTTTAAATGTGTGTGTGTATATATATGTGTGTATATATACACATATATACATATATGCATATATACGTATAAATAAATGAGCAACCGAAATCCGTGACTCAACCAAATTTCACGACGGAATTTCCTCGTTAGCCTCACCACGTGGGACACAGAACAGGCTCGTCTGCGTTGGAAAGGAGGGGGTCATTCATTTAGTTTTTATATATCTTTCACATATCTTTATTTTCTTTGTGTGTGTATGTGTGTGTGTGTAGTTTTGTATACCTGTGTGTGTGTGTGTGTGTATGTGTGTGTGTGTGTGTGTGTGTCTATGTAGGTGTGTATTTGTATGCGTATCCGTGTGTTATACTGTATATGTGTTGTTTTAAGCACATATTTTATATTCCACCACAAGTACACATTCTCAAACTGTAATTACGTATTTTTTTTCACCATTTACCTCACACGATTCCGAATCAGCTGATACCTCGTCGATTGAACCTGGGCGCCAATATCCCGTAGACTTTTTACGCCACTGTTAGACCTTGTTCTCACCTCGCTATAGCTTTGTATTCACGTGGCGTCTGTTACATTCAGACCTGATTTGAATCGAACGCATGAATGAATGGGTGTGCTTGTTCATTCTTATGGCGGTGGTATTCAAATCTGTACCTTGTGTAATTGGAAAATGCTCTGAACGTTTTCCATACATAAATACATATTTATATACATATGCTGTGGATACTATGTCTTACTATTTATTTTTATTCATCTCTCTCTCAAACTGTCTATCGATCTATCTATCAATCTCTGCCTATCTGTCTATTTACATATCTACTTATCTCTTTATCTGTCTACCTATCTATATATCATTTATATCTACCTGTCTACCTATCTATATATCATTTATATCTACCTGCCTACCTATCTATATATCATTTATATCTACCTGTCTATCTACATATATCTTTATCTCCCTCTACCTATCTCTCTCTCTCTATCTATCTATCTCTCTATCTATCTATCTATCTATCTATCTATCTATCTGTCTCTATCTACATATCCATCCATCCCTC
>NC_061825.1:38978510-38991010 GCF_019202785.1 Penaeus chinensis
GGAATGGAGAGAGAGAGAGACAGAGAGACAGAGAGACAGAGAGACGGAGAGACAGAGAGAGAAAATATATAAGTATTACCGTATACTTTTTTTTCCAAAATCTCACCAAAAGCATCATTCATTCTTAAGAATGGACATGGACCCATTCTCGAGATCTCCCTTAGGGGAGAAGCAGAATGCAAAACGAGACCTATACCCATGAATCTGCCACTCTGCTTGCCTTCATTTTCCACCTCCTCCCCTCACAACTCCACCCCCACCACAGGCTACTCAGGACCTCCCCCACCCCCTACAGTTCACTAGGGACCTCCCACCCCGTGTGTGCTTTTGGCCTTGGGTGACTGACTGCGAGGTAAAAATTTACATCTGTATGGGATTTTGATAAGCTGCTTTGGCGTGTAATGTGGGGGAAGGAAGGGGAGGGAGAGGAAGAAAGGGGGGAGTAAGAATGATGGAACTGAATGAAAAAAAAAATGAATGAAGTCTATTCACAGGAGAGGAGAATGCGATAGAACAGGAGTGCATGGAATAAGAACGAAAGAAATGGTCGCAAAAGGGAATGAATTGTATTCACGGGAGAGGAGAATGTGCTACAGCAGAAGTGCTTGGCGAATAAGGATTATATGAAGCAAGCAAGCAAGCGAGCAAAGGAGCGAGGGCAGGTGGCGCTGGGTGGACCGTGGGGTTGGGAGGGGTGGGGTGGGGGGGAAGGGGTAGGTGGGGTCGGGGGCATCATCGTCCCAGTCAGCTGGGCGGAATTGATGGGCGATGTGCCGGTGTTATTCATTGTGTTGATTCCCTTTCCTTTTTCTTCTCCTTCCCTTTCTGTTTCCCTTCTATTTCCCCCCTCTTCCTTTATGCATTTTTATTTTTCTTGTCGCATTATTGCCCCCTTCTCGCCTTTACGCTGACCTTTCATTATTCTCTCTTTTCTTCTTCTTTCTTTCCTTTCCCTCTCTCTCTTTTTTTTTATTTATTTTCCGCTATCCCTTCTTTCCTCTCCTCTCCTTCCCTTCCCACCCTTTCCGCCCCGCCAGTTCTCTCTGTCCCGCAACACCGGAGAGAGAGTGAGTTACGGGGCAGTGTCATCGTGACGGCAATAAATAATTGGGGGGAAGGGATCTGTGTGCGTGCGTGTGTGCGTGCGTTTGTGTGTATGGTGGCCCCGTGTCGTGTACGGAATGTTACCAAAGGGGTAGGAGGAGGGGGAAAAGGGGAGAGGGTAATATATATCATGTTCTGACGCTGGTTTCCCAGGGTATTGAGAGAGAGAGAGAGAGAGAGAGAGAGAGAGAGAGAGAGAGAGAGAGAGAGAGAGAGAGAGAGAGAGAGAGAGAGAGAGAGAGAGGGAGGAAAGCGTCTTGCAGCTTTCCATTTGCACTTCTAAATTCCTCTCTCCCTCACCTCCACCTCTTCCTTCCTCCTCCCGTCCTCTTTCCTCCTTCCTCCGCCTCCTCCAAAAGCCACAGCCGAGTAGGAGTGCATGCCCCGGCCGGCTCCGTGTTTTCTAGGTGTGTTCTCAAGGTTCCGGGACAGGCCGCCGCGCATGCCAACACTTCCCTGTGCTTCTCCTTTCGAAATTATCTCGAAACGGCGAGCGTGGAACACAGAAATGTCGAACTTTAATTTGAACGCCCTTGTTTATGAAGCAATTTCGAGGCGTGTTGAGGGCCATATGTGGAGGAGTTCGTGTTACCGGGGTTGCGCACTTTGGCGGGAAGTGTAGGTTCAGTGGCCGTGGCCCCGGATGGAGCGTAACGCCCGCGGGCCCTGATGGATCATATGGGCTAGGCCGGTTAGGCTTACCTTGGGGCCCTGGTGGGAATGAACAAGGACCGGGAATGGGATTTTGTCTCCTTTTTTGGCGGGGAAAAGAAGGTTTTTTTTTCCCCCTTCTTCCTTCTTTCAGTAAAGAAAGAATGAAGGAAATGAAAGAAGTTGAGGAAACAAGAGACATAGAAGAGATAAGCGCAGTTGGGACTCAGATTGAAGGACACGTAAATATACAACCCAAGTATATATATTTAGAGAAAAAAAAATCCTTATCTTAGTTATCTCTCCTTCGTATACACATGCCCCCCCCCCCCCTCCCTCCTCTTCGTCACGGGATAGACAGGTGATCGCAGAGGGGCACGAAACGCGATCCCCGTGATATGCAAATGGCGTCTGCTCTCGGGGCCTGGGATCCATCATCTTGTTTTTACGCGGCGTCATGTATCCCGTCCCCCTGGCGTAGGCCTATCCCCGGTTCCATGGCTCGGGGAATCGTCCGTGTTCAGAGATGGGGAGAGCAAACACGTGGTGGCGATACCTGGGTGTTGTCTTGTTTTTATATATATTTTTTTAATATATAATTTTCATGAATAATTCATTGACGTATTGTGATTGGTATGGGAATTCGTTTCAGTTCGTGAGATTTTTGTCTATGTACATGGAATGTGATCGTTGTGTATAGTTTGTATAGTTTTTTTTTCAGTATGTTCTTTTTTAGTTAGCTTGTATAAATTATCTTTCTATTTAGCACGTCCTTCGTTCCGTATGAGTCTTATATCAGAACAGAGCGATTGATTTATATATTTTTTTTAATTATCAATAAGGGGATTATTGAGAGTCCTGGCGTGGGTGCCCTCAGGCGCTCCCATCCAATTAAGGCAAACGGAATTAATGGCGGGAAACAATCCAATTTGGTGTCACTTTTCCGGGCGACCCTTTGACCCTGCTGACCCTCTACCCCCCCCACCCCCGACCCACCCTTACGTCCACCAACCCAGACCCTCGAGGCCTCCCTGATAGCTTGTGTGTGTGTGTGTGTGTGTGTGTGTGTGTGTGTGTGTGTGTGTGTGTGTGTGTGTGTGTGTGTGTGTGTGTGTGTGTGTGTGTGTGTGAGGGTGTATATGCGATTTTAAATGTAGTTATAATAAGAGTTAATATATTTTTGTGAATGATTCCATTTTGTATTCATTTTCAAGATCTTGACGGAACTGCTGCTTGTAATGGAAGAATTGAAAGAATAGCTTCGTCTTGTTATTGTATTCTCATTCAGTCATATATTGATGTCTGGCTAAACACGTGCGAAATAAGTTTTAGCAGAGTAAGCAGGGATATTAGAAAAAAAAAAGACAATCCGCTGTAAAATATCCGCTTCCACACGTCGTTCCCATAGTACCCAGAGTGTGCTGTAACCTGCGGTCGTGTTAGTGGGCTGACCATGGAGAGAGGGGGGTCGTGGAAAGGATGGAGTGAGGGGGGGGGTCGTAGGGTCATGTCAGGTCAGGTATCAGGGGGCTGGCTGGCGGTCGAGTCACCCATTGCCGGATCGCCCTCCCTCATCCCCTCTCCCTTAGGAACCAACACCCTTTACTTCGGCATCTCTGTTTTTTTTTTAGCTCTTGCTATCCAGATGATCTGATATGCAGGGCTGATTGTGGCTTGGGTGGGTACTGTGATTGTTATTTTTGTGGTGTCTGGTGGTTATTTTTTTAATTTAGAGTGACAGCTGTGTTGCTTATCTAAGGCTGGGAATGATAGGGGGTTGTATAGATGATGATAGAGGATCTCTCTCTCGCTCTCTCTCTCTCTCTCTCTCTCTCTCTCTCTCTCTCTCTCTCTCTCTCTCTCTCTCTCTCTCTCTCTCTCTCTCTCTCTCTCTCTCTCTCTCTCTCTCACGCGCGTGCGTGTGCACGCACACATACATATATATGTATATATGTATGTATATATAATGTACGTACGTATATATATGTATGAATGTATATATGTATGTATATGTATACATATGTAGAAAGTTGGTTTCTATCGCTTCCGTCATGTAATATGACAAGACAACTTGTTGCTCACTCCGTCAGGTGACTGCTCCTCTCCCTCCCCCCTTTCATTGACCCAGCCCACAGAGACCTATCAGCTCTCCAGTGACCTCTGTAAGGGTCTTGGGTGACCGTAAATTCCTGGGATGATGACCTTTAATAGATTTGAGATTTAACTCGAATCAAGGTCATGACAAGGGCTTTAGCTCGATCTGTTTTTTTTATTACACGTTTTATGGCCTTTTCGGTGGTATATCTTGTGACCCGTGGCCTCTGATTGACCTTTCTGTGTTTTACCTGCGTGCGGTTTTATCGTGTCGCCAAGGTTGGTGACGAGAAGAGAGAGAGAGAGAGGGGGGGGGGTTGTCGTAAGGTAATTCACACAGAGGTGCTAATGTGTGAACGTGGGTGTTGTATACTCGTGGGTGTGTGTGTGTGTGTGTGTGTGTGTGTGTGTGTGTGTGTGTGTGTGTGTGTGTGTGTGTGTGTGTGTGTATGTGTGTATGTGTGTATGTGTGTATGTGTAGGGGTATATTGTTAGCTTGTATGTAACTATCAGTATTAGTTTGTATGCATGTATTAGTATTAGAATGCATGAATGTATGAATTAATTAATGTGAACGTTTGTATCTGTCCCTTTTCTTTACCTTCTTGCGTCTGTCAGTGCCTGCTTATCTGCGTGTGCACATTTCTTTGTAGTCCTATGTGTGTCTATACAAGTACGAAGGCGTAGCTGTGTGTGCGTGTGACCTTCAGGTAATGGAAAACATGAGTGCTGGGAGCTTTGCCAGAGGGGAGGGAGAGTGACTTGCCCGGGACAGGAGAAAGTTGGAATTTCACTTAATTCAGAAGCACCTGGCTACACTTGTTACGGAGATGCAGGTCATATTTATCGTTACCGGCATTTTAATGTTTGTATTTATTGTATGTGGTTGTTTGTTCTTATTCCAATTTATTTTTGGGGTTTGTTTTATTTTTTCGATTCTGTTGTATTTTGATCTGTTTTATGCATCTATATTGTATTTCCACTTGATTTCCCCTTAACCTTCTTGCTATACGCTTTGCTATTATCAGAGTAATAACCATAGCTTGTCTCATGCATTGTTACGAACGATTTAATTACCTCCATTATTGAAATGACCCAAGACAATTAGCCCCGAACTGTGGGAGCAAGCAATTAGACATTTCCCTCGGACGTTTCGCGCGGGAGAGGATGTGCGGAGGGGGGCGGTGGGCGGGGGGTGGGGGTGGGGGGTGGGGGAGATCGATGTTCCGGGGAGGAGGTGGGCGGCCGGGCGGCGCTGGTGGGAAATAGGTCAGGTGGGTGGGCTGGTGGGCCGCTGGGGTGGGTAGGGCTGATGACTGATCGGTCACCTCTTGTATATAGGTCCTCGTAGGTCCATGTAGGGTGTCGCTCCTGAGTTTGGTCGTTTGGCACTTTGGGTTGTTGATTGCGTGGGATAAGGAAAGGGCGTTTGGGTGTGTTGTTTAGTTTATTTTTGTATTTTTTTTTATTTTTTTTTATTATTTTTTTTATTTTGCGGGAGGAGAGAGTGGTCCTCTGATGTTTTCTTGGGTTTATATATACTTTTCGTGTCTTGTTTTACTATTTTTTTCTCCTTTTTGACTTCCCTTTGCTACTTATGAATTTGTTTTTCTTTTTTGCCATTTATTAGTGTTTCTCTCATGTTTTTTATCTCCACTTCTTTCCTCATCTGTCTCCCTCTTCCCTTCCCTACCTTCCATTACCTTCCTCTCCTTTCCCTTCCATTCCCCTCTCTTTCCTTCCCTTCCATTCCCCTCCCCGTTCCTCCCATTTCTTCCTCTCCGTTTCCCTACCCTCCCTTCTCCTTCATCATCTCCCTCTCCCTCGCTTCTCTTTTTCTTCCCCCCTTTTCCATCTTAAGCTGACAGGTCGTCCGCGTCATGTGATATGATCTAGAATGATGGTCGCGGATGATCCATCAGCACCCGGCGTGCCCCTCGTGCGTCCCCGGGGCTCGGGGGGGGGGGGTTGGGGGCGCTTGGGAGGGGGAGTTTTCACTTTTTATCCTTTTCTTTCTCTTTTTAATGTGGATTTATTATTATCTTTTATACTATTTTTATTGCTTACAAAAACAGGCACGCAAACATGCATAAATGTACATATAAAGGCGCGCAAAGCGCAAACGCAAACGCAAACTCAAACGCGCGTACACACACACACACACACACACACACACACACACACACACACACACACACACACACACACACACACACACACACACACACACTCACACACACACACACACAGAGAGACCACTCTCTTCGTTTCCTCCCCCCCCCCCGGGGGGGGGCAATGATGAAGACGTGCGTGTCCTACTCGAGGCGAGGCAGACGCTTTCGCCCATTCCAGGTGGCGAGGAGCCCGCGAGGTGACGAAGGTGATGGTAATCTAGCCGTGGCGTCCATGGCCAGGAATGGGGATTGGTTAACAGCTGATAGGAATCGCGTCGATTTTTTGTAAATTCTTTTTCTTTTTCTTGTCTTTCTTTACTCCGTCTCTCTTCTCTTCTCTCTCTCTCTCTCTCTCTCTCTCTCTCTCTCTCTCTCTCTCTCTCTCTCTCTCTCTCTCTCTCTCTCTCTCTCTCTCTCTCTCTCTCATTATCCCTCCCTCCTTCCTCCCTCCCTCCCTCCTTCCGTCCTACCCTTCCTTCCTCCTTCCCTCCCTCCCTCCTTCCCTCCTTCCCTCCCTTCCTCCTTCCCTCCCTTCCTCCTTCCCTCCGTCCCTCCCTCCCTCCCTCCCTCCCTCCCTCCCTCCCTCCCTCCCTCCCTCCCTCCCTCCCTTTCTCCCTCTCCCCCTCCTGCTGCCCCCTTCCCTCCGTCTTCAGCATTTTTTCTTCCTCTGGTTTGGGATTTCGAGTTTTATCTGATCGTAGATGGTGTAGATTAGACTGATTGGATTTTTAGACTATTGTAGGGACCTGGTCTGGGGGGGGGGGGGTTGTTCTTTACGATCCGCACGTGGCTGTTACTTTTTTTATATATATATTGTAGCTTTTTTTTCTTTTTCTTTTTCTTTTTGTATCGCGGGAAGCTAGGGAGGTGTTTTTAAATAGCTGCTTGCCTGAGGGAATTAAGCGATCTCTCTCTTGTCGTCCTCCTTTCCCCTCCTGCCCCCACCTCCTTCCTTCCTCTTTCGCCTTTCCTTTCCCCCCCACCTCCCCACCCCCCCTCGCTACCCCGGATACGTAATAAGACAAGAGGAATGAATGAGGGAGTCACGGCCAGCTGACGGGCCCTGCCCACATTTCTGTACCTCGCAGCTGACGACGCTCTCCCTCCCCCTCCCCCCTCTGTACCTTCCTCCCATGCCTGCCCTCCTCCCTCTCCCTTCCCTGACCCCAAAGCACCCATAAGGCATGGGTAACCCCACCCCTCCCCTCCCCACCCTCCAGCCCATTGCTCTCTGCGTGGGTGTAGCATATGGGTTCTCTCTCTGCCCGCCACTCACGCCCACAGGTAAATGCCCATGTTTCATCATGTAGCGTCAGTAACTTCATATATCTGCAATACCAGCTCTTGTAAACTGCAACCATTATAAATGACCAGCAACTCTTCAGCCACTACCCACATGGACGGATCGCGTGGGCATCTTGGTATCACCTGGAAGGGGCAGGGTGGGGTGGGGGGGAGACCACACCTCTTGGCGCTGTTATTGTCGAGTCATGATCGATTAAAAATCCTTCGGATGGTTGATAGGCAGCTTCGGCAGACGATGAGGCGCGTTTGGAAGACCTAAAGAAAAAAAAAAAAAAAAAAAAAGGGAAATATAGATTTGGTATGTAGCCTCTCTTTCTGTGTGTGTGTGTGTGTGTGTGTGTGTGTGTGTGTGTGTGTGTGTGTGTGTGTGTGTGTGTGTGTGTGTGTGTGTGTGTGTGTGTTGTACGCACCTTTTCATTTTACGCATATTAACCACAATTTCCCCATTTCGATGGTTCATTTGCATCATGTCCCTAAAAGGAATTGGCTCCCGGCGAAGGAGGAGACCGGAATCTAATGCCCGGCCAGCCCCTCCTCGCCCGCCCCGGTTGCCGCCGCCGCACTGCCGCTGGAGCTCTTTAAAGGAACCGGGACAGGACCTGGCGTCGCTCCCGGTTCCCTGAGTCCTCCACGTTGCGGATATTGGGGGGGGGGGGACGTCGGAGGGCTAATTGGTTACCGACAAGGAGGGGGCAGAGGGGAAAGGTGGAGGGGAGAGGGGGAGGAGAGGGTGGTAGGCGCTAATGCACATGGGCAGCTCACGCTAATTCGAGGAAATGCCGTCACACTTCTACGCTATAACGCTGCGTAGGAGAAGCGTGAAGGGGGGACGTTATGCTGCGTTGCTCTGATCCTCGCCCTCCCTGTTTCCCTCTTTTCCCTCTTTCTCTTCTACCTTTCCCTCTTTCCGCTCTCTCTTCCCCCCCCCCCTCTCTCTCTCTCTATCTCTATCTCTTTCTCTCTCTCTCTCTCTCTCTCTCTCTCTCTCTCTCTCTCTCTCTCTCTCTCTCTCTCTCTCTCTCTCTCTCTCTCTCTCTCTCTCTCTCTCTCTCTCTCTCTCTCTCTCTCTCTCTCTCTCTCTCTCTCACACTCCCTTTCTCTCTCTTTCTCTCTCTCTCCCTTCCTTCCTTCCTTCCTTCCTCTCTCCATTCCTCCCTCCCTCCCTACCTCAATCCCTCGCTCCCCCCCCCCTTTCCCGATTTCCCCTCCCGTCTTCTTCTCTCTTCTTTCCCTGCTTCCCTTTCCTTTCTCCCCTTCCCTCTTTCCCCTCCCCTCTTTCCCCTCCCCTAGTCCCCACAGCTATCTCCCCATCTCCCCTATCCATACCTCCTTCCATCCCCCCCCCCCCCCCTTTTCCTTCCATCAACACACGCGTGCCCATCTGTTGGCATTAGGGGGAAATTAAGCCGCTATTGTTCAGCCGCATCATGAAAGTAGGCCGAGGGGCGGCAAATAAGGCATTGTAGGCCGTAATGCACGTGAAGCAGTTATGGAGATAGACAGAGAGGGAAGGGGGGAGGGTAAAAAAGTAACTTAGTGTATCAATCTCCTCCTCGTCTGCTTTCTCTCTCTCCTCCTTGCCTCTCTTTGTGCAACCCTCCTTTCTCTCATTCACTTTTTTTTTTTTTCTCCATTTTTTTTTCTTACTCTCCCCTTCGCTTCCCACCCAACCCCCCCTTCTCTTGCTCCCCCCTAGGTCCTCCACTCCTCTCCCCCCACCCTTCTTGCATTGTGTCCTCGTTACTGTGTATTTTGGCAGTGCAGCGGGTGAGCAAGGGGGCGATTGTGTGGTGTGGGCGCCGCGAATGGGCGTGTTGCACCACCTCGCGCACGGGGTAGGGGCGGGCTGGGCTGGGTTCGGGGGATGTTGCAGGGGAAGAAAAAAGGGTGGTGATGGAAAAGGGTTCAGGGTGGTAGGGGGGAGGGGGAGGGGGTAGGTAGGGGATGGTACCTGGCGGCCACGTGTTGGTCTCAAGAGAGAGAGAGGGAGGGGAGGGGAGGGGAGGGGAGGGGGGAAGAGAGAGGGAGAGAGAGAGGGAGAGGTAGAGAGGGAGGGAGAGAGAGAGGGGGCAGGGAGAAAGGGAGAGAGAAAAGGAGGGGGAGGGAGGGAGGGAGAGAGAAAAGGAGGGGGAGGGAGGGAGGGAGAGAGAAAAGGAGGGGGAGGGAGGGAGAGAGAGAGGGGGGAGGAAGGGAGGGAGAGAGAAAAGGAGGGGGTAGTTTTACACATGTGGCTCTTGTGTGTCTCGTCTTTATCACCGGGTGTCGTCATTTCCGTTGTTGCGGCCTTTCGCTGTTGCATCTGCCCCTTTATCTTTTTTCTATGTCTCACTTTCGCTTTGTCTTTGTCATTCTCTTAGTTTGTCACTTGCGCTTTCTCCTGGTCGCAATTTATGTTCTTTTTTTTCGGCTCTACGTTTACGGGCTAGTCTCTTTGTCGCTGTGTCTCCTTTCTCTCTCTCTCTCTCTCTCTCTCTCTCTCTCTCTCTCTCTCTCTCTCTCTCTCTCTCTCTCTCTCTCTCTCTCTCTCTCTCTCTCTCTCTCTCCGTCTCTCCCTCTCTCTCCCTCTCTCTCCCTCTCTCTCCCTCTCTCTCTCTCTCTCTCTCCTCTCTCTCTCTCTCTCTCTCTCTCTCTCTCTCTCTCTCTCCTCTCTCTCTCTCTCTCTCTCTCTCTCTCTCTCTCTCTCTCTCTCTCCTCTCTCTCTCTCTCTCTCTCTCTCTCTCTCTCCTCTCTCTCTCTCTCTCTCTCTCTCTCTCTCTCTCTCCTCTCTCTCTCTCTCTCTCTCTCTCTCTCTCTCTCTCTCTCTCTCTCTCTCTCTCTCTCTCTCTCTCTCTCTCTCTCTCTCTCTCTCTCTCTCTCTCTCTCTCTCTCTCTCTCTCTCTCTCTCTCTCTCTCTCTCTCTCTCTCTCTCTCTCTCTCTCTCTCTCTCTCTCTTTGTCTTCTCATTGCATTTTCATCTCTTTCTCGTTCGCATTAACATAATTTTTGCCTCTTTGCGCTCTCCTCTCTTTCCCATCTCATATATCGATGTCTCCCCCCTTTCCCTCCCCTTCCATCCCTGTTTCCTTTACTCCTACCCTCTCTCCCTTCTCTTTCCTCTCCTTTCCTCCTTCTCCATCTCCCTCCCCTTTACTATCTTTCTTTTTTTCTCCTTTCATTCCCGCTCTCTCCTTGTCCTACCTTCTCATCTCCTTCTCCTCCTCCTCCATCCCACCTCTCCCCTCCTCTTACCATCTTTCCTCTCCCCTCCATCCCTCCCCCCTTCCCCTCTCCATCCCTCCTCCCTTCCCCCTATCCCCCATCCCCCCATCCCCCATCCCCCATCCCCGATCACCCAGAGGGAATCTGATCCGGCGACACTTTCGTCTCCGTCCGTCGATCGCGAGAGAGCCCGGTGCGGTCCCTGTGCGAAGACGATAAGGGTTCTTGACTTTATCTCCTGAGGTTGCTGGAGATAAGCGAGCGAGGGGGAAGGGGGGGGGGGGAGGGCGTGCTTTATCGTGGATGGACGCTGGTTTGCTCGCTTTGGGGCTTCGATTCAGATTTTGTGTGTGTGTGCGCGTGTGGGGGGGAGAGAAGGAGAGAGGGAGACTGTGTGTGTGTGTGTGTGTGTGTGTGTGTGTGTGTCTTGGTGAGGTTTTTAGGTTTCTTGGGGGGAGCATCGGATCCCCGCGGGCGATGAATCGTCTATTAGAGAGTGAAGCTCTATGAGAGAGAGAGAGAGAGAGAGAGAGAGAGAGAGAGAGAGAGAGAGAGAGAGAGAGAGAGAGAGAGAGAGAGAGAGAGAAAGGGAGAGAAAGAGAGATAGATTGGTTCCCTTTTCTGCTTTGCCTCCGCCATTACCCAACTGTCCTTAATGTCAACCATAAACATGGCTGCAAATCGCGTAACCTTCCCCTCCCTATGTGTCCCCGAGGGAAGGGCAGCGGGTCAAGGCAAATTGGACCTTCTCGCCGCGGAGAGGAAGGGCGGGTATCGCTTGCTCGTCGCGTCGTGAGGGGGCCAGGTGTTCGCTCCTGTAAGGGGAGTGCGCTGAGGACCACCTGCCCAGCCCCGCTATAGCAACCCCTGTCGCCTCTCGCTGCTATACCCTCGCCTCTCCCATCCCCTTTCCTCCCTTCTCCTTCGCTTCTATCTCCTTTCCTTTCCTTCCGTCTCCTCCGTGTCTCCTGTTACTCTCTCCTATCCCCGTCTCTTCTCTTTGGCCTTATCGTCCTCATCCCCTTCCCTGCCTCTCCCCTTCCCATCCCTACCCTTCCCCTTGTCATACTCCCCTTCTGAGCTCTTCCCTTCCCCTTCTCTCTCTCTCTCTCTCCTTCCTATTCCTACCCTCCCCCCCTCTCTCTCTCCCCTTCCCCTTCTCTCTCCCCCCTCCTTTCCCTCCTCTCTCCCTCCTCTCTCCCCTCTTCCCATCCCTACCCTTCCCCCTCACTTTCTCCCCTGCCGATCCCTACCTTTCCCCTTCCTCCCGAGTTTAATTCTCTCCTGGCTTTGATCGATGGAAGATGCAGGAGCGACGTGACTAACGCGAAAGAATAAAAGTATGACTAAGCCCGTGTGGAGATCTCGGCAGTAGGACCCGGGCGCCGGAGGGAGGGGAGCATCCGAGGGGAAGTTCATCCGAGGCCTCGTGCCCTTCCCCTCGCCCTCGTGCCCTTCCCCTCGCCCTCGTGCCCTTCCCCTCGGCCTCGTGCCCTTCCCCTCGCCCATTATGTGGGGTAAGGGGCAGAGAGAGACAGAGGGGAAGCGGCTTGTCTGATGATGTCTACGTCACAGGGGTCATCAACACAAGGGAAATCATCCAGATTATTGATTTCCTTTCTCTTCTCTCCCCATTTTTTTTTTTTTTTTTTTTTTGTGTGTGTTCAAAGGATGTGTTTTTTTTTTTTCTTTCATTCATTCTTCCTCTGCAGCTAGCTCTCTCATTCTCTCCCTCTCCCTCTCCCTACTCCCCCCCCCTTCTCTCTCTCTCTCTCTCTCTCTCTCTCTCTCTCTCTCTCTCTCTCTCTCTCTCTCTCTCTCTCTCTCTCTCTCTCTCTCTCTCTCTCTCTTGCTTTCTCTCTCTCTCTCTCTCTCTGTCTCTCTCTCTCTCTCTCTCTCTCTCTCTCTCTCTCTCTCTCTCTCTCTCTCTCTCTCTCTCTCTCTCTCTCTCTCTCTCTCTCTCTCAAAAACACA
>NC_061825.1:38993510-39003510 GCF_019202785.1 Penaeus chinensis
GGAAGGGAAATCGATAACAATTGAAGCTCTTAAATATTTCTGCCGATTCGCTTTCGTGCCGCAGAGCCTCTCGAAAATCTGTCGTTTCGGTGATTGACGTCTGATTCGGCAATCCGTCCTCGCCGTCTTCGCCAGGAGAAGGTTGACGTGACGCAATGCGCTGTGTGATCTCTCGCTGAAGGGGAAGGGGTGGGTTCGCCGGCGACCACGTGGTCCCGCGGAGGAAGTGCGTGAGTGTGCGTGCGTGCTTTCATGTATTATGGAGAGGCGGATTGACTGGCCATCGATTCGTAAATGTACTCCGGGAAAACTTTATAGATTTCTAACCAATAAGGTTGAAAATACTTTTTTTTTTTTAATATTTATTTTTGTTTCTGCAGGATCAATATCCAAATGCCAAAGCCTTGCCTAACCTTGCCTCTTCTCTGTCCCTCTCAAGCAGCAGCAACGTCGACGAAGAGTGGTGCTCTAATGACGAGCTGAGCGACGAGTACGAGATCGACGAGTCCTCGGTGGACGACGAACACCCCTCCTCCACCTCGGGCCCGCGGGTCAAGAAGCACGTCAACAAGGGGCGCTGGACCAAGGACGAGGACGAGGTAAGGGACGGGGCCTGCGAGGACGGTCGCCTCAGCCTCAGAGAATGAGATTTTGTTTATTTTGGTTTAACATGTGTATAAAGAGATAACGTACGTGCGCATATACGTATTTGCATGGATGGTGCACGTACTGTATTTGCTGTAGTCTATATTGTACGTACAGTTATACGGTGCAAACACACTTGCATATATACATACACATACATACTCATATACACATATAGGTATTTAGGGAGCCATAGATTTGAATATGGGGATGGACGTAGTATAGTATATATATTTTTACGTATAAATTTTGTGATTACACCAAAACAATACAATACTAATACAACATTTTATTCGCAAACATCATATGTCTAATTCTTTTTTCTCTCTTCCCAACCCTCCTTCTCCTCACCCCCCTCCCCCTCCGCCGCCCCCGTCGAGTAGAAGCTCAAAGGGCTGGTGGAGCAGCACGGCGAGAAGTGGGAGGTGATCGCCGCTGGCTTCCCCGACAGGAACGACGTCCAGTGCCAGCAGCGGTGGCACAAGGTCGTCAATCCCGAGCTGGTGAAGGGACCCTGGACCAAAGAGGTGAGTACGACCCCTGGGAATTGGTACGATGTTGGCTTGGGTTTTGTCAAGTGTGCGTTTGTGTGTGTTTGTGTGAGTATGAATTGGAGAGATCAGTGCTTATTATGTGGATTTTGTTTTGTATGTGTATGTGTGTTCGTGTATGCGTGCATGTATGTATTTACATAAGAGTGGCAGACCGTTTGTATGTTCGTCATTTGCCTTCATTGTCTGCACCGTTGGGAGGACATCGAGAGCCTTGGTGGCACTCCCTTGCCCCAGAGCCCGGCGTTGGAAACCGCGTGTGGTTTTCCGCGGATTTCAAGGCAGCAGTAAGGAGCTATCCGAGAGGCAGCCGCGGCCACCTCTTTTGCATTTTACGACGTTGCAAAGTTTCCATCCCTTATTTAGGATGGATCGGGAGGGTTTATAGGCCTAGGGACCGAACGGTAGGCCTATAGCTGGAACGCAATAAAATGGAGCAAAGCTTTGAGGCTGACCGGTAGTGGACGGAAAGAAGGGCATTGTATGTGTGCGTTTGTGTGTATGTATGTGTTTGAAGGATATTTTACAGTCGAAAAGAACCTGCATAAAATCTTATATGTATACAAGTGCGATTGTGTTGTCGCGATAGTGTTTTCGAGTGTCATTGTGCCTGTTGGTTAACCGCGAGTTACCCCTACGTTCCTCACATCCCTTCCCCTTCCCCTTCCCCTTCCCCTTCTCCTCCCCCCTTTCAGCCATTACCCCGGCGCTGGGAGCCTCGCAAGACAATTGTTTCCTCCTGAGGGTGAGTGCTCCCTTCCCCCTTTCTCACCCTTTCCGCGACCTGCTCCGGCCGGGTGCAATACCCTGCGAGGCTCCCGTTTGCCCTTGTGGCTGGGTTACGTTTCTTTCCCTTTCTTTTCTTTTCTTTTCTTTTCTTTTCTTTTCTTTTTGTAATAGTTTATATTATTAGTATTATTTGATTATTTAAATGGTTTGTTTTTATTAGTTAATTTCCTTGACGTATGTGTGGAGGGTTGATTTGTTTGATATTTTTTTCAGTTTGTTTTGGTTTCCGAATTTATCATACCTGATGGTTGGTGTTTTTCAGTGTTTTAGATGATTTTAAAAGCTGTGTAGGTTTGATTTTTGAGATGTCTGCTTTCCTTAGCTTTATTCCTAGAATTATCATGATAGATGTATTGTGGGATTATATATATTAAGGTTTGTCAGGTGTCCCTCAAGAAACACGGTCGTACTTAAGGGTGGAAACGCCCATATAGAGCACATTACAGCCGAGGATTCCAGGTTCCAAGGCGAAGGATAAGGCCAGGATTAGGCAAGGAGGGTAACATTATCCCAGGACTAGGCCAGGTACATACTAGGGTTTGTCTGAGTGCACTTAGGTCGGCCCCTCCAGGTACGGTGGAGGGGAGGGAGGGGGAAGGGGAGGGGAAGAGGCGGCGGTAATGACGGCAGAATTGTGAATATGGGAAGAGCTTGCTGTAGGGGGGAGGGAGGGGGAAGGGAGGGGAAGTGTATTACATAGGGCGGCCTCCTTGCCCTCTGGGGTCACGCCGCCCTGCGCTTCCCACGCCCTTGGGCAGGATTCCCACGATTTCTGGGGGGGGGGGGGGGAGGTGCTGGAGGCCGGGGGGAGGATGGGGGTAGGGGACTGGTAAGGGAGGGAGGGAGGGTGGGGCCTAGGGGAGGGAAGGGCTAATGAGTGGGTGGGGCTTATTTTTCGCCTATCGGATCCTCTCCTCCCTCCCTCCTCTCCACACCCCTCCCTTTTTTTCCGTGCTCCGTATGTCTAGAAGGCAAAGAGCTTTTATTTTTAATTAAAGAAGGAACGCCCTTTTCCTTCGGTGTTTTAGCCTTACGCAAACAGAAAGATAAAGAAAAACGAAACTCACAAAGGACTCGTTTCCCCCCGTGTTCGTCTGTTATTTTGGTTATTAGGTCTCGGCAGTCCTGCGTTTACGGGCGCCTACGAAATGCATTACGAACGGTCCCGAGTTTAATGTGCATTCCAGTTTTTTTTTTTTTTTTTTTTTTTTTTTTCCCCCTCTTGGTCTCTTCCATTAGCATAGCTTCCGCGCCCCTCGTGTGTTACAAGTCGTGTCTTGCGCATCTGCTTGGCGTGAGGTGGGGTAAGGGGTAGGGGGTAGTGAAGGGGGATTGGGGTGATAGGGGAAGGGGGTAGGGGTTGGGGGTTGGGTTGGTGGTAAGGGAAGGGGAAGGGGGTTGGGGTGGTGGTAGGGGTTGGGGTTGTGGTAGGGGTAGGGGTTGGGGTTGGGGTGGTGGTAGGGGGTAGGGGTTGGTGATTGGGGTGGTGGTAGGGGAAGGGGAAGGGGGTTGGGGTGGTGGTAGGGGTTGGGGTTGTGGTAGGGGTAGGGGTTGGGGTTTGGGGTGGTGGTAGGGGAAGGGGGTAGGGGGTAGAGTTCGATAAGAGGGTGTAAGGGGTAGAGGCTGAGGTCGGGGGGAAGGAGGGGGAAGGATGTAGGAAGTAGGGGATAGAAGGCAGACTTGGAGAAGAGGGGGTAGGTGGTAGGGTGTGTATGGTGGAGGGGGTGGGGGTGAGAGAGGGGATCGCTGGCATCCTGTTTATTAGCGACTAATGCGGGTTTTGGGGGCGATTATCCCCGCTGGTGTAAACAAACATCCCCGTGGGAGAGAGAGAGAGAGAAGATAATTGAGGAGAAGAAAGGGAATAGAAGCAAGAAAGGCGAACCAAGTGATTAATGATGTTAATGGCGTCGCTCGGGGTTGAAGTCTCCGGAGTTTAAAAGAAATTCTTGGTATTCTTAGAACTGCTCTTTATCATCTCCTTTTTGCGTGTCCTTCCGTATTCTTAATCTGCCTTTTCCCTTTATTTCATTTTTTTTCATCTTTATTTCGTCTTTATTTCATATTAGGCTTTAATACCTCTCATCGTGAACGGTTAGATGGTTATTCAAAAGAAGAAAGAAATCGGAGAAAGAAAGAAGGATAAATAAGAGAAAGAGAAAGAAAGAAAGAAAAAGAAAGAAAGAAACAAAGAGAGAAGCAAGAGAAAGGAAACATGAAATGCACAAAGAACAATACCATAACATTTGATACACTTCCCTCCCCTCTCCCTCTCTCCCCTTCCTCCCCTCTTCGCCCTACCCCTTTCACCCTCCCCACCCCCCCCCCCCTCCTCCTCCCCAAGCTCTTCCCATTCCATGAATTCCAAAGGTACGTCTCTGTTTACCCTCCCTCCTCACTTCCCCCCCCCCTCTCTCTCTCTCCCTCCCTCCCTTTACCCTTCCTTCCTCCTCCTTCCCATTCCCCCACCCCCCCTTCCCCAAGCATAAAGGGTAAATGGGACGACAGCACGACAAAGGGGGGGGAAAGGGGGGAAAGGGGGGGGGGCTAAAGGTTAGGCAATTGTAGAGGTCACCGATGCTTGAGGAAAAAGGAGGAGGGGGGAGGGTGGTGGAAAGGAGGAGGGAGGTGGGTAGAGGGATGGCGGTGGAGAGGGGTGGGGGAGGTGGGTTAGGGGGAGGGAGGTGGTGAGGGACGGAATGGGCTAACGCGCTAGGCCTACTGTTCCCTGTCGCCGCGTTGCTTCGGGTGACGAGCCGCCGGGAGTATGTTCATTTTCGTGACGGATATGCTTTTGGTTTTCTTATGCGTATGGTTTTGATGTTTTTTTTTTTTTTTTTTTTTTTTTTTCTTTGTCGCTTCTTTCTCAATTTTCTCCTCTTTTCCATCCTCCTCCTTCCTCCTCTTCCTCCCTCCATTCTCCTACTCTTCCTCCATCCCCATTTTCCGTTTTCTCCTGTTCTCACTTCGCGGGGACATAAAAGCAAGGGGAATGCGTGTTTGGGCGCCTCAGACATGCAGTGGGCATAACTAGGCCATCGCCGGTAATGGAACGGACCCGCGATGGGTATCTCATTTTAAGGGTCGTAAGCAAATGGGGGAGAGAGGAAGGAGAGGGTAAAGGCGGTGGGTAGGGTGGTTGTGGGGAGGGGCGGTTGATTTGTGTGTAAGGGTTACCGGTAGTCAGATAAGGGAGAGGGTTAGTCTGTGATCGTGTTCGTGCTATGCTAGTTCCCTCCTCCATTTCTCTCTTCTCTTTCTTCTTTCTTCTCCCCTTCTTCCTTCCCGGCTGTTCATGCCTTCCTTCTCTCCTTCCCAATTCTCCCTCTCCCCATCTCTCATTAATCTCTCTCCTTTCCCACCTCCTCTATTCTACCCTTCGTACATGAGCATGTCCGCTAGTCCATGTACAAATACGTTTATGAACACAAGCACAAACCCATTAGCATGTACACAAATATGAAAAAGGAAAACAGTCACGAGTTCATTTCTTATCGTGGTTGTTTCCTTTTTTCACAAACTTTTTTAAGTTAATTTAACCAATATCGTTCTTTAGGGAGATTTCCCTCCGTTGCCTCTTTGTAAAACTCCCAAGGACCTCCCAAGGACCTCCCCGCGTACGGATTCTCCGTTGCAGCGTGCCTCATGTGCGGCTGAGGTTAAAGAAGGGAAAAGCGGGGAATCCTTGACCCACATTACAGCGACAGAGACGGATAAACATTGTCGAATTGGAACAACTTGACCGGGCTTAGCGCAAGTCCCCGGACGACGGCGATGGGGCCCCGTTTTGGGGACAATGCGCTGGGCTTGTGGTTCGCGTTCTCTGTTTTTTTTTTCTGTCGATTTTTTTTCTCTGTCTTGGCTCGTTTTTATTTTTCTTGTTTTTTTCTCTCGTCTTGTCTTTCTGTCTTGGCTCGTTTTTTTTTTTTTTTCTTGTCTTACATTTCTCTCTCTCGTAATCTTTCTCCCTCATTCTCTCTCTCCCTCATTCTCTCTCTCCCTCATTCTCTCTCTCCCTCATTCTCTCTCTCCCTCATTCTCTCTCTCCCTCATTCTCTCTCTCTCTCATTCTCTCTCTCTCATTCTCTCTCTCTCTCTCTCTCTCTCTCTCTCTCTCTCTCTCTCTCTCTCTCTCTCTCTCTCTCTCTCTCTCTCTCTCTCTCTCCCTCTCTCTCTCTCACCGTCTCCTTCCTTTCCTCTCTCTCCCCATACCATTCCCGCTCTCCGTTAACCTTTCTTTCTCTTTTTCTAATCACGTTTCCCTACATGGGCGTGGTGAGTGTGCTGCCCCGCTCTCTGGGTGGGTTGGTTTGGTGGGTGGGCGGTGGGCGGGCGGGTTGAAGTTCTGGTGGGGGCTTAGAAAGAGATTTGTGGTTCCTCCCTAAGACCTGGGTTTTGCGTTGTGTGTGTGTGTGTGTGTGTGTGTGTGTGTGTGTGTGTGTGTGTGTGTGTGTGTGTGTGTGTGTGTGTGTGTGTGTGTCAACAGGGCGTGTGGATGCGGCGCAGTGTGGTGTTGACTAATCTGTGTGGATTAAGGGACGTTTAGGGAAAGAAATATAGTTCCATGTGTCATTAGTTTTTTTTTTTTCTTTTGTCTTTTTCCTTTATTTTTTTTCGCCACTAAAAGTCAGACGGGATTTACGGTTCCACCTTTTTCTCTCGTACGGGGATTATTTTTACAGTTCTCGTTCTGTGCGTACGGAAGAGAGAGAAAAAAAAGGGATACTTTTGTTTCTTTGATTTCCTTTTACTTGAGGCGGATGATGAGGTTAGAAGAGGTCGGGGCGAATCGTAATTGTAATGGGAATACCTTTTTTTTTTATTAATAAAAACGAAAAGGTTTCGAGAAGTTTTGAAAGGGAGGGTGAGGGGAAGGAGAAGGAGGGGAAGGAGAAGGGGGAAGAGATCATAGGCTGGCTTTTAACCATTCCCCTCTCGTCCTCTCCCTCTCTCTCTCTCTCTTATTCTTTCTTCATCGAAATTGGTTCCGGTCACGCTCCAAATTTTGGCTGGACTCATTCTCCGCACCGGCGCTAATTGGCAAACGACGTCGTTAAGGCACAGGAGAGAGGGCTGGGGTTGTTTTGAGAGAGGGAGAGAGGGAGAAGGGAGAGAGACAGAGAGACAGAGACATAGAGACATAGAGACCGAGACCGAGAACGAGAACGAGAACGAGAACGAGAACGAGAACGAGATAGAACGAGCGAGAGCGAGAGCGAGAGCAAGCGAGAGAGCGAGAGCGAGCGAGAGAGAGCGAGAGAGAGCGAGAGAGCGAGAGAGCGAGAGAGCGAGAAAGGTGTATGTGTGTGTGTGTCTGTGAGAGAGAGGGAGAGAAATATGTGAAGCTTTATATCATATCATTGTTGATATATTCCACGAGAGAGAAATCTGGAAGGAAAAATGCACACGTACCCATACCGTGGGTATGGGTACGTGTGTAGGCTGGGGGAATAGAAGTGCGGGAGGGGGATATGGGTCTATCCCCCCTTCTCCCCCCCTCCCCCCATGAAAAGGCTGCCTGCGACCCACTTCATTGTGTTGCTCCGTCGAGCAGGTTTTGAAAAGTCTCCCTCGTCTTGTAACACTAGAAGTTTCTTTGGCTTAAGATGCTTTCGTTGTTCTGTGCTCACGTTTAGAGAGAAGGAAAAGAGATTGGGGGGGAATGGAGAGGCATGGGTAATTAGGCCTATGGCGACACACGAAACTGCATTTTTCTTGTGTTGTGTATTATTATTACGTCTCTGTGTTTCTGCTTGTCTGTCAGTGTCGTGTAGGCCTACCCCGTCGTTAGCAACCGCAAAATATCTGGGCTCGGATTTTATGTTTCTTATTCTTCTCTCTCTCTCTCTCTCTCTCTCTCTCTCTCTCTCTCTCTCTCTCTCTCTCTCTCTCTCTCTCTCTCTCTCTCTCTCTCTCTCTCTCTCGCTCCCTCCCTTCCTTCCTCCCTTCCTTCCTCCCTCCCTCCCTTCGTCCCTTCTTCCCTTCCTCCCTTCCTCCCTTCCTCCCTTCCTCCCTTCCTTCCCTTCCCTCCTTTCTTCCCTTCCTCCCTTCTCTCTTCCTCCCTTCTTCCCTTCCCCCCTTTCCTTCTCCTCCTCCTCTTCCTCCAGTTCTCCTTCTCTTCCTTTCCCTCTCTCTCTCTCTGTCCTCGCCAGAGTTGTACTTCCGTGGTCATTGAGAGAAGGGAAGGGAAGGGAGGGGGGAGGGGGGAGAGGGGGGGGGGGGAAGCCGCGAGCCATTAAATTCAATGGAGTGTGAACCTATAAATGACGGGGAGCCTTTTCGAATGTGAAATGGCGAAATGGGAGAGAAAGGGCAAGAGATTGAAAGAAGGAAGGAAAGATTGAATGATTTGGGGGACATAGGGGGATAAGGAGGGATGGAAGAGAGGAAGAAAGAGGTGGAAGAGAGGAAGAATGGGATAAAGAGAGGGATGAGAGAGTAGAATAGAATAATAATAATATGGAAAAGGCAGAGATAGGAGGAAAGGGAATCTATCAGATTTTGAGTGGAGAAATAACACTCAAAAAAAAAAGAAGATAAACTAGGAATTGTCGACATAAAGGATATTTAATATGAAATGGAAAGGAAGGGGAGAGGAGAAGAAGAAAGGAGAAAGGGAGGAGGTGGAAGAGGAGACAGGGACGTCGACTACAGGTTCTTGAACAATTAGCCGGAAATCCTTTATATTTCTGGACGCGGAACAAGTTTCACGTGGCACTCTCGCGGAGGCCTTTCGGACCGTGTTTGTTTCCCCTTCTCTCTCCTCTCTCTCCTCTCTCTCCTCTCTCTCCTCTCTCTCCTCTTTCTCCTCTCTCTCCCGTTTCCCTTTCATTTTTGTTTAATGTCTGTCTGTCCCGATTCTTTCTCTTTCTCTTTCGCTAGTGTTTTCTCCTTTACTCTTCCTCTGTATGCTCTGTTTTTCATTCTCTCTCTCATCCGCCGTTATCAATTGGCCCATCTCCCCTCATTCATTCCTTCTGAGAGAGAGAGAGAGAGAGAGAGAGAGAGAGAGAGAGAGAGAGAGAGAGAGAGAGAGAGAGAGAGAGAGAGAGAGAGAAAGAAAAAAAAGGTATAAAATAGTGAGAGAGAGAAAGAGAAGACAGACAGACATACAGACAGACAGACAGACAGACAGACAGACAGGCAGACAGACAGACAGACAGAGACCAAGAGAGACCGCGAAAGAGTTTTCTGTTTGCTCTCCGTCTTAAGCTCCTTCCGACTCCCGCCGTCGCGTCTTTGGGTCCGCGGTGGCGAGGGTCCGGGGAAGGGAAGGAGGAAAGGGGGGGGAAGGGAGGGGGGAAGGGTCAAGCAGTGCCCGGCCGGAAGTATGGGTTTATTACGTGCTTTCTTTGGAAGGGGGGAGGGGAGGGGAAGAGCTGGGGGTCGTAGGGGATGGGGTAAGGGGTTGGGATGGTGAGTTTTTTTTTTTTTCTTTTTGGGTTTGTAGATGGTTTACAGGTTGGTTCGTATTCTCTCTCTCTCGCTCTCGCTCTCGCTCTCTCACTCGCTCTCTCTCTCTCTATCTCTCTTTATCTCTCTCTCTCTCTCTCTCTCTCTCTCTCTCTCTCTCTCTCTCTCTCTCTCTCTCTCTCTCTCTCTCTCTCTCTCTCTCTCTCTCTCTCTCTCTCGCTCCATCCTCTATCTATCTTCTCTCTTCTCTCTTTATCCTTTTTTGCTTCTCGTCGGGGGTCTTGAGGCATCAGCGGAGAATAGTTTCCCCGCGGTGACTCTCGGCGTGGTGCATTACGGGGACTGGTTGGCCTTGAGGTTATAATAAAAAAGATCGTATAGGCCTACATCCCGATCCCTCTTGCTCTCTGCCCTCCCTCCCTCCCTCCCTCCCTCCCTCCCTCCCTCCCTCCCTCCCTCCCTCCCTCCCTCCCTCTCTCTCTCCCGTTCCTGCCTTTTGAGTGATACCTACCCTCTCCCCTGCCTCTCCTTCCCCTTCCCTTCAATCCTCCCTCTCTCCCTCCCTCTCCCTCTCTCTCTCCCTCCCCCTCCCTCTCTCCCTC
>NC_061825.1:39008510-39023510 GCF_019202785.1 Penaeus chinensis
TCTGTGTTCTGTTCAGGTGCAGCGGCGACGGAGGAAACTCTGAGGGGGATGCCGCGGTTGGGGGTTGCAATTGCGAGTTGAAAGACGGGAGGAAGGGAGGAAGGAGGTTAAGAGGGAAAGGGGAAAGGGGAAAGGGGAAGGGGAAGGGGTTGGTGTGAGGTGCGGCCGAAAGGAGAGGTAAGAGGAAGATGAGAGGTAGGAAGCTCGGGAAGGGAGAGGGGGAGAGAGGAAGGAAGAGGAAGATATAGACGTGGAAGGAGGTAGGATGATGGGAAGAGAGAAGGGAATAGAAGAGAATAAGGGATATATTTTTTTGCGAACGAGGAAGAGAAAGAGGGGGAATTATTACTATTTCAAGAAAGAAAAAAACAACAGCATATGATTACGTACCTGTCAGACCGATTGTGGAGATGGTGGTGGTGGAGGGAAGGGAGGGAATGTGGGAGGGGCCTTTAAGAAGAAAAAAAAGGGAAAAAAACACAGCAGGATGGCATTGTCGACCCTTGTTTGGAGGGAAGGATTTTTCAATGACAGACGGATTCATGGCTTTTCAAAGAGCAGCTATTTTCCTCCTCCGTTTTGTGCGAGCTCGGGGAGATGCGTCGTTTTCCCCTCCCTCCCTCCCTCCCTTCCCCTTCCGCTTGCCCCCTCCCCCCTCCTCTCCCTCCCTTTATCCTACCCTCCTTCCTCGCCCTCCCTCCCTCCACCTTGCTCAATGGCGGCCCAGGTTATGTTTCTTGGACCTGCCTTGTTATTGAGGGACAGTGTCTTGGCTCGGGAAGAATGTAGGCCTATACAATAGAGGGTGTTAGGAGGGGGATGGAATAGGGATGGTGGGGATAGATGGATGGATGGATGGATGGATGGATGGATGGGACGGGATTCATAGCGGGTTTTTTTCCTTCTATATACCCCTTATTAGTGTAATTATTATTATCATTCCCTTTTTCCACTTCTTTTCTTCTTAATCTTTTCTCGTTTTTTTTTCCTTTTTTTCTTCCCTTCCTCCTCCTCCTCCTCCTCCTCCATCTCATCAGTGTTCCTTCCTTTTTAACAAGAAATGCGGATTACGGGCGGATTGGGTGACAGGCCTAGTTGCTCGGCGACGCGGATTTCTCGCATTAGGAGTGCTGGCTGCTCGGCCGATCGTCTGTCTCGGGTTGCGGCTGGGGAGGGGCAGGGGGAGGGGCAGAGGAAGGGGGAAGGGGAAGAGGAAGAGGAGAGGGGCAGGGGGAGGGGAAGGGGAAGGGGAAGGGGCAGGGGGAGGGGAAGGGGAGCGAGAGAGGAAAGGGAAATGGAAGGAAATGAGGGGGGAGGGGAAAGGAGAAAAGAGAGAGAGGGAAGGGGAAAGGAGAAAAGAGAGAGAGGGAAGGGGAAAGGAGAAAAGAGAGAGAGGGAAGGGGAAAGGAGAAAAGAGAGAGAGGGAAGGGGAAAGGAGAAAAGAGATAGAAGGAAGGGGAAAGGAGAAAGGAAAGTGGGGGAAAATGAAAGGAGGGAAGTGAGGGGGGATAGAAGAGAAAAAGAAGGAGGGGGAGGGAGAGATTTATTTGTTTCACTTGTTCATTTATTTATTTATTTATTTATTTATTTATTTATTTGTTTATTTATTATTTATTTATTTATTATTTACGCCTTCGACCTTCCACCTCCCCTTCCCAACCCTGTTTGGATACAACACCATACAAGGGACACGCAGCCACTGTATTTGTATCGATATCATGTTACATCGCGTGTGACCCGAAAGGAGATACAGGGACAGGGGCAAGGGCAAGGGAGGGGAAGGGGAAGGGGTTGACAAGGGTGTCTCGGCAGGGGTTGAGAGGAGTACGGAGATATCTGTAAAAAAAAAAAAAGAGGAGGGGGGGGGGAAGGTGGGTTTTTTGGAAAAGGATTGGGTTTGACAGGGTGTGTAAAGGGTGTGCTCGGCAGGGGTAGGCAAGGGTGGGTTTGGCTGGTTTGTGGATGGGTTGGAAGGGTTTCTGCTCGCCATTGTTTACGGGGGGAGGGGGGAGGGGGGAGAAGGTTGGGAGCCGACTCTCTCATCTCGTCTCTCTTATTCTCTGTTATTCACTTATTCTCTTTTCATTCTTTATTCCCTTTCTTTTCTCTTCTCTTCTCTCTCTTTTCTCTCTATTATCTCTTCTCTCTCTCCTCACTCTCTTCTCTCTCTTTTCCCTCCCTCCTCCTCTTCCTCTCCCTCTCCCTCTCCCTCTCCCTACCCTTCCCCCTCCCCTTCCCCCTCCCTCTCCCCCTCCCTCCCTCCCTCCCTCCCTCCCTCCCTCCCTCCCTCCCTCCCTCCCTCCCCATCCCTTCCTTTCGGCATCGTCTTGGTTAAGAATACGAATAGAGAGGGAGGGAGAGCGAGAGGGAGAGAGCACATATATATAGAAAGCGACGTCCGAGAAATGGATCTCCGCTCCGGGCCTTTTCTGTACCTGGCTGGCTACCTGTCGCCCTGATACCCTCCCCCTCCCTCCTCCTTCTTTCCCCTCCCCCAGATCCCCCCCCCCCCCCTGCACGTGAAGAGGAGTACCTGGCTTTGATGGAGCGAGATTGACCATTGTGCATTCTCATCCCCCCCCCCTCCCTCGTCCCCCTACTTCTCTTCCTTCTTCTCTCCATCGTCTCCCTTTTCTCCTCCTCATCATCATCATCACCATCATCATCTTTATCTTTATATGTTTCCTCCTTACTCCTCCTACTCTTTCCTCTTTCCTCCACCTTCTCTTTCTCCCTTTCTTCCTCCCCTTTTCTGCTCCAGTTTCTTCTCCCTTCCCCTCCTCCTCCACTCTCCTCCTCCATCACTTCCTCCACCCTCCTCCTCCATCCTCCTCCTCCATCCTCCTCTTCCATCCTCCTCTTCCATCCTTCTCCTCCACCCTCCTCCTCCATCACCTCCTCCTCCACCCTCCTCCTCCACCTCCTTATTCTCCCCGTCCATTGATTTGGATAATAGCCCATATCAACAAGTGGATTCGTAGTATGAACTGAATTTTCTTTTTCTTTTTCTTCTCCTTTTCTTTTCGTTCTTTTTTTTTTTTTTTTTTTCTTTTTTTCTTTTCTTTTCTTCTACCTTTTCAGTTAATATATTATTGACGAGGTTAACATGTTTGTCTGTTTGTAAAAAGATAACTTTCAATACAGAGAGTAGGTATTCGACAAAGTGCGTGTTGCGGGAACCAAAATATTGCAGGGCACCAGGTGAATGTAGGCCTATTGAAGTGGAACACAGGTGGAGAAGGTGGAGGTGGAGCTTCGAGGATCACAGGATCACCCTATATTGCCTCCATCTTTTGCTCTTTCTCTTCCTAAGGCCCCCTCCCCCCCCCTCTTAGCCTTCCCTTGTTCCCCAACCCCTCCCTGCCTCGACCCCCATCGAAGGAGGCCCCGAGGAGTGAGGCACGGTCGACGGGCCTCGCTCAATGGTTGTTTATACTGCGAAGAATTGTGCAAGTGGACAGGCCAGTGGGCGAGAGAGAGAGAGAGAGAGAGAGAGAGAGAGAGAGAGAGAGAGAGAGAGAGAGAGAGAGAGAGAGAGAGAGAGAGAGAGAGAGAGAGAGAGAGAGAGAGATGGAAAGAGAGAAGGAAAGAGAGAAGGAAAGAAAGAAGGTAAGAGAGAGAGAGAGAGAGAGAGAGAGAGAGAAAGAGAGAGAGAAAGAGAGAGAGAGAAAGAGAGAGAGAGAAAGAGAGAGAGAAAGAGAGAGAGAGAGAGAGAGAGAGAGAGAGAGAGAGAGAGAGAGAGAGAGAGAGAGAGAGAGAGAGAGAGAGAGAGAGAGAGAGAGAGAGAGAGAGAGAGACAGAGAGACAGAGAGACAGAGAGAGAGAGAGAGACCTTGGTCCTTGGTGGTTCTGGCTCTTTGGTTCTTCGTTCCTCCGTTCTTGGTTAGCGGTTCTTCGTCCCTGGTCCTTGGTTCTCTTCCGGGCGTTCTCTTTCTTCCTCGGCCTCGCACTCCCTCTTATAAGGACTTAGAGGGCAGGGAGAGAGGCCGGAGAGGGTAGGGCTTAGTGATCGGGGCTGCAGTGTGTCATTAAGAATTATCATCATCATTATTATCAATGGAATCCGCGTGGGAGAAGATGCTATCGGGGCCCTAGGTCCTGAATGGGCCGTCTTCTAGCGTATATTTGTCTTATTTTCCTTTGTCCTTTTTGAAAAATCTTAATCTTGCTTCTTGAAAACCTCTCTCTAAGACGAAGCTTACTCCCCTCATTATCTTCTTCCTGCTCCTCCTACTCCTCCTTCTCTTCTTCCTCTTTCTCTTTCTCCCTTCTCCTATTCCTGCTTCTCCTCCTCCCCTTACCCTTCCTCCTCTTCTTCCTCCTCCCCTTACCCTTCCTCCTCCTCTTCCTCCCTCTCCTCTTTCCCTTCCTCCTTCTCTTCTTCTTCCTCCTCCTCCTCCTCCTCCTCCTCCTCCTCCTCCTCCTCCTCCTCCTCCTCCTCCTCCTCCTCCTCCTCCTCCTCCTCCTCCTCCTCCTCCTCCTCCTCCTCCTCTTCCTCCTCCTCTTCCTCCTCCTCCTCTTCCTCCTCCTCCTCCTCCTCCTCCTCCTCTTCCTCCTCCTCCTCCTCCTCCTCCTCCTCCTCCTCCTCCTCCTCTTCCTCCTCCTCTTCCTCCTCTCTACCCCCCCCCCCCCCGAACCCGTTATCAGATAGTAAAAGCGATAAGGCAGAAGGGGAGGCAACGGGACGCGCGCTAAACGTTGCAGGAAGAAAGGCTGGTCCCGTAATGGCCTCCCTTCTCAAGACGCTCCGGAGATTTTCTTTGGCGCACAAAGGTTGGGACGGAGATGGAGGAGAGGGGGCGGGTGGGGGGGGGGGAAGAAGGAAGGAAGAAGGGGAGGGAGGGTGTTGGAGGAGGAAGGGTGGGAGGTTTTATATATATATTTCAGGCTCCTTGTGGCTCCTTGTCCTCTCAATGGCAGACTTATGGCGTTTTTTTCTTCTTCTTAATGGCAACTGGTTATTCGTAACGGAAGGAGAGAGAGGCTGAGTGAGTGAGTGAATATGTTGAGTCAGCTAAGAGAGTGAGTATGTTGAGGGTATAGTGAGTGACTGTTGAGTGAATGTAGTGAGGGAATGACTATAATGAATGAATTGATTATATGAAGGACGTATGTTGAGAGAAATGAGTAAGTGAATGCATATGTTGAATGCATTGAGTATTGAGTAGGCCTATGTTGAGGGAACCGAGTGCGTGCGTCCTTGTGTTGAGCAAATGGAGAGAGAGAGTAAGGGAGATTATCCTCAGGTGCGTCCAATCTAGTGCGCCACATGTCCCGGGAAAGCCTGTCGCGGCTGTTGAGAATTGGCTCCCTTCGACCCTGATTCCGCTCGCGTTGGGAGGCCCCTTGAAGTGGCAGGGCAATGTTAGGCCTCGGGAGCGCTCGACCTGCTCTCATTGATCACCTGGTCGGGCTCTGGTTTCTCACGCTCGCTTGCTCGCTCTTATTTTGTTTATAGGCGCGGGTGTTTACTTTAGGGTCGTGTGATGTTTGTCTCTTCGGTGGCAAAGTGAGTTTTTATTTTTCTCTTTCTCGATCTATCTCTCTTTCTTTCTTTCTTTCTTTCTTTCTTTCTTTCTTTCTCTGTGTATTGACTATATCTGTCTTTATCTCTTCCCTTTCTCCTTCCCTCCCATCAACCCTTCCTCGGCCCCCACTCTTTCCATTCCCTCTCACCTCCCCATGTTCCCTACCCTTCCCCATCCTCATTCCCTTCCTCTCCAACCCTCCCCATCCCCCACCCCACCCCACCCCTCCTCCTCCCACCCCTCCTCCTCCTCCCACCCCATGCCTGTTGATAAAAAAGTTTACTCGCGGTAATGGTATGTTGTGACCACAAGGTGTGGCGGCGCGGCGGTAATGGCTGCCACCTCCCAAGTGTTCTACAAGAGGAGGCCGAGATTTATCCCGCTCTCGTTAACGGGCGCCCTCGAGTGGCCCCACAGTGGTCCTCTTTGTCACTGCAATCGGGGGAGCAAAATAACGTGTTTGTGTCCGTCTGTGTGTCTGTCGAGCGTTCTGTATAGGTCGGTGGATAGATCATTTTGTGTGTGTTTGTGTCTATCTTTCTGTATAGGTTGGTAGATAGATGGGTTTTAGTTTTGTGTGTTAGTATTGTAAATATCCTTCTTTGTGTGTGTTTGTCTGTCTGTGTTTCTTTGTGTGCGCGCGTACGTTTACATGTATGATTTTTTTTTGTTTGTTTTTTTGTTTTTTGTCTGCTTTTGCTTTTCTCGTTCCTATTTACCCTTATCGCGGAATACTCTCTTTTGGAAAATCCTTACTCATCAGTCTAAACTTCTAACCGGAATTTATACATCTCGTTGAGTATTTTTTTCCCCTTTGAATAAAATAAACATGGATTTAGAAATTGGCCTTCTGGACTTTGCCCCCGAGACGAAATGATATTCGACAGGCGAGTGGTTGACGCCGGGTTCTCACGGTAGGGAGGGCACTTCCGGCGCTATAGAAGGTAGATGAGGCGTGGATTTAGGAGTGTGTGTGTGTGCGTGTGTGTGTGTGTGTGTGTGTGTGTGTGTGTGTGTGTGTGTGTGTGTGTGTGTGTGTGTGTGTGTGTGTGTGTGTGTGTGTGTGTGTGAGAGAGAGAGAGAGAGAGAGAGAGAGAGAGAGAGAGAGAGAGAGAGAGAGAGAGAGAGAGAGAGAGAGAGAGAGAGAGAGAGAGAGAGAGAAGGAGAGAGAAGGAGAGAGAAAGAGAGAGAGAAAATTTGTTCGCGATGAGGCAGGTGAGAGGGTTGATGGATGAGGAGAAGAGGAAGAGGGAGGAGGAGAAGAGATTAGGCGGAAAAAATAGTGTGAAGGAAGGGGAGGAGGAGTGGGTAAGTAGGAGAATAGATGAAAAGGGATGTTAAGGTACGAGGTGGTGGAGGAAGGATAGACATAGGCCTATCGAGGTGAAATATAAGGAGAAAAAGAAACAAATGAAGACGGAAGATGAAAAGAGAGAAGGGAGAAGCGAAGAGAAGGAGAAAGTAAATAAAAGCCGACGATCGAGAGAGAGAAAGAGAGTGAGAGAAAGAAAGAAAGAAAGAGAGTGAGAGAAAGAAAAAAAGGCAGAATGAAAGAAAGAAAGAGAGAAAGAAAGAAGGAAAATGTGGGTGTATAAGGAAGGTGGAGGTGGCAGTGGCTGGCCGGGTCCCGCCACCACCGTAAACAATCTATTGTTCCCTCGGCCCATCTTTGCTTTCTTTCCTTCCTCCTCCTCTTCCCTTCCCTTCCCTTCCCTTCCCTTCCCTTCCTTTCCTTTCCTATCTCCCTATTTTTTCTGTTTTTCTTTGTCTGTTTCCTCATTTGTTATCCCTCTCTCTCTCTCTTTCTTTGTCAAGCCTTTTTTTTTTAGAATGAATGTTAACCTTGCGTACTCTCTCTCTCTCTCTCTCTCTCTCTCTCTCTCTCTCTCTCTCTCTCTCTCTCTCTCTCTCTCTCTCTCTCTCTCTCTCTCTCTCTCTCTCTCTCTCTCTGCGTCAGTCGAGATGCCGCCAGCCTCCGTCCTTAAAAACGATTTAATACCCGGATTTCTTATCTCTCGAGCGGACGAGGATAAGCTTTCGCGTAAGCCCCGACTCTGTTTCCGGTGGTTCATGGCTGGGATGGATTCGGGGGCGGCCGGGGAGCGAGAGGGAGGAGAAGGGGGAAGAGAAGGTAGGGAGAGGGAGGAGGAGGAGGAGGAGGAGGAGAAGGAGAAGGTAGGGAGAGGGAGGAGGAGGAGGAGGAGGTAGGGAGAGGGAGGAGGAGGAGGAGGAGAAGGTAGGGAGAGGGAAAGGGAGAAGGAAAGGGAGAGGGAAAGGAAGAAAGGTAAGGAGGAGGAGGAGGAGAAGGGGAGGGAGAAGGAAAGGGAAAGGGAAAGTAAGTTAAGGAGAGGGAGAGGAAAAGGAAGAAAGTAGGGAGATAAGGAGGAGGAGGGAAGGAAGGAAAGGAGGGAGAGGGAGGAGGCGGAAAGGAAGGAAAGTAGGGAGAGGGAGGAGGTGGAAAGGAAGGAAAGGGAGAGGGAGGAGTAGGGAGGGACGGCGCGGTGTCTGGGATTCCCCTCCCGGCGCGGCTCCGCTCTTGTTGTCTTGGCCTCCTCGTGGCGTGTGTTTTGTCTGGATTGGTTTGAGGCAATTAATGTGCTTTATATGTTGGAAGAATCTCTTTCATCTTGTCCCAACTCCTTTACTACTCCCCCCGGTTTGTGTCTGTCTGTCTTTCTCCTATTATTTTATTTTATCTTTCTCTCTGTCTGCCTTCTCCTATTTTCTTTTTCTTTTTTTTCTCTTTCTTCCTTCTTCGTTAGAATCTTTCCCCTTTCCGTCTCTCTCTCTCTCTCTCTCTCTCTCTCTCTCTCTCTCTCTCTCTCTCTCTCTCTCTCTCTCTCTCTCTCTCTCTCTCTCTCTCTCTAAACGTTAAAAACAACTGCTGAATTTATCTTGCATCTCACTCGCTCTCCCTCCTTTCGAATCTTTTTCTTCTCGCTTCCTCTGTGCCCATTCATCCTTCCCGCCCTTCCTCCTCCTCCTTCCTCCCTGCCTCCCCCTCTTCCTCCCTCCCTTCCTGCCCTCTTTCTCTCTACCTTCCCGCCTTCTCTCGCTTCCTTCCCGCTTCCCTCTCCTCCTCTTCCTGTCTGTCTTTCTCCCCGTCTCCCTTTCCTTCTCCTTTTCTTTCTTCCTGTTCTCTTCCCTTCCTCCCCTCTCTCTCTTTTCCTCCTTCCCTTTCCTCCTTCCCTCCCTTCCTCTCTTCCTCCTTCCTTCCCTTCCTCTCTTCCTCCTTCCCTCTCTTCCTCCTTCCCTCTCTTCCTCCTTCCCTCCCTTCTTCTTCCTCCCTTCCTTCTCCCTTCCCTCCCCCTTCCTCCCTACGCCTTTCCCCTCCTTCCTCTTCATCTCCTATTTCACGAGGAATCCCCAGGAGCCCTTTTCCCCTCGCCGTGTACGTGTGCTGTGTGTTTGTGTATCCCGCGATCTCCCCTTTTACGTCCCTTTCTTCCTCCTCCTCCTCCTCCTTTCTCTTTCTCTTTCTCTTTCTCTTTCTCTTCTCCCATCATCTCTCTCTCTCTCTCTCTCTCTCTCTCTCTCTCTCTCTCTCTCTCTCTCTCTCTCTCTCTCTCTCTCTCTCCCTCTCTCTCTCCCTCTCTCTCTCCCTCCCTCCCTCCCTCCCTCCCTCCCTCCCTCCCTCCCTCCCTCCCTCCCTCCCTCCCTCCCTCCCTCTCCCTCCCTCTGCCTCTCCCTCCCTCTCCCTCTCCCTCTCCCTCCCCCTCTCCCTCCCTCCCTCCCTCCCTCCCTCTCTCCCTCCCTCTCCCTCTCCCTCTCCCTCTCTTTCTTTCTCTCCCCCTTTTCCTCTTTCTCTTCCCTTTCCGGTTTTTATCTTGATGGGAATCGTCCACGTGGTTCGTCTCTCCCGCCCTCTACCTTCCTCTTCCTGCTCAAAGGCATCCTCACCCTTTTTCATTTTTCTCTTTTCCTTCCTCCCCTTTCATCGCTTTTTTCTTTTCTTTTTTTTTCTTGAAGAGCTACATCTGTCTTCTTATTTTAACCATTATTCATCTGCTGTAGTTCTCTCCTTTTCTCCAACCCCACGTTATTTCCTTCCTTTCTTTTCGTTCTTCGTTATATCCCTCTTTCTATCCCTTGTTTATCCATTCATTCATATCCTTCGTTCTTCCAATCATCATCTTTCCTTCCCTCCTTCCTCCCTCCCTTCCTCCCTTTCTCCCTTCCTTCCTTCCTTCCTTCCTTCCTTCCTTCCTTCCTTCCTTCCTTCCTTTTCCTTTCTTCCTTCCTTCCTTCCTTCCTTCCTTCCTCCTTCCTTCCTTCCTTCCTTCCTTCCTTCCTTCCTTCCTTCCTTCCTTCCTTCCTCCCTTCCGTTTCCATCTCCCTCGTCTTTCCATTACGTAAGTCTTTTCCCTTCCCTGTTTCCCTCCCTTCTAATCTTTCTCCTCGTTTCTGTTTCTGGCGCTTGGCCCTATCCTGAGGGAGTGCCGCGTGGGGACTGTGGCATCCTGCAGTGCCAGTGTTTAGTCCGGCCGCGATTTTTCTATATTATTATTGTTATTGTTGTTGTTGTTTTTAAGGCTTTTTTTAAGCATTTATATACATATCTATATTTTTGTTGGGATCGTGTACCTCTGCTTCGTTTCTATTTCTTTGTTTCTTTGTTTCTTTGTTTCTTTCCCTCGTTCCCTCCCTCCCCTTCCATCCTTCCCCCTCATCCTTCGTCACGCCTCCTTCCCTCCCTCCCTCCCTTTCCAACCCTCCGTCCGCTCCCCTCCCCCTCCTCCCCCTCCCAGATGGTCCCACTTACCACCATGCCGCGCGCCAGATGGTGAAAACGTAGTGTGTGTATATATAGGAATGTTAAGGGGCCTAGTCTTCATAAATCCTGGTTGGTAGAATAAGTTAGATTTTTTTTCTCTTTCTCTCTTTTTTTTTATGTTTTTATTAAAGAGGCGTCTGTTTCGAAATTAGCTTTTTTTGTAATTATTTGTTTATTTACTTATTTTTGTTGTTATTCTCAGTATTTTTATATTAGTGTAATGGTGTATGAGATTGCATTTACGAAAAAAGAAGACAATTATTTTATTTCCATTATCGAATATTTATTCTCGGTTGATTTTTTATCTTGTTTCGCCCCATTCCCCTCGCCTCTGGCCCTTTTTCCTTTTATTATTTTGCTAATATTTCCCCCCCCCCCACTCCTCCCTCCCCTCTTCTTCCCCTTGCGTGCCCTTCCATACCCCCCCCCCATGCCCCATGCCCTAGTATGCCCTCCCTTTGAGAGTGCTAATGACGACCGTCCAACATTAGAGTAGCACTTGAGTGTCCCTGGAGGAGGAGGGGAGGGGGTAGGGGGGTAGGCGAAAGAGGAGGAGGGAGGGAGGGAGGAGGGGAGGGAAGGGAGGAGGGGAGGGAAGGGAAAGGAGGAGGGGAGGGAAGGGAGGAGGGAATGAGATGGAGGAGAGGGAAGGGAGGAGGAAGGGAGGAGGGAGGGAATGAGATGGAGATGGAGGAGAGGGGAGGATGAGAGGGAAGAGAGGAGGGAGGGGAGGGTAAGAGGGAAAGGAGGAAGAGGGGCATGTCAGGTCTTCACTCAAGCGCTCGAGTGTAGGAATGTCACAACAGCTGTAGTGGTCGGCCGGAGAGGGGGGGAGGGGGGAGGAGAGGAAGAGGGACGCTCCCTTTCGCCTTCCATTCCCCTTTTTCATCTGTCTCATCTACGTCTTTTTCTCTATCATACATACATACATACATACATACATACATACATACATACATACATACATACATACATACATACATACATACTTACATACGTACAATCATATATATATATATATATTTACAAATATACATATTTATACACACACATATATATATATATATATATATATATATATATACATACATATACACATGCATACATATATACATACATGTAAACATAGGTGCATGCATACATACATCATACATACATCATACATACATCATACATACATCATACATACATACGTACACGCGCACACGCAGGCACACTGACACGGATTTTGTGGTTTTTACTGTTTGCCGCCATAGATTGAGTGGTTTTGTGGACTCGCCACTTCATCCTTATTGTTTTCCTAATCTTCGATTATATTCTTTTCAGACTTGCTTTTCTCATTAGCGATATTTGCTTATTTTTTCTTATATTTGTTTACATAATTTCGTGTTTGTTTTATCGAGGTTGTGTTTTTCCTCCTATATTCATACTTTTTCTCTCTCCACTTTCTTTCTTTCTTTTATTTCGTCGTGTTTTTTCTACACTTCTTTTATTTCCTCTTGGTTTGTATGCCCCTTTTTCTCCCCGTCTTTCCACCTCGTTTCCCTTTCCTACCTCGGGTCTCTGGTGGCACTTAGAGCCAGAGTGCCAGGTGTTGTGTGTCACTGACCACGGCCGGCACTTCGAGCTGACTGGGAGATAGAAGGAAAGAGAGAGAGAAGGAAGGAAAGAAAGAAAGAAAGAAAGAAAGAAAGAAAAAAAAAGAGAGAGAGTAGGAAGAAAAGAATGAAAAAGAGAGAGAGAGGGAAGGAAGAAAAGAAAGAAAAAGAGAGAGAAAGAAGGAAGAAAAGAAAGGAAAAAGAGAGAGAAAAATTTAAGTGAGTGAAAGAAAACGGGAAGAAAGAGTGGAATAGGAGGAAGGAAGGAAGGAAGGATAGGATGGGGAAGGGGAAGAAGAGAGGGAAAGGAAGAGAAAGTGGAGTGGAAAATGGGAAGTAAAGAATAGAGGAATAATAGAGAAGAAGACACGGGAAAGAAAATGGGAGCAAGGGGGAGGGGAGGGAGGGGGCATGGGGTATGGGGAAGGGTTTCCGAAGAGAATGCAGAATATTTGTTTACGTAATGAGCTTAATTTCGTGTTTCCTTCCGGCTCTTCTGGCGACCGGAGGTGACAGGTGTTTCTGGGTAGCTGGGGGGGGGGGGTTGCTTGTTTGTTTGTTTCTTTCTTTGTCTGATTTTATCTATCTATCTATCTATCTGTCTGTCTGCTTTATCTGTCTGATTGCCCTGGTGTCGGTATCTGTGCTTATGAGTCTATACATTAATCTTCGTGTAGGTGTTTGTCTTCACCTTTGTTTCTTTGTGTGCTTGTGCTTCCCTTCGTCTTTTATTATCTCTACCTTTCTCTTTGTCTGTGACCTTGTGCCGCTGCCTCGTGTGTGTAGCAGCGGATGTGTCCCTAGCAGAACGCTGCATGGCAGATCGGACAAAGGGAGGGTAGGGCAAGGTGCAAAGGTCAGCCGAGGGACACAAGGGTGGGGTAAGGGCTTTCCGGAAGAGGAGAAAATGGGAAGAGAGCGAGCGAGCGAGAGAGAGAGAGAGAGAGAGAGAGAGAGAGAGAGAGAGAGAGAGAGAGAGAGAGAGAAAGAAAGAAAGAAAGAAAGAAAGAAAGAAAGAAAGAAAGAAAGAAAGAAAGAAAGAAAGAAAGAAAGAAAGAAAGAAAGAAAGAAAGAAAGAAAGAAAGAAAGAAAGAAAGAAAGAAAGAAAGAAAGAGAAAGAGAAAGAGAGAGAGAGAGAGATTATATATATATATACCCACACACACATACACATACTCATACACATACACAAAGAGGCAGAAACAAGAAAGTCTCCAATGCATTTGTTAAATGAATCGCAATAAAAAAAAAAAAAAAAAAAAATACAAATGTACTTGGAAGAGACAAGAGAACAGGAGAAAGCGAACGATCGATAAACAGGGCAGAAGAGATGGAAGATGGGCGTCACCCCGGTACCCCGCCCTCTTCCCGGCCTGCCCCACCCGACCCCACCCTCCCTTTGTCAAATCTCTCACCCACGAC
The DNA here is from genome assembly GCF_019202785.1 of Penaeus chinensis. Classification (NCBI taxonomy): domain Eukaryota; kingdom Metazoa; phylum Arthropoda; class Malacostraca; order Decapoda; family Penaeidae; genus Penaeus; species Penaeus chinensis. The sequence goes on from NC_061825.1 coordinate 39,021,833, forward strand.
CTCATGGCGACGTGCGGGGGGGGGGGGGGGGAAGGTGTGAAGTGAGGTGGTATAGAATCGAGTTGGAGTTGGGGGGGGAGAGTGGGTGGGGGAGGGGGGGGAGGGAGGGAGGGAGGGAGGGAGGGATTTATCTGCAAGGTGTAGTAGGTTCTCTCATATCTTTCAGGTGCGTGGGGGGGGGTGGGGGGGAGGACGATGATAGTGGATGATGGTGAGGATGAAGGGATAGGCGATTGTGAAGATAATTAGCACGGTGGAGAAGCGGGATTCTAGAATGTGAAAAGAGAGAGAGAGAGAGAGAGAGAGAGAGAGAGAGAGAGAGAGGAGAGAGAGAGAGAGGAACGGGGGGATAATTGGAATAAGAGAAAGGGGAGGGAAAGTGAAACAAGAGAGAGAACAGGAAAAGGATGAAGGGGAAAAAAATCGGAATATTAGAAAGGGGAGGGGAATAGAGACAAGAGAGGAGAACGAATGTAAGGAAGTAGAAAATAATGAGAGGGCTCGTGCTGGGCCGAGGCAGGGACGAGAGGAAGTGCTCGTGGGTGCGATGTAGGGTGTAGGGGTGGGGGTGGGGGTGGGGGAGGGAGGGAGGGAGGAGGGAGGGAGGGAGGGAGGGAGGGAGGAGGGAGGGAGGGAGGGAGGGAAGGGGAGGGGGACTGAAAGAGGGCATAGGGAGGGGAAAGGAAGGGAAAGGAGGTAGGGGGAGGAGGGGTAATAGGCAGGATGTAGGACTTTGCTCGGGAAACTGTGTGGATGACTGTGTCTGGCTGTTTGTCATATTTTCATTCATTTTCTGTGTTTGTTGGCCTTTAGGTAGTCTGTTTTTTTATCTAATTTTGTGCGACCCCTTTTGTTTTGTTATGTCCGTCGGTGCTTGTAAGCCTTTTTCGCATCTCAGACTGCGCGTCACGTTGGAAAAATGAGACCGAGTAGAATCTACATTTCGCTGTTTTTTAGGACTTCATAATTCCATTTAGGAGACTGACAGGTCCGGGCATATGTGCGGGCGTTTGGGCGCACGGGTGGGGGTAGGGGAGGGGGGAGTAGGAATACGTGAGGGAGGGGAAGCGGGAGGAGGGAGTAGGAGTAGGTGAGGGAGGGGAAGCGGGAGGAGGGAGTAGGAGTAGGTGAGGGAGGGGAAGCGGGAGGAGGGAGTAGGAGTAGGTGAGGGAGGGGAAGCGGGAGGAGGAGGGGAAGCGGGAGGAGGAGGGGGGAGGAAAGAGGGGCGCGGTCCTCCCCTCACGAGTAACTTCCGGTGGTTCATCCCTCACTTCCGTTCCGTCGCGGGGCTGGGAGCGCGGACCCCTGCCACCGCCGCCCTATTCTCACATTTTCCTTCCTCCTCTTTATCCCTTTCTTCCTCATTCCCTTTCTCTATTGCCCCTATCCTCCTCCCTCTCCCCATGTCGCCGGTCGTAGCATAGGGGTTAGAATCGAATTGGTTGTTGATTTGACCGCGTTGGGTCGATTGGGCGGAATGTTTGGGAAATTCTGGAACAGCGCCTGGTCTGCAGCCCCCCCCCCCCTTGTTTTTTTTGCACGTCCTGGACACTTGTGCAGGTGTAGAAAGAGTGGGGGAGGGGGAGGGGAGGGGAGGGGAAGGGGGGGGAGAAAGGGGTAAGTGGACGGAGTACAAAGGGATAGGAAATAGGAAAGGAAGGAAAGAGAGGGTGTGAAA
>NC_061825.1:39036010-39056010 GCF_019202785.1 Penaeus chinensis
TGGGCCTTTTGACCTCCCCGGGGAGAGAAAGGACGGCCGGCTCTATTACGGCTGCGAAAGGGACCGAGGTTTGTTCCATACAATGGGCGTGTAGGCGCAGGGCGGGCGGGCAGGGCGGGCGGGCGGAGGCAGATCCACCGGCGCAGATTCTTTCTTGTCTTGTGCTTTGGGGAAGGAATTCCAGCCATGGCCCATTGTTCAATTTTTGGCAGCCCTTGACTCGTCTATGCGTCCGTTAGTGGGAAATATTGTTTAAAAATTTAAATTGCCCGTGTAATTTGCTTTTAAATTACGCGCACCGGCTTTCACTTGTTTTCCTTCGCGTGGGCCGCCTGCGGTTTCTCGCGCCAATTGGGAGACCGTGGCGACCCCATGGCGCATTTCCGAAATTTGCAGGCCTCTCGAGAACCTTGATGATAGGCCTACCCACCTTGGACGATATAATGATAAATATGATGGGTTTTCTTTCGTAAGAAACCTCGGCGGGTCGGGCGGTGATTGGGTAAAGAGATGTGTGTGTGTGTGTGTGTGTGTGTGTGTGTGTGTGTGTGTGTGTGTGTGTGTGTGTGTGTGTGTGTGTGTGTGTGTGTGTGTGTGTGTGTGTGTGTGAGGTATCTTCAGCTTTGATTTTCTTTTTTTCTTTTTTCTCTTTTTGGCCTCATTTAGATTTTCGAAATTGGAATAAGGGCGTTGATTGCGCGCCCGTGGATCACGTGGGTTTATCTCAAGGAATGACAAGTTGTCTTTTGGACGTAAAGGAAGAAAGTGATTAACTTTATCTTCATCTTTAACCCCCCTCCCTTTATTTAGGCCTTTATCCTAAAAAAATAAAAAAAATAAATGTTTGGAGAAATTGTGGTCGAGTCAAAGCGGAACATTTCAACAAACAAACACACTGAGGGCGGCAAACACACACACACCCGCCCTCATACTCCCGAGATTCCCGCCAAATTCGATTCATTGTCGGCGGGTGTGCGCAGTTCGTTTTTTTTTTTTTTTTTTTTTTTTTAATCTGTGTATGATTTGTTTGATTTATTTTGGATGAGGAAGAAGGAGAAGGAGGTGATAGAGATAGAAAGCGAGAGAAGGAAGAATGAGAGAGAGAGAGATAGAAAGAGAAAGAGAAAGAGAAAGAGAAAGAGGATATATATATATATAGAGAGAGAGAGAGTCGCCCACTCTGATATTAGTTCAGATCAACGTGTTCGAGGGAATTCCATCAGGTGGCTGTAGTATTTCGCGGTTAATTAGGCATGGAGGCCAAATTCAATTATATTCGACCTATTTAGGCGGTTGTGTGTGTGCGTGTGTGTGTGTGTGTGTGTGTGTGTGTGTGTGTGTGTGTGTGTGTGTGTGTGTGTGTGTGTGTGTGTGTGTGTGTGTGTGTGTGTGTGTGTATGTGTGTGTGTGTGTGTGTGTGTGTGTGTGTGTGTTTCTGTGTGTGTGTGTGTGTGTGTGTGTGTGTGTGTGTATTTTTCTGTGTGTTTCTGTGTCTCTGTATCTGTATCTGTTTGTATACTTTTGAATATATGATTAGCGTTTTACCATAGCCTAATGCTGATTCCTGACAGCGTAGGCCTATGGGATTAATGCAGTTCTCGTGGCTTCAACGAAAGAAACCCAGCGGTACGTTACCCCCGGTTAGCCAGGCCTTTGAAGGGGACGCTCTGAGGCATTGTTCTCCGGAGAATGAAGGGCTTATGACATTTTTCTTCGGCAATTTCCCTAATTTCCTTCCCTCCCCTGAAATTTCGTAGGCCAGGGAAGGGAAGGGAGGGGAAGGGAGGGGAGGTTAGGGGGGAGGGGGGAAGTGGGGGGGAGGGATAATAACCTGTTACGTAATCCTTTTTTTTTTTTGTTTTATCTTATTATTTTTTTTTAGACGGGTTGTAATGGGTGGAAGGCGCGTGACGTCATGGAAGAAAACAGCCTCTGGATCGGTAGGAAATCGCGTCGACCGGCACTCAGCTCTGTACATGTGTAGGAGGGAAGGAGGGAGTCGATGCTGGAGAGCACGAGGGAGCGAGTTAATGTGGGAGGGAACCAGGGAGGGAGGGAGTAAGGATCCACGTGTAGGAGGGAACGAGAGAAGGGAAGGAGGGAGTCATTGATGAAGAGAACGAGGGAGGGAGGGAGGGAGGGAGTAGGTTAGGGGAGGGGAGGGGAGGGGAGGGGAGTGGGTGATGGAGGGAATGAATGAGTGAGGAAGGGAAATGGGGGGGTGGGAGCGGCGTGGGTGTTTTGCCTTAAAAGTTGGGCGACTGGCCCGCGAGCTGATGAGGTAACCTTGACGCCGCGGGTTTAACTTGTTCCTTGGCGCTAGAGGTTGAATAAGATGTCTGGAATTCTTTCGAGATAAAGAGAATTTCGTGCGTCCGTTTCTCTCTCTCTCTCTCTCTCTCTCTCTCTCTCTCTCTCTCTCTCTCTCTCTCTCTCTCTCTCTCTCTCTCTCTCTCTTTCTTTCTCCCTTTCTCCCTCTCCCTCTCCTTCCCTCTCTTCCCCCCCTCGTCCCCTCCCCCCCCCCCCCCCCTCTCTCTCTCTCTCTCTCTCTCTCTCTCTCTCTCTCTCTCTCTCTCTCTCTCTCTCTCTCTCTCTCTCTCTCTCTCTCTCTCTCTCTCCCCCTCTCTCCCCCCTCCCCCCCCTCTCAAATCTATCTTTGTCTGCGTCTGTGTATGTACGAGTGTAAGTGTACATGGGTGTATGGCTGTGCGTGTACATGTCCTTTGAGCGTGCGAGCGGGTGACCAGCCAGAGCCCAGGTGTGCAGAGCGTGTATATCATGTCTAGTTTACCTGTCATTAGCCCGGCTTACTGACCAAGCAGAAGAGGGGGGCGGGGAGGGGGCCGCCTCCCCCCCTGCCTGCCTTTAGATAGTTTCCAGCCCCGCGGGAGGCTCACGTGATGAGTTTCCCCCGGGGGACCACGGTACGGCGAGGGCAGTGTATCATGGGTGTTTGTTGCTCGTTACGAATTAAAACCTTCAGATTGGGGGGGGGGGGGGTCCTATTTTCCCTCTTTGCTTGCGATGAGGTGTGGGTGTCGCGGCCAGATATCTGTAGGCGGATTTTCATGGCTTACACGATGGCGGCCCCGATAGCCTCGGCAGCCTTGGGAGCAGCGCCGCCGCAAGGCCACCGCGGGGATAATGGAAGCACGAGTGTTTGGCGGCCTTGGACGAACGAATCTCGTGGCCATAGGCGTGCTGTGAACCATCAGGCCCGGCCCGTGACAGTGCCCTCGGGATAGTGCTGGCGGGGGGAGGGGGAGGGGAGCGTGGCGGCGACGGAGGGGTTCAAGGAGAACCGGCCGGCGGGCCCGCGTGGCGACAGGAAGCGAGGGGAAGGCTCCATGATGCAATGCCGGGAAACTTGGCTTTTACAGTTAGATTTTATTTTTATTTTTCTTCGCGAGTCGATTAGTCAGCGGAGAAGCCGTGTGGGCTGACACCCCAAGGGCTTGCCTCTTTGGCGGGAACGGTTTTTGCGGGAGCTCCTGGACGCGTCGGCGAGAAGAAACGCGCTGCTTGTACCTGCTTCGTTTCTCCCTCGGAGTCGTTAGAGATCCGCGTCTTGGCGGCGATTCCGTCTGTTCCTCGAGGCTGATCGAAGGTGTGTGTGGGCAGATAATAATGGTACGCCGCGTGTGGGCAGCGCAGAAGGGGTAGAAGGGAGAGGGCGTGCCAGGTGCCTTCGGCCGCGTGGGAAGCACGTAGGTAGGGGCGGCCAACGATTCTACGGTCTGCCGCAGCCCACACGGCCCTCCGAAAGCGCGCCAGAACTCTTCCTCCGCCGTTGTCTGGTCTCCTCCAGTGCGGCCCGGACAAAGGCCGCTGCAAGGAACGCTCCTCCTTTGGATGTGCCTTTCCGTCCCTCCCTCCGGGTTTGGGCGCGGAGGGGGCGAGGGCCGTTGGCGGGGCGGCGGGCGGGCGCGGGCGAGGTGCTGCGGAGCCATTCGATTATTCATGAGGCTCAGAAATCCCTTATGATGTCTCGTAATCGTGGGACCTTTATGGATTGTTTAATTATGCAGATTGCTAGACACTCCCTGCGCACGCCCTGGCTTCCCAACTGCTATCGGGGGGCCACGCGGAGGGTGGCACTCGGGAGCTTCGTTTGCGCGGCTCAGCGTATGAAATGATTTATTTCTTTGGTTGAGGACACAGACTCTCCAAGCGGGGATTTAGAGTTAGAACTTCGTAATTGTTTCATTAGTAGTGTTCCTGTTAATGGCTGCCATGGCAATTGCCCTTCCTTATATACTAAGAGGAGAGCAGTTGGACGTTAAAGGCGATTTGATTAAGACTTCATCTTCAGTTGCCTAGTATACATGTCGTTCTCATTGACGCTTTGCTAATTACGAACACTTCTTTGCCTTGCAGGAGGATGAGAAGGTCATCGAGCTGGTGAAGAAGTACGGTCCCAAAAGATGGACCCTGATCGCGAAGCACCTGAAGGGGCGCATCGGGAAGCAGTGCCGCGAGCGATGGCATAACCACCTGAACCCGGCCATCAAGAAGAGTGCCTGGACCGACGAGGAGGATAACATCATCTACGAGGCACACAAGCAGTGGGGCAATCAATGGGCCAAGATTGCGAAGCTGTTGCCAGGAAGGTGAGGACTGCTTTCCCGAAAGGCAGGGCTTTTCTTGCCAAGTTTACTTTTGTTTTATTTTTTTCCCAAACTGTTTCGTTTATGTTTAGTTGATACTTAAAAACAAACAAACAAACAAAGACTAACCTCTTGAATTACACTCTAGGACTGACAACGCAATCAAGAACCACTGGAACTCCACTATGCGAAGGAAGTATGAGGCGGAGATGACGGCCGCGGGTCGAAAGAAGCAACGTGGAGGACGGCCTTCCTCTGCCCAGACTCCTCCTGTGCTGGCCTCCCCTGTTCCTCACGCTCAACATTACACGCATGAATATCACCACAGACCAGGTTAGTTGATCATTGTACAAAACTGTTGTATTATTTAGTGAAAATGTGTGTTTTGAGACTCATTACTATGATTTACATACAAAAATCTAATGACACTATCATGTGGTTTATATTTCTCAGTTATATCTCATGTCTGATATGTAATGCCTTTATTCTGTTTGTTCCACAGATATGATGGGACCTCCCATGAGTCATGCCCCACCACATATGACACAGCAGACGCCCCCTCCTCCTCCCCCCCAGTCCCACATCTACACCCCCAATGGTGGCTATACCCCAACACCGCCCCATCCACACCAAGAATTCCATCCCCATAGCCACTTTGACATGTCGCCCGCCATGCACACACCTGTCCCCATCAACAACACCTCCCCCTACGGCCAGGAGGCATATTCACAGGTAGGTGTCTTTTTATATTTGCTGTAAAAAAATGTATTTGGAAGGAATGAAATTCAATGAATTGGTCACAAGTATTATGATTAATTACGTACACTAATAGATTGTTTTATCCCCCAATCAGAGCTACTGGGAGCAGAACAGCCCCTACAGCACAAACTACAACATCCCTCCTCAGCAGCAATCGTCTGTCCACCAGTCACAGCAAAGCCATGCCCCTGGCACTATTCTGGATAGCATTGGTGTGCCTGTCTCTGCCCAGGTGAGTGAACCATGCCACCTGCAACAGCCTTCACCACGGGGTACTAATGTGGGTATAGTGAGTACGGCTGTTTTGAGTGAGGAGATTGGGCCCTTACACCACCAGCTGCCACCGACCCCAGGAACTGTTCTCGATTGTGAGGGGTCTCCTCTGTCTAGCGAGGTAAGGAGGAATACGAGCAGCCCTTTGATGGTTGGGTTGCCTTAAATGGAAGGTCCAAGTAATGATTCTGAGTTTATATGTATATGTTTGCATGCATAACTTTTTAAACAAGTTCCCTTAAGTGGAGTCAAAGTGGAAAAAAGAGTTTGATAGACATGATTGTATGGTTGCATGGTAGTGAAAATACTATGTAATGCATTTATGACTTGCTAGGACAGTAGAGCAGGTGTTAATGATGTGCCCTATTTTGTATTCAGCAGGTGACCACCTCCACCCCCACACCACCTCCGGGCATGCCTACTCCACCCCTGAGTCAGTGCAACCAGTACCCGCCACAGCTTCTCCAGCCGCCCTCCGTGTCATCGTCGTCATCAGATTCAGTGAGCCCGCCATTAAACCAAGGCTTCTTGCTGTCCCCAGACAAGACTAGCATCTACCATGACCTTGGCATCATCTCTCCTCTGAAGTGAGTAGTTTGACTTTAGCAATGCACTAGCTTTTAATTACTATAGTGTGAATGCTGTAATATGTGTAAGGGGGTCTATCTGTGTATGTTGCACATGTGCTAATGAATGGCTAAGTGTGATTATTACTATAACATTCCCAGTATTGTTTAATTTACAAAACTTTTTTCTATGTAAACAGGTACTTTGAGGAGTTAGGATCCCTTTCTCCCCTGAAGCCAGACCGTGGTATGGAAGTCTTCAGGGCTGAATTGGACATGGGTGCCTTTGAATTGCTGACATGCAGTCCTGTTAAGGTAATAATGTGTGCAGTTATAATTTGTTGTTTTATTATTTTTTATGGAATTATATACATAACTTTTCATTATATTGTTTCATATAGTATACAATAAAAATGTGATAAATCTTTAAATTTATTTCTTCTGTTTCAGATAAAGCAAGAAGTTGTCCAGGAGCTCTCCACCCCAAAAGCAGTGTCAGCTTGTAGTGTTGCTACATCCTCCTCCTTCTCATCCGCTTCATCTTCATCCTCAACCTCTACATCTACTGTGAACTCGTGCCCAATATCTTCCATCACTTCCTCAGCTCCTCTCTCTACTGTGTCTGCAATCACTACCAGCTCCACAACAATCCATAACATGAGCACCAACAGTGGCCACAATGGCTCTTTCTCCTCCCTGAACTCGTCACGCCTCTCAACTCCTCCCATTCTGAGACGGGGCAGGAGGAAGCAGCCTTCACCTACCAAGAGGTCCCTTCTGTCTTTGATGGTATGATATCCCATTGACATTTGCTATTGTTGACATTGTTCCTATAATGAGTGTTATTATGGTCATTGTTGTTAGTAGTATGAATAATGATATATTATTAAGAAGATTGTCATCATTGTTATGATTATTATTATTTTGAATGTCATTTTTGGATGGAATATTCTCCCATATTCTAAAACTTCTATTATTCTTTTCTAGGAGCAAAATGAGTCTCTGCTCACGACTCCCCAGAAGGTGACACCTGTCAAGAGCATCCCCTTCAGCCCCTCGCAGTTCCTCAACAGTCCTAACATCTCCTTTGATGATGGCAACCTCACCTCTACCCCTGTCCTGGGAGGCATTCCTGTCTCGCAGTCCACTCCAGTCCAGCCGCCTCCTCCCTCGTCTCACCCACACCATACCTCCACGCCCAGTGAGTCGAGTGGCCAACCACGGACGCCAAAGTCTCGAAGGGCCCTCATTCAGCCTACACCCCAAACACCAACCCCGCTTAAGAATGCCTTGCGGGAGATAGAGAAGAAGAGTGGCCCTCTGAAGCATCTGGTAAGACAGTGACTGTGGATATTGTAATGTGCTGTAGTTTGTTATTCCAATTTATTCTTAATTTGTTTTTGTCCTTTATGGAATGTCTACTCAACTAATCTTTTTTTTTTTTTTTTTTTCCCTTCTTATCAACAGCCTCAGACGCCAACACACTTAGAAGATATAACTGAAATTATTCGCAAAGACACTGAGAGAGACCGAAGTAAATTCGAGACTCCATCGGTGAATAGTCAGAGTGCACGTAATCAGGTGAGCTCTACTGTATATAGATGTTGTAATTTGAATAGTGACATGAAATATATCTTTAAAAAAGTGCTAGAACATAATGAATATATTAAACTTATATATTTTCTTTTCTCCAGTCTGGTATCAATGACAGTGGATACGGCACAGTGAAGCGTAAAGCGCCTCCTCCAAGTGGCAAAGAAAATTCCCCAAGCAAAAAGGCTCGGAAGGCTCTCCCATATTCCTGGTCAACACCGGGAGAGATCCAGGTTCCTGGCTTTTGTGCAGAGCCACTCACGCTTATGCCAGAGACACCTGTAAGTAAACAGTCCAGTGTAAACCTTTCTGCAAGTTATGAAATCTAATTATTGCTCAATTATTTCTTAAAGTCTTTCTCCTCCTTTCATAGAAATGCTTATAATGGCTTTTATCTAACTTGTTTATTTTTCCTTGCAGAGTAAAAGCCTGATAGGTGACTCCTCGGTTCTGTTTTCCCCCCCCTCAATCATCCGCGACACACTGCCTGACGAGAACCATCCTCTCGCATCAACTTCTCTTCTCGGCAACAAATCCCCAAAGAAGGTAAATATCATAGTGTTTTCCCCCATGGTGTAGATAGTTAGCAGGTACTATGTAGAGGTAGAATGTAGAGAGCATTAAAGTATTCTATTGTAAATAATGGTCAGAGTGCATAGACAAAACCCTACTCTGGCCTTTTGACTGTTGTAGTTAAGCAGAATCATTCTCTCTTCTGTCATTTTTCAAAATGTGAAACATACTGTTCTTAAAAAGTCAAAAAAAAATCTACAAAATGATATTACAGATATTGAGGTAAGTTTTCTGAATAGACAACTGTGCACTATAACATGTCATGTAACAAAGCTATATGTTAGGTAAAAGACAATAATAATGATAAAAGAGCAATAATAATGATAAAAAAAAGGGTTACCCTTAAAGTGAAAATTTAAAGATATAAAGAAAGACTACAGTTTTGAGCTTGGAATAAGATCTCCCAAGCTCTTGATACTGCAGTTAACTTTACCCTCTGACAAGACCTCTCCTCCCAACCAGGCGAGAGAAGGTGAATTTGGGTGCGTAAAGAGGATATCCTTCGGCGAAGGCCAGACCACCAAGGCCAACCTCTCGAAGGTAAACGCACACGCTGGCAATGTAACCCCAGGCTGCTGTTTGTTTGGTGTTAGGAGTGGGATTAATAGAGACTTTTGTGTTTTTAATGTGTAAAAAGATAACCAGAAGCTTTTGTTATAATATGTGCATGATTTTGCTTTTCTTTATCAAGTGCATGACACGCAGGTAGCTGACTAACCTATTTTGTTGATAGGAATTTGAAATTTGCTTATTTGGAGTTAATTATTAACCATTTTATATAATTTGTGTAGTCTAACTAATACTCACATGTTATTGAGGTAAGAAATAAATATGATTTAGGCATTCAAACATATCAAGAAGTAAAATTTGGTAAAAAGGTTTTTTAAGATTTTTTTTAAGTAACTAGGCTGGATTTACACTTAATTTAGCCATTAACCCCCCCCCCCCCCCACCTTCAATTTGCTCTTGAAAATAATGGACTAATTGGGAATGGAGACCTACTCTTTGATTATAATCCAAACTGCTGTACTTTCATGTTATCACCTTCTACCAACAAATTTCAGATAGATATATATATATTTTTTTTTACACATGTTGCAATATAGAATATACTTTCATAAATTTAGAGTTTAGTTTTGTTGATCAGTAAGGTTAGCTTTCTTTATGACTTAAGTTTATTGAATATTTGGTCCTGATCTTGTTTTCCAATCCCATTCCTTTCCTAAAAGTTTGCATTCTCTTGTTTTGTATTGTGTGTGTGTGTGTGTGTGTGTGTGTGTGTGTTTTTGTGTTTGTGGTTAAATAATAAATCTGTAGTCCTTGGGTTGATAATATGGACCAAACTTCATTAATTGCAGAGAGACTGTTCCTTTTTTCTCTCCCAATCTCTTCTTTAGGACTGCACCTTAAAGCACTTTACAGTTTTAAATCATTCCTCTTTCCCTCTGATAGCAAAAAAAAACAGTAGAATGGAAACTTAATCTTGTTTCAATCTTTACAGTTGGATGTGAGGTGGGAGATGGTGGCGTGCGGCAAAACCGAAAACCAGCGCCGCCTGACCGAGGAGGCACGGCAGTTTGTCACCCAGAACTCCACTCTCAAGCCACGGTCACTCAACTTGTAGGGTTGCTCTTGCCTCTGGGTTACACGTGGAGGAAATTCTGAGGAGCAGTGTTGTTGCTTTTTATTGTTTGGCATGGGTGTATGGGGCTATTTTTCTTAAAATGTTTGTAACCAGCCATTTATATATATATATATATACATATATACATATATCTACATATAATACTTGCCTCTGAACTAGTATAGATGTTTTCTTTATTAATTCCAATTTTGTAGTTTGAGATTGTGAAACAGTTTTACTGTTGCAAGCTTTGTTCCTTCAGTGTTCATTATGTTTATTTTGTTCCTTAATAACTACGTTATTAATTTTTTGGGATTTGCTATACAAGGAACTTTATTGTATTTTTTATAACTTTTTCCTTCAATATAAACTATAACTTAATGATACTCTCCTAAAGAAACTCCTGTGTCCCCAGGGAAGCTAAACTATGAGTGTGAATGTTAACCATAAGATGCAAATGATCTTGATTGGATTAACATGTGAGTTTGGTCTGTCATGTAGAGTGGTGTGTGGGCAGCCAGTTTTAATAGCAAGGTTAGTGTATTGAGAGGGAGGTGCAGTATAGGTTGATATCAGATACCTTGGACCTTAAATATAAAAAAATATATTACTGTTCGTACTGGGCAAAAAAAGGGGGGGGGGTTTCAAACATTTGAGTTTCATGTTACCATTTGAGACATACACTGTGTTGGATTTCAAACTAAGGTCTAAGATCTTATGAAGTTAATATCCAGTGCCTCTCTCTGTCCGTAGTTTATGCTATTATAGGAAAACCCAGTTATTATCAAACCAAAGTTTTGTTAGCACTATCAAAGAGTTTGGTAAGGACCTAGCTAGTGGGTTGGGGCATGTAATGCCAAACTTGTGCTGGCAAGTAATAGTTAGGTATATCAACTGTACATGTGCTATGATATTAAGGAAGTATTGTTTTTATTCTTGGGGAATTTACAAACTTCTTTTAAAAGGTGATAGATGCTATGTGGGGGTATTTTAATCATGTATCAATGTAATGAACAAACTATTAAGCACCTATAATCTCATTAGCTTTGTATATAGTTACAGCTTTATAGGAAGAGCTATTATAGATATTGAGATTTTTTGAAACACTTTTTCCTTTATGCAAAGAATGCTCATTTCGGTTACAGCAGTAATGAGTGAACAAACATGTATTTACTTTGCCTGGCTTTCTAGGAAGCTGACCAATATTTCCTTTCATTATGTTTATTTGTTAAAGTCTTATAATAATTTTATGTGAAAAGTTTTAAGCCTTATCTATTTTTTTCTCAAGCTAACTGTTAAAAATGGCTTTAATTTCCACCCCTTTGTGTATATGAACTATCTTGTGTAGACATCTGTAGCTTGTGTTAATAGGATCTTACAATGTGCACCAGTTTGATTAAAAATAGAAAAAAAAGGGTCATACTGTGCTGGTAACTTTCATCTCATTTCTCTGTCTTGGATGTGCACAGAACCACTGCACTTGTACCTGTGAGCAGTGTTCGTCTCTATCTGATGGCAGAGATTTGTCACCTGCATGTGTTTTAACTGTCATTTAGTTTAAGTGTTATAGTGTATAGTGTTTATCATTTTAAACAGTAAAGATGTAAGGCTTTTTTTTTTTTTCTTTCTTTCTTTTTTGTTTTTGTTTGTTTTTCTCATGTGTGTTATCTGCACTCTCACTTGTGTTTGCAGCATTTCACATTCAATACATCTGTTCCAGCACAGTTGACCCACCCATAAAGTGGTAGTGTAGAATTTACAGCTAAGGAAGGAAAGCATTGTGTATGGTTATTTGCCAAATGGGTTCTGCTTGTTTTGTGTAATGATTTAACATCCAGTTTGTATGAAGGAACAGACCAAAGTAATATATTTTTCTTTGTTTTTAATGAGATTTTTTGGAGGGTAGTCTAGGGTAGGTAGCACAAACGTTAGTGTGTGCTCCATTATTAGTTTCTTGGTGTGGGGGTCAGTGGGATTTTATAATTGTGCAGACGTCTTTTCCTGCATCTTGAGAACCTCACGTAGATAGGTGTTATTTATCTGCATTTGCAAAATATACAACTATGGGGTATTTGAACAGAAGGGTACTGTGATACTCCTAGCTCCCCTATCTATTTTTTGAGGCTAAAACGGGTGTATTATTGCGCCCAGAGAAGTTTTTCCAATTAGAGAGGTTTGTTCAATGTCATGATGCAAAATGGTAAATATTTTACCTTTTCCCCCCCACAGACATATGTATATATTTAAAATATTAAAGTTACCACCAACCTCATTAAAATCTAAATTTTCAATAACTAAGCATTGACTAGCAACATTTTCACAAGGCCAGAATGAAGCTAATTTCATGGCTACAAAAAAATAAAGGAATTTTGGAAGCTTGGAAGTTACATCTGTTTGAAACTGGTGTCCAGTTGGAGATGTTTTTACAATTTAATGCTCCTTTAGTCATTCTACGCTTCTGGAGTCCGCAATAAACTTTCTTCTGTCCTAGTCATCCTGAACTGCAAGCATTTTTCATGGATTATTTTTCTTGTTAAATTGCCTGATTGCACTTGGGTTTATGAGAAGCAAATGACAATTACTATCAATTTTTTTGACTTGTGTTTTACCAAAATATTACATAGTGCAGAATTTCAGGCCATATCTTTCTGTTTGTTGCTAAGGGCATATAGTTGTACCAAATATTGAGCTTTTCCCAAGTTAGTGACACTAACAGTGTATTATATATTCAGTTTAGGAGTTACAGCATATATTAATTATGCATTAACTTTATGTTGGAGATTAATCTGGAACTTTACTGTAGTATGGTCAAGGGGACTTTGTACAAACTAATAATACATTTATTATATTTCCAAAAGTTCTGTGCTTGTTATATCTATAGTAATTTCCCATGTGGCGCAGATTTTAGGCAGCTCTATTTTAGGGAACCCATTGGCTGAAACTTTAATTGAATAAATATTTATTTCCATAACTTGCTGCTACAACCATTTGATCTAGATTGAAATGTGAATAAATTAAGTCACCATATTTTGTGTTTTATTTCAATACCTTGATTGTTTTTAATTGTCAAAACAGGAAATACAATTCTTTTATACTATATTTCACAGTGTAAAAAGGCACTTCTTTCTGAGAAAGACCCTTGAAAATGCAAAGTATTTGTGAAAATAATTATCAGAAATGGATTGTACATGAATGCTATGTCCACTGTAAAACTAGTTTTGTAGAGCCATTTGTGTATAAAAACAAGTCTTTAGTCACCCAGGTGTCTATTACTAGTCCTATCTCACCTGTTTACCCTTTTCCTTGATTTTTGGAAATTTTTATTTTATATTGCTATTATTAACATTAAAATAATATATGTACATCATAAT
This sequence comes from Penaeus chinensis, assembly GCF_019202785.1. Lineage (NCBI taxonomy): Eukaryota > Metazoa > Arthropoda > Malacostraca > Decapoda > Penaeidae > Penaeus > Penaeus chinensis. The sequence goes on from NC_061825.1 coordinate 39,049,377, forward strand.
AACATTGATATAAACATTGGAAAAAAAAAAGTCCTGGAAACTTCAGGAAAGGGTAAATTAGGTAAGATCACATATGCCTACTAATTGGCCCCTTGGTGGCTGAGCACTTTGGACTCCTCTGTATGGAACAAAACTACAGTGGCAGTGGGGTAATAACTTAAAAACAAAAAAATTAATGTAAAAAAAAAGGGATATTCATAACTTCCCTTAGAAGAGCTGGCTGGTCCTTACCAGGTAAATTTTGGGCTCATCTTATACATTTGTAGTTTCCTGTGCAACTATTGAAACATCAATGGTAGTTTTTATTGACCCATCACCTTTCTGCATGACCAACAATGCCTATCCCCCCTCTCTTTTCTTTCTCTTACGTCCTCTCTCTTTTCTTTCTTTCTCTTTTGTCCCCTCTCTTTTCTTTCTTTCTCTTTCGTCCTCTCTCTTTTCTTTCTTTCTCTTTTGTTCCCTCTCTTTTCTTTCTCTTACGTCCTCTCTCTTTCCTTTCTTTCTCTTACGTCCTCTCTCTTTCCTTTCTTTCTCTTACGTCCTCTCTCTTTTCTTTCTTTCTCTTACGTCCTCTCTCTTTTCTTTCTTTCTCTTTTGTCCTCTCTCTTTTCTTTCTTGCTCTTACGTCCTCTCTCTTTTCTTTCTTTCTCTTTTGTCCTCTCTCTTTTCTTTCTTTCTCTTTTGTCCTCTCTCTTTTCTTTCTTTCTCTTTTGTCCTCTCTCTTTTCTTTCTTTCTCTTTCGTCCTCTCTCTTTTCTTTCTTTCTCTTTTGTCCTCTCTCTTTTCTTTCTTTCTCTTACGTCCTCTCTCTTTTCTTTCTTTCTCTTACGTCCTCTCTCTTTTCTTTCTTTCTCTTTCGTCCTCTCTCTTTTCTTTCTTTCTCTTTTGTCCTCTCTCTTTTCTTTCCTTCTCTTTCGTCCTCTCTCTTTTCTTTCTTTCTCTTACGTCCTCTCTCTTTTCTTTCTTTCTCTTTCGTCCTCTCTCTTTTCTTTCTTTCTCTTGCGTCCTCTCTCTTTTCTTTCTTTCTCTTTCGTCCTCTCTCTTTTCTTTCTTTCTCTTTTGTCTTCTCTCTTTTCTTTCTTTCTCTTACGTCCTCTCTCTTTTCTTTCCTTCTCTTTCGTCCTCTCTCTCTTCTTTCTTTCTCTTTTGTCCTCTCTCTTTTCTTTCTTTCTCTTTCGTCCTCTCTTTTCTTTCTTTCTCTTTCGTCCTCTCTCTTTTCTTTCTTTCTCTTTTGTCCTCTCTCTTTTCTTTCTTTCTCTTTCGTCCTCTCTCTTTTCTTTCTTTCTCTTTTGTCCTCTCTCTTTTCTTTCTTTCTCTTTCGTCCTCTCTCTTCTCTTTCTTTCTCTTTTGTCCTCTCTCTTTTCTTTCTTTCTCTTTTGTCCTCTCTCTTTTCTTTCCTTCTCTTCTGTCCTCTCTCTTTTCTTTCTTTCTCTTTTGTCCTCTCTCTTTTCTTTCTTTCTCTTTGTCCTCTCTCTTTTCTTTCTTTCTCTTTCGTCCTCTCTCTTTTCTTTCTTTCTCTTTCGTCCTCTCTCTTTTCTTTCTTTCTCTCCTGTCCTCTCTCTTTTCTTTCTTTCTCTTTCGTCCTCTCTCTTTTCTTTCTTTCTCTTTTGTCCTCTCTCTTTTCTTTCTTTCTCTTTCGTCCTCTCTCTTTTCTTTCTTTCTCTTTCGTCCTCTCTTTTCTTTCTTTCTCTTTCGTCCTCTCTCTTTTCTTTCTTTCTCTTTCGTCCTCTCTCTTTTCTTTCTTTCTCTTTCGTCCTCTCTCTTTTCTTTCTTTCTCTTTCGTCCTCTCTTTTCTTTCTTTCTCTTTCGTCCTCTCTCTTTTCTTTCTTTCTCTTTCGTCCTCTCTCTTTTCTTTCTCTTTCGTCCTCTCTCTTTTCTTTCTTTCTCTTTTGTCCTCTCTCTTTTCTTTCTTTCTCTTTTGTCCTCTCTCTTTTCTTTCTTTCTCTTTTGTCCTCTCTCTTTTCTTTCTTTCTCTTCTGTCCTCTCTCTTTTCTTTCTTTCTCTTTTGTCCTCTCTCTTTTCTTTCTTTCTCTTTCGTCCTCTCTCTTTTCTTTCTTTCTCTTTTGTCCTCTCTCTTTTCTTTCTTTCTCTTTCGTCCTCTCTCTTTTCTTTCTTTCTCTTTCGTCCTCTCTCTTTTCTTTCTTTCTCTTTCGTCCTCTCTCTTTTCTTTCTTTCTCTTTCGTCCTCTCTCTTTTCTTTCTTTCTCTTTCGTCCTCTCTCTTTTCTTTCTTTCTCTTTCGTCCTCTCTCTTTTCTTTCTTTCTCTTTCGTCCTCTCTCTTTTCTTTCTCTTTTGTCCTCTCTCTTTTCTTTCTTTCTCTTTCGTCCTCTCTCTTTTCTTTCTTTTTTGTCCTCTCTCTTTTCTTTCTTTCTCTTTCGTCCTCTCTCTTTTCTTTCTTTCTCTTTCGTCCTCTCTCTTTTCTTTCTTTCTCTTTCGTCCTCTCTCTTTTCTTTCTTTCTCTTTTGTCCTCTCTCTTTTCTTTCTTTTTTGTCCTCTCTCTTTTCTTTCTTTCTCTTTTGTCCTCTCTCTTTTCTTTCTTTCTCTTTCGTCCTCTCTCTTTTCTTTCTTTCTCTTTCTGTCCTCTCTCTTTTCTTTCTTTCTCTTTTGTCCTCTCTCTTTTCTTTCTTTCTCTTTTGTCCTCTCTCTTTTCTTTCTTTCTCTTTTGTCCTCTCTCTTTTCTTTCTTTCTCTTTTGTCCTCTCTCTTTTCTTTCTTTCTCTTTCGTCCTCTCTCTTTTCTTTCTTTCTCTTTGTCCTCTCTCTTTTCTTTCTTTCTCTTTCGTCCTCTCTTTTCTTTCTTTCTCTTTTGTCCTCTCTCTTTTCTTTCTTTCTCTTTTGTCCTCTCTCTTTTCTTTCTTTCTCTTTTGTCCTCTCTCTTTTCTTTCTTTCTCTTTGTCCTCTCTCTTCTTTCTTTCTCTTTCGTCCTCTCTCTTTTCTTTCTTTCTCTTTCGTCCTCTCTCTTTTCTTTCTTTCTCTTTTGTCCTCTCTCTTTTCTTTCTTTCTCTTTTGTCCTCTCTCTTTTCTTTCTTTCTCTTTTGTCCTCTCTCTTTTCTTTCTTTCTCTTTTGTCCTCTCTCTTTTCTTTCTTTCTCTTTTGTCCTCTCTCTTTTCTTTCTTTCTCTTTCGTCCTCTCTCTTTTCTTTCTTTCTCTTTTGTCCTCTCTCTTTTCTTTCTTTCTCTTTCGTCCTCTCTCTTTTCTTTCTTTCTCTTTTGTCCTCTCTCTTTTCTTTCTTTCTCTTTCGTCCTCTCTCTTTTCTTTCTTTCTCTTTCGTCCTCTCTCTTTTCTTTCTTTCTCTTTTGTCCTCTCTCTTTTCTTTCTTTCTCTTTTGTCCTCTCTCTTTTCTTTCTTTCTCTTTTGTCCTCTCTCTTTTCTTTCTTTCTCTTACGTCCTCTCTCTTTTCTTTCTTTCTCTTTTGTCCTCTCTCTTTTCTTTCTTTCTCTTTCGTCCTCTCTCTTTCTTTCTTTCTCTTTTGTCCTCTCTCTTTTCTTTCTTTCTCTTTCGTCCTCTCTCTTTTCTTTCTTTCTCTTTCGTCCTCTCTCTTTTCTTTCTTTCTCTTTCGTCCTCTCTCTTTTCTTTCTTTCTCTTTCGTCCTCTCTCTTTTCTTTCTTTCTCTTTCGTCCTCTCTCTTTTCTTTCTTTCTCTTTTGTCCTCTCTCTTTTCTTTCTTTCTCTTTCGTCCTCTCTCTTTTCTTTCTTTCTCTTTCGTCCTCTCTCTTTTCTTTCTTTCTCTTTTGTCCTCTCTCTTTTCTTTCTTTCTCTTTCGTCCTCTCTCTTTTCTTTCTTTCTCTTTTGTCCTCTCTCTTTTCTTTCTTTCTCTTTTGTCCTCTCTCTTTTCTTTCTTTCTCTTTCGTCCTCTCTCTTTTCTTTCTTTCTCTTTCGTCCTCTCTCTTTTCTTTCTTTCTCTTTTGTCCTCTCTCTTTTCTTTCTTTCTCTTTCGTCCTCTCTCTTTTCTTTCTTTCTCTTTCGTCCTCTCTCTTTTCTTTCTTTCTCTTTCGTCCTCTCTCTTTTCTTTCTTTCTCTTTCGTCCTCTCTCTTTTCTTTCTTTCTCTTTTGTCCTCTCTCTTTTCTTTCTTTCTCTTTCGTCCTCTCTCTTTTCTTTCTTTCTCTTTCGTCCTCTCTCTTTTCTTTCTTTCTCTTTCGTCCTCTCTCTTTTCTTTCTTTCTCTTTCGTCCTCTCTCTTTTCTTTCTTTCTCTTTCGTCCTCTCTCTTTTCTTTCTTTCTCTTTCGTCCTCTCTCTTTTCTTTCTTTCTCTTTCGTCCTCTCTCTTTTCTTTCTTTCTCTTTCGTCCTCTCTCTTTTCTTTCTTTCTCTTTCGTCCTCTCTCTTTTCTTTCTTTCTCTTTTGTCCTCTCTCTTTTCTTTCTTTCTCTTTCGTCCTCTCTCTTTTCTTTCTTTCTCTTTTGTCCTCTCTCTTTTCTTTCTTTCTCTTTTGTCCTCTCTCTTTTCTTTCTTTCTCTTTTGTCCTCTCTCTTTTCTTTCTTTCTCTTTTGTCCTCTCTCTTTTCTTTCTTTCTCTTTTGTCCTCTCTCTTTTCTTTCTTTCTCTTTTGTCCTCTCTCTTTTCTTTCTTTCTCTTTTGTCCTCTCTTTTCTTTCTCTCTCTCTTTTCTTTCTTTCTCTTTTGTCCTCTCTCTTTTCTTTCTTTCTCTTTTGTCCTCTCTCTTTTCTTTCTTTCTCTTTTGTCCTCTCTCTTTTCTTTCTTTCTCTTTTGTCCTCTCTCTTTTCTTTCTTTCTCTTTTGTCCTCTCTCTTTTCTTTCTTTCTCTTTCGTCCTCTCTCTTTTCTTTCTTTCTCTTTTGTCCTCTCTCTTTTCTTTCTTTCTCTTTTGTCCTCTCTCTTTTCTTTCTTTCTCTTTCTGTCCTCTCTCTTTTCTTTCTTTCTCTTTTGTCCTCTCTCTTTTCTTTCTTTCTCTTTTGTCCTCTCTCTTTTCTTTCTTTCTCTTTTGTCCTCTCTCTTTTCTTTCTTTCTCTTTTGTCCTCTCTCTTTTCTTTCTTTCTCTTTCGTCCTCTCTCTTTTCTTTCTTTCTCTTTCGTCCTCTCTCTTTTCTTTCTTTCTCTTTCGTCCTCTCTCTTTTCTTTCTTTCTCTTTCGTCCTCTCTCTTTTCTTTCTTTCTCTTTTGTCCTCTCTCTTTTCTTTCTTTCTCTTTTGTCCTCTCTCTTTTCTTTCTTTCTCTTTTGTCCTCTCTCTTTTCTTTCTTTCTCTTTTGTCCTCTCTCTTTTCTTTCTTTCTCTTTTGTCCTCTCTCTTTTCTTTCTTTCTCTTTTGTCCTCTCTCTTTTCTTTCTTTCTCTTTTGTCCTCTCTCTTTTCTTTCTTTCTCTTTCGTCCTCTCTCTTTTCTTTCTTTCTCTTTCGTCCTCTCTCTTTTCTTTCTTTCTCTTTCGTCCTCTCTCTTTTCTTTCTTTCTCTTTCGTCCTCTCTCTTTTCTTTCTTTCTCTTTCGTCCTCTCTCTTTTCTTTCTTTCTCTTTCGTCCTCTCTCTTTTCTTTCTTTCTCTTTCGTCCTCTCTCTTTTCTTTCTTTCTCTTTTGTCCTCTCTCTTTTCTTTCTTTCTCTTTTGTCCTCTCTCTTTTCTTTCTTTCTCTTTCGTCCTCTCTCTTTTCTTTCTTTCTCTTTCGTCCTCTCTCTTTTCTTTCTTTCTCTTTCGTCCTCTCTCTTTCTTTCTTTCTCTTTCGTCCTCTCTCTTTTCTTTCTTTCTCTTTCGTCCTCTCTCTTTTCTTTCTTTCTCTTTCGTCCTCTCTCTTTTCTTTCTTTCTCTTTCGTCCTCTCTCTTTTCTTTCTTTCTCTTACGTCCTCTCTCTTTTCTTTCTCTTACGTCCTCTCTCTTTTCTTTCTTTCTCTTTTGTCCTCTCTCTTTTCTTTCTTTCTCTTTTGTCCTCTCTCTTTTCTTTCTCTTACGTCCTCTCTCTTTTCTTTCTTTCTCTTTCGTCCTCTCTCTTTTCTTTCTTTCTCTTTCGTCCTCTCTCTTTTCTTTCTTTCTCTTTCGTCCTCTCTCTTTTCTTTCTTTCTCTTTCCTCTCTTTTCTTTCTTTCTCTTTTGTCCTCTCTCTTTTCTTTCTTTCTCTTTTGTCCTCTCTCTTTTCTTTCTTTCTCTTACGTCCTCTCTCTTTTCTTTCTTTCTCTTTTGTCCTCTCTTTCTTTCTTCTCTTTGTCCTCTCTCTTTTCTTTCTTCTCTCTTTTCTTTCTTTCTCTTTTGTTCTCTCTCTTCTTTCTTTCTCTTTTGTCCTCTCTCTTTTCTTTCTTTCTCTTACGTCCTCTCTCTTTTCTTTCTTTCTCTTTCGTCCTCTCTCTTTTCTTTCTTTCTCTTTTGTCCTCTCTCTTTTCTTTCTTTCTCTTTTGTCCTCTCTCTTTTCTTTCTTTCTCTTACGTCCTCTCTCTTTTCTTTCTTTCTCTTACGTCCTCTCTCTTTTCTTTCTTTCTCTTACGTCCTCTCTCTTTTCTTTCTTTCTCTTTTGTCCTCTCTCTTTTTTTCTTTCTCTTTTGTCTTCTCTCTTATCTTTCTTTCTCTTTTGTCCTCTCTCTTTTCTTTCTTTCTCTTTTGTCCTCTCTCTTTTCTTTCTTTCTCTTTTGTCCTCTCTCTTTTCTTTCTTTCTCTTTTGTCCTCTCTCTTTTCTTTCTTTCTCTTACGTCCTCTCTCTTTTCTTTCTTTCTC
>NC_061825.1:39061010-39068510 GCF_019202785.1 Penaeus chinensis
TAGTCACAAGAGCCTGTTACCTAAACTATCATTGATTCTTCACCTTATTATTATTATTACTATTATTCTTATTATCATTATTATTATTACTGTCATCATAAATCTTTTAATGGTCCTCTCAGGGAGTTATGTGGCAAGGCCGATGCAAAATAAATACTAAATTGCTTGTTGAAGAGCAAAACAAAAGTAGATCATAATATTTCCTGTTTGCAATTACTCAGTGCCATCTCCTGCATCATCTTGATGGCTCATTAATCCTCCTCGTATGCCGAGAGCTGAGAAAACAGTCTGGTTATACACAACCACCTGGTCCTTAACTGTACCAGTTGTACATACTGATCCGGTCTTCAAAGGGCTAGAACCTAAAGCATGTCATCCTAAGAAGTGAACCAACCTGGCATGATAGTATTCCTCCATCGGCCAGTTTGTCCTTCATCTTCGCATAATAAGCCTCATTGAAGAGTGACACTGCTGGACCTGAAGAACAGTTTTCCTTATATTGTTATATATGCCCATGAGATATAACTAAGAACTATAACTTAATTGAATAAAACCAAAGTTATCGATGATTTAACATAATCTCAGTCTGGCCATGATTCTAAATATTTTTCCCCTTTTTATTTATTCAACTTTCCCAAATTGTTATACTATCTATCAGTGCTATCTTTATTTGTCTAAATTCTTTTTATAAAGTTAGTGGATTTGAATGCATATATATATATGTGTGTGTGTGTCTGTGTGTGTGTGTGTGTGTGTGTGTGTGTGTGTGTGTGTGTGTGTGTGTGTGCGTGTGCGTGTGCGTGTGCGTGTGCGTGTGCGTGTGCGTGTGCGTGTGAGTGTGCGTGTGCGTGTGCTTGTGAGTGTGGGCGCATGCATGACAGTGGTTTCAAGCCTGAAAATTTATAATGTTAGCAAGGGGTTTGTGAAATCTTGGGGACCAATTTGATAGGTGTATGGCAGTGTCCAGAATAAGAATATAATAAAAAGCCATGTTTTCACGGTATATTACATTTCAATTTGATGAATAAAGCTTGTAAAGATTGCTGAATATTTTTTTCTCTCTTTGCCTATAACACATACAAAAACTGTCTGTGGAATGGCCAAAATCAGGGGATTGTGGCTGTTAGATTTGAAGGGGCAGCTAATGTAGAGATGTTGGGACCTACTGGTAAATGAACCTGTGCATATGTACGTGGTACCCTCTGCATACCATCTTTCGTGGAGCTTCCTTGGTCATCATCGGCAACAACAGGATCTGACGCATCGGTGATAATGACATCAAACTTCTCGTCTGTTTTCTCAAGGAATTCTGCACCGTCGCCAGTGTAGAGAGTCAGTTTGGGGTTGCTGAATCCACATCCCAACGAGGGAGCATAAGTTTTGCAAGCTTCTATTACCTGTTGGAAAAAAAAAAAAAAGTGTGTGAAAATTCAATGATCTTAAAGAAATAATTTCAAAATTAAAAATTAAGAACACACACTACTTGCATTACATAAAAAATGTTTCTAATCAACACTCAAACTTTATTTTTGTATGATTTATCAAATTTCTATCTATTTTCCAACTTGCAAAATAGTTTTAAAGAGACACAAACAACTGTACAATAATACAGTTTATATAACTTATTTCAAATCAGATTTATAGAAAAGCAATTACTCTACTATCTTAAAACTCCAAACTGAAACCTCAAAATAAAAGAAGCCATTCAAATTACTGAAAAGGAAATCCTTTAAGACCTATAGACAAACAAGAGATGCATCACTATATATCAACTGTATATTACTCAAGCTTACCTATGGCAAATACGCCATCTAAAATCAAAAGGTATGTTATACACAGAAACATACATAGATACACACACCCACACACACACACAATTTCTCATGGAATGAAACCCTCTTCTGTCAAAAATTAAGTCATGGACAAAATATGTTATAACTATTTATCTTACCTCATTATCTATTTCACACTGAACCACTTTCTCAACTGCTGGGTGTTTGGCTACCTCCCGTGCAACACCCCCATCACCACCTCCAACAATCAGTACCTGTGAGGAACAGAAATTTGTACTTAGACTTTGGTCATGAAAATTATATGAAGTACTATACTTTTCTTCTTCATGCCCGACTAAATACTCTCAAGTAAAGAAAAGAGAAAGGAAAAATGGTGGGAATTGTGTATTTACCTTTTTCGGAGAAGGATGACAGTTGAGTGGTAAGAATGTTATCATCTCCTGGTACGAGCACTCATCACGCTCTGTAAACTGGATGGCACCATCTAGCACCATCACTTTCCCATAGTGGGAGCTGGAAAACAGAAGCAAAATTTAACATTTACCTTGTCAGCAACAGTGACTACAGTGACTAAATACTCTCCTGAACTGGTTGCAATCATGTTAGTTCAGAAAAAATGTATTATACAAATATTAAAAAGTAAACTGTAACAAATAAATTTTCATTTCCTTTGATCTACTATAATGATATTAACTCTCTAATACATCATTAAAATCATTTCTAAATATTTAGCCATGAAACTTGGTACACATTTCTTTACTAGCGCCTCACTGTTCTCACCTCTCAAACAGCTGAATGTGTTGGTACTTGCTCTGTTTCTCATGAAGAACCTTTTCAACCTTCAGGGAAAAGGCTTGTCCGGGCCACATAGGAGAGCGCTCCGTAAACCAGCCATCGAGTTTTTGGTCCATCGCACCAGTGACGTTTTCCTTTATTATAATATGCGTGATAATTGATATTGATGATTGTTGTCCAAGTTACCCATCCCTAACCTTTTTGACATGTTAATTTTCTGTTCCACTGACCTTTGAACCTAAGACAGGAACTAGCAAACAATGCATTAATATAATACATGTTTTTGCATGTTATATAAGCATGCTGTTGTACTTCTTTACTTTCTTTATATGCTAATATTCAGGATTCATTCCAGTTCATTTGCTTATAGGAATAGGAATTATATTGAATTCTATGCTATATTTTAAAATATTCTTTATCAAAAGCAATTTTTTAAATATTTGACTTGTGGTCCTACCTGTTTTGAACTTTTCTTCATACCTTAATTCTTAAGTTAAATTCCATCTATTATTATGCTTTTCTTTTCATTTCTAGTGTATGAAATTTGTGAATACCATTTTGACACTGGCTATTCTTGGAATCAAAAAATACCAATCAAAAAAGTACTTACGGCTTTTATTTAATAACTTTATAAAATATGATACAGCTCCTTGCTAAGCCTGTTCTAAAACCTGTATGATGGTAAGACCTTAAGTAGCTGCTTTTGTTGTCTATCTTTCTCTTATCTTATCTTTCTGATAGGAAGAAGACCTCAAACTGCTGACCTTCTCAGTGTAATAAATTTACTCTTTCGTATCAATAACAAAAAATGTATAATGTACAAGCCAGAATATGTATGAAGAAAAGGTAAAGAAAAAAACTGTGAATATATAATAAATTTTATTTACACACAAAAAAAGGAAAATAAAAATCATAAGCTCTCTCCATTCAAATGCTACTTGCAATAATTTCCTACATATAAAATTTCATATAAAAATACATCAAAATCCACTTAATTTTACAAGTTGCTACATTCATACTAAAAGAAGAACCAATTTATAAAACTATGATTATGAAATCTCCATTAAATGATCCATTCTTTAATCCTCATCGCTATCAATGACAGCTCTAGCCTTCAGTCTGCCACTCGCCAAAGGAACATCATCTTCAGAATCCGAATCCAGCATCCTCCGCTGACTTGTGTTGACTCTCTTGTCGCTCCCTCCATCCTCGTCCATGCTCATGCTCGCATCCTCAAGCATGCCCGAGGACTCTGTGTCTAAGTGTAATCTCAAGTCATGGCTTTCTACCACAGGGGTGTCTTCGTCCGAGTCGTCAGCAATGATCAATCTGCGCTTCTTTTTAGAGTTTTTATCCTGTTCCATTTTGAGTTCAGCTCCACTGGCATTTCCTTCATCACTCATCTGCCTCTTTTTTGATGCTCTTTTGGATGCTAAAGGAGAGCGGACTTGACTGATGGACGACAGGGGGGTATCATCGTCACTTGAGTCATCTTCAATTACCCTCGACCTCTGAGGCACAAGGGGAACTGAATCATCAACATCTTCTGTGTTGACGGTCGGCACAAACTTAAAGTAATTTTCTTTATCTTCAGGATTGACGTTTTCTGAGTCAGACAGGTCATTTTGCCGCTTCTTTGTCTTCTTAGGCTTGGGTTTGGATTTTGGCTGCGTTTTTGCAGATTTCTTCTTCTTGGGCTTCTCTTCTTGGGACGGCTGTGCCTCCACTGGTTCCAACGGTACATCGGCATTTTCTGAATCCAAAGTCTCACCTGAGATGCCCTGCTTGAGGTACTGGGCCCGCTTTTTTAGTCCCTCTACGGTGAGTTTGGAAGGCACACGCCAGAACATTTCCTGGTTGGTCAGCGGAGGCTGTATGCCGATTAGCTTCAGTAATTCCTTAAACTTTTCCTCTTCCATGGCATCTGTGCAGGTTTCAGTCATGGCGAGAATGGGAACCGGCTCAAAATCACCATCTTCTTCACGGTCCTCTGCCACATCCAAGAGGACACCGGCAATCCACTCAACTGCTTCCTTCATGTTTGCTTCTAATACTGTGTTCAGTGATTGGGTAATCAATGCTGGAGTCACAACTGGTACAGTGAAAGTGGCTGCCTTGCTTGCTGCCTTGCTTGCTTTCTTAGGCACTTCTGTTCTACTCACGGAGCCGCCTTCATCATCACTGCTTCCTTCACTCTGCACATCCTCACTGTCACCATCATTGGCACCATCATCATCATCATCGTCACCACCATAGCCAAACTTTCTGGATTTCTTTGCTTGAGGCTTCTTTGGCCTTTTCTTACGCAGCTCCTTCTTGTCTTCGACTAAGCCCAGCTCTAATATCTTGTCTACGACCCTGTGTCTAGGCCTCTTAGTGATCATGTTATCCATGATTCTTCCAACGATATCCATAGCATCCTTGTATTCCTCAAACAACATTCCAAGTTCTTCTTCCTCCACCTCAGTCCACACCTTTGCTGGTTTAACTTTGACAGTTTTCCGAGTCAATTCCTTGACATCTCTGATAAGGCGCATGTCTTTGAGCTTCTTAATGACCATGCGGCGTGTACGTGTCTGGTTGATTAGGTTTTCCAGTATAAGATCTGCAACATCCTTGTCTTCGGCACCATCTGGAGGCGCTCGGCTGAACTCCTCAAAGAGCCTCAACAGTTCCTCCTCTTCCTCTTCTCTCCATGCTTGCTTCATGGCCTTCTTGCCGCCATCCTGTTCTGAGTAGCCGCACTCAATCTCCAGAGCTTCTTTGTTTGTCTTGAAGAATAACAATTCCACAAACACTTTGGGATTCGTCTCCGCCACTTTGAAGAACTGACGTATGATGTACTTGGCAAATTTGACAATTTCTCGTACGGAGTCATTTGTTTTCTGCCTCGGATCCTCCATAGCTTTTTGGAAGACACAAAAGAGAGAGGCCTGGAAGAACATTGCTGGGAGTTTATGGTCCCAAGCAATTCTATGAAACATCCTTAAAATGCAATGGTTGGTGTGGCTTGAATTGGAGCCATAGCTCTTCAAGAGACGACAATATGCCTGCATGATTTTTGTGTTTGCAAAGCGTCTCACAAAACTGGTTAAATCAAACTCCTGTTCACTGATCTGCATCATTGTTTCCTCCTCCTCCTCCTCCTCATCTTCTTCTTCTTCTTCCTCATCAGGTATCTCTGTGGGGGTATTCTCAATTGGGTTTAAATTAGCCATGAAAATCTCCCTCAAGGCAAGGAACTCATCCGAGTGCTCCATTGTCTGCGAACCAAACACATCTCCCTCTGGCCATAACTCACGGGCAGAACGCATCAATGACACTGCCTCTGTTATCTCTTTCTTCCGAAGGAGGCGGTTGATCTTTCTCATCGCAGCTTCCTTTTGCTCATCGTCTGTCTGTTCTGACAGAGCATCAAAGGGGATGGTGTTGGGCAGATCACCTGCTTCACCCTGGACAATTGCTGACAGCTCTGCAGACATTTCGTCCCAAAGGTCCTGCAGCTCGTGTTCCGTTGGTTCACTTTCTGTCTTCGATTGAACCTTGGGCTTCCTTTTTTTTGCCTTCTTGACCTTCTTCTGGACAATGACGTGCTTTGACTTCCCACAGAACGACTCAAGCAACTTCAAAAATATGTGTGTTGTTTCAATCAAGTCCTTTAAATATGTACTAGACAGTTTAACAGGATCATAATTTTGCAAAAGGTTCATGACTAATTCCCTGTACTCAACCACATAAAATACTTTACATTTGAGTACTTTTGATGACTCCTTGACGGACTCATTGTCTGACTTGTCCATATATGCCAGCGTCATGAGGAGCTCCTGGTAGGCCTTCAGAGCCTTGTGCATCCGCCGCGACCAGAGAGGGATCTTCTTCTTGTCTGTGGTCATCATCTCATAATAGTTGTCCAAATTGGTCTGGATGTAATGAAACGTATGAACACTCAATGTCTCACTCACTAATTCAATCTTAAATTGATGATGTCTGTTGAATTCCATGAAGAACTTCATTGCCCATAGGTAATAGGATTCATCATGCTCCTGTGCGCGGGCTCGATTTAAGTTATCCTTGACAATGTACATGATACTATTGTAAGCACCATTCAAAAACTCAATGCAAAATTCTTGCAAGAAAAGCCTGATAGCAAGAGTGGATCTCCTTGTGGTGTTGACATCACGCATAGCCATTCTGTTTTTAGCCACTTTCTTGGGCCGTTTAGCCTTGTCGAAGTTAAGTGCACGGATATCACTCACTGGCTGATGGGAGATGAGGTCCCTGTCGCTGATGCTCTTCATGTTTTGAACATAGTAGGTGCCCCCAAACCTGGAATGGCGGGCACTGTACTGCTTCTGTCTCTGCTGCTGTTTTTTGAGGGCCTCTCTCTGCCGGATCTCAATCAGCTCCATCTCGTCTTTCTCCTTCTCAGACTGAGAGCGCTGGAGGCCTGCCTGAGCTAGCTGTGCTGGGTCTTGCTCCCTCAGCATTAGGGATATTATCTCTAAAGCATGCATGCACAAATCCTGCTCATTTTCTGATGATGCAACATACAAAAGAAGGTCCTCAAAGCCAGCCAAGTGCAGAGCCCACAACACTTGGTCGTGCACAGAGGCATCATCATCCGTTCGCTTCTCATCCTCGGGGCTGGCTGGGACTGACAAAATATTTCTCACCAGGATAAGTATTCTTTCGACAATCAGCTTGTCATCTTCTTGTCTGTTCTCCCAGTCCAGCTGAAGCAGCTCGCCTAGCTTTCCAACTAACACAGCCCAGAGTTTCTCCTCTACAAAGGCTTCCTTGTACCCTTGCTGCTGCGAGACCAAGTGCAAGAACTGTTGTCTTGTCACTTTCTCCTCGGGGAGTTCCTCTCTGAACAGCAACAGGACTGGATTGGTGAGATTCACCAGCAGGC
>NC_061825.1:39078510-39081010 GCF_019202785.1 Penaeus chinensis
AATATATATACTTTGCTTGTGCACATCCCATCCCAGCAGCAAATGATCCAGCGGTGAACTCAGGGCAACCTCTATTCCTCATTCTCGTCCTCCTTCTCTTCTTTGTCTGAATCATCATTTTTACCCGTGTCCTGCATCTAGAAAAGGAAAAAAAAAAAAAAGATTATGTCTCTTCCCCAGGAAAGTGAGAAAGCAAGATCAGTGTTGGGAAATCTAAGCAGAAACAAAAGCATATGAATATTAACAGAAACATGTATATTCAGTTTATCAAAACATCAAAATACAAGGACACAACCATGCATGTAAACAAAATCTTTGAGTATGTTAGATAGGAAAATACAATCAATTAATATAAAATCAATATAAAATCAATATATTAAGCATATTGAAGTATAAAGATATTATGATATAGTGTTAAACAAACACAAATATGTTAAGTATATTACATACTGATAGTGACAGAGCATATGCCAACTCTAGCTGTTCCTGTTCCTTCAATAGTCTGCGTGTCTTCCTCTTATGAGTATCTTCTCTCTCCTGCTGTTCCCTTTCTAGAGCTCGAGCTAACATGCTTCTGGTTTCCTCGTCCAAACTGGAAGACTTGCCTTTTCGTCCATCCTTCCCATAAAAATGTGTGTTCATGTAGTGCTCAAGATCTTTCTCCATTGGGGGCAGCTCCATTGACCCTTCCTTCAGTTTCTTGCAAGATTGTTTTGCACATGAAGCACCCCTAGGACTGTCAATGCTGTCTTTAGGGCTGTGAGCTTCCCTTCCCATGTTGTTCCTGGTCTCTCCAGGTGCATGAGATCCTGCTTGAATGTGGTACATGCTTTCTCCTTGAGTAAGGGATTCTCTTTCAACATCATTTATGCCTTCCCAAGATGCCCTTCCAGCATTACTCATGTTTTCCCCAGGTGTAAAGGAGTCCCTTCGAACATTTTCCATACTTTCCCTGGGTGTGTAACATTCCCTTCGCTCATGTATGTTTTCTCCACGTGTATAGGGTGCCCTTTGATTATTGTCCATACTTTCTCTGGGCATTTGAGGCTCCCTTTGATCTTCGTGCATGCTTTCCCCAGGTGTGCATGAGCTCCTTTGAACACTGTATGTGCTGTCTTCAGAT
The DNA here is from genome assembly GCF_019202785.1 of Penaeus chinensis. Classification (NCBI taxonomy): domain Eukaryota; kingdom Metazoa; phylum Arthropoda; class Malacostraca; order Decapoda; family Penaeidae; genus Penaeus; species Penaeus chinensis. Next base: position 39,079,634 of record NC_061825.1, read on the forward strand.
GTATATGATTCTCTTCCAACATCAGTCATGCTTTCTCTATGTGAGTGAGATTCCCTTTGCACATTATTTGTGCTTTCTGCGGGTGTGTGAAGTTCTGTTCCCACATCATCAATGTATCCTCTGAGAGAATAAGATTCACCCCATGAATGTGCATCTTCATCTGAGCCAGAACCCTCGTCTTCCTGGACACTCTCATGCTGTTGTCTGTATGGCACCCCTGGGTCGAGTTCCTCCTCTTCTTCCTCCATGAGACGACGTGCAGAATAGTAGGCGTTCATGGCATCTTGCCCTCCTTCCTCTCTTCTAGAATTCTGCCGGCGTGGAAATGGTTGATCTTCGTCATCCCAGTCTTCAGTCTGCCATGCATGCAATTTTGAAGCTTTGTCTTTCTTTCCCTTCGTCATTGCCTTAGCATTTTCTTCCTCCTGCAGCTCTTGTGCAAGGCGGAGGCTCTGTTCTTCTTCGTACTCCTTGAGGGAGAGTTTCAGAGCCTGTTCCAATTGTTCATCATAGTGCATTCTAGATGGATCAGTAATAGCTGAAGGAGTTCCATTAACTGCAGCTGCTGAATTTACCTGTTAGATGATTTTTATCATTAATACCGATACAATATGCACACGTAAATGCCCTTACCTATAACTATGTATATAAGCAAGCATGGAGAGGAGGGGAGGGGAGTGAGTAAGGGGAGAGGGAGGGAGGGGGAGAGAGAGGGGAGAAGGAGAAAGAGGGAGAGAGGGAGAGAGGGAGAGAGAGAGGGAGGGAGGGAGGGAGGGGAGGGAGAGAGGGAGGGAGGGAGGGAGGGAGGGAGGGAGAAAGAGAGAGAGAAAGATAGAGAGAGAGAGAAAGAGAGAGAGAGAGAGAGAGAGAGAGAGAGAGAGAGAGAGAGAGAGAGAGTACATATATGGTGTATTACCCTTTGCATTAATTTATCTATCTACCTTATACACGCCTAATAACCCACAAACATTTATTTACAACTATCTAAATACACGTTTTTACATATATACATGTACATGGATTGAGGTAAAGACACCTTACCTCAGCCACAAGAGAGAGGACTGTATAATTTGGTGGCAGGCTTTCAGCAGGAACTCTATATTCTCTTCGGCAAGTTGGGCACCTTAGGTTCCTGTTCCTGCTTGCTGTGACTAAAATAGAAGAAGAGTCATGTGAGGAGGAGGAGGAGGAGGAGGAGGAGGAGGAGGAGGAGGAGGAGGAGGAGGAGAGAAGGAGGAGAAGGAGGAGAAGGAGGAGGAGGAGGAGGAGGAGGAGGAGGAGGAGGAGGAGGAGGAGGAGAAGGAGGAGGAGGGAGGAAGGAAGGAAAAGAGGAGGAGGAGAATGGAGAGGAGGAGGAAGAGGAGCCCAATTACAGTC
>NC_061825.1:39091010-39098510 GCF_019202785.1 Penaeus chinensis
CTAAACAAGCAGCTCCATGCCGCTGCCTGCTCCAGGATGAAGAGGGCACATAAGTGGGCCATCTTAGGCTGGAAAGAGGACCTGCAGGCCAGGCTGATTGGCCAGTCAGTGGGAGGTAAATCCGGAGCTGCATTAAGCAACATCAAGGTTTTGCGCCAGACGATGGCATCAATCACGGCTCTGTAATGTGTCAATCTCTGTACAAGAAGTAAAAAGGGAACTCAAGGACTTGGATGTGATGAAGGCTGTGGGGCCAGACAAAATCAGCCCTCATACTCTGGTTCAGTGTGCTGATCAGCTGGCCACACTTGCAAGATAAGCAAAACATCTTCGATGAATTATAGACCCATATCTCTCTTGTCCATCTTGGCAAAGGTCTATGAGAGAATTCTGGTAAAAAAAATGACCAGCTTCTTTGATAAACACCACCTCATCAGTAACAGGCAGTTCGGCTTCAGGTCTCAGATATCTGCGTCGGACCACCTCCTCCACCTTACGACTGCCTGGCAAAACTCCCTCGATGTCGGCAATGAAACCTTTGTCATTGCACTCGACAGAGTGTGGCACAAAGGTATCATTGCAAAGTTGAAAAGCCTTGGCATAGCAGGAGCCTTGTTGATGTTGCTTGAAGACTACCTGCATGGAAGAACAATGCAGGTAAAGATAAACGGCCATAAATTTTCTAAATTCCCCGTCGGGGCAAGCGTTCCACAAGGCAATGTCATCGGGCCGTTGCTATGGAATGTCTACTTCAATGATATTCTGCAACTCATACCAAACGCCCATGCCTTCGCAGATGACTGTACTCTGTCTTACACCTGAAACCACTTAAATCGAAAGGACTCCGTGCACCACATCAACATCATGGCATTCATCACTGCATGGAGCAAGAAATGGCAAGTCACTTTCGGCCCCTGAAAAGAGCCAGGCCATGCTGATAACGCGACGACAGGATCCCCTCGCACACACTCCGGCCCTGATGATGAACGGCCACACCCTCGCCTACGACAGCGACATCAGCATCCTAGGGGTGCAGATCGACAGCCACCTCACCTTCACAGACCACGTCAGGGGAATGGCGAAGAAGGCGGCGAGAGAACTGGCATGCATCTGTCGCATCGCGCCCCTCCTTGACGCCAAAGGCTGCTGCACGCTCTACTACAGGTCAAGCTTCTAGACAGATTTTCATTAACAAGAGTCTTAGGCTTACATAAAACACAAGGGAGTAGAAATAACCCCTGTTCATGTATTTATTCAGAGAGAGAGAGAGTGAGTGAGTGAGTGAGTGAGTGAGAGAGAGAGAGAGAGAGAGAGGAAAGAGAGAGAGGAAAGAGAGAGAGAGAGAGGAAAGAGAGAGAGAGAGGAAAGAGAGAGAGAGAGGAAAGAGAGAGAGAGGAATGAGAGAGAGAGAAAGGAAAGAGAGAGCGAAAGGAAGGAAAGAGAGAGAATGAGAGAAGAAGAAGAAGAAGAAGAGAGAGAGTGAGTGAGTGAGTGAGTGAGAGAGTGAGTGAGAGAGAGAGAGAGAGAGAGAGAGAGAGAGAGAGAGAGAGAAGAGAGAGAGAGAGAGAGAGAGAAGAGAGAGAGAGAGAGAGAGAGAGAGAGAGAGAGAGAGAGAGAGAGAGAGAGGAGAGAGAGAGGAGAGAGAGAAGAAGAGAGAGAGAGAGAGAGAGAAGAAAGAGAGAGAGAGGAAGAAAGAGAGAGAGAGAGAGGAAGAAAGAGAGAGAGAGAGAGAGAGAGAGAGAGAGAGAGAGAGAGAGAGAGAGAGAGAGAGAGAGAGAGAGAGAGAGAGAGAGAGAGAGAGAGAGAGAGAGAGAGAGAGAGAGAAAGAAAGAGAGAGAGAGAAAGAAAGAGAGAGAGAGAGAAAGAAAGAGAGAAAGAGAGAAAAAGAGAAAGAAAAAGAGAAAGAAAGAGAAAGAGAGAAAAAGAAAGAGAAAGAGGAAGAAAGTCACAATCTCGCCCTTTCTCCATCTTCAGAGGCAAAATACCGACACGAATTTGTTCGAAAACTGACCGTGAAATTCGCGACAGATGCTGTTTATTGTTCTGTATGAAACACACTTTTAAACGTTCTGTATAGTAGCAATTTAGGTTTTGTATTAACATTTAACAGATATTTATTTTCATATAGAAACAGCAGTTATTTTTGTGAAACGTCTAGATTGTCTATTTTACGTTTTTCATAAAAAGATGCTTAGTTTATTGAGATGATCGAAAATGTGACGCAAGTCTGCACACCAGCTTAGTTTCCTGTCGTGCTCAGTCTCGAATACTTTACGAGGGAGCCTAGTTGGAACTTAGTTGGAGAGCCGCTAAGGGACACCTGTGAAGATCTGAGCGCTGGATTGTGTACTTTCTCTATACTTGGGTTATGAGCCCAAAACCCCAGGCTCCCCAGCCGCAATCAGGCACTGGTGATACAAGCGTCGCAACATTTTAAAAATCTTCTGAACCCCATGCCGTTATTAATACAAAATTTTGCAAGGGGTGATTCTAGAGTTCTGGACGAGCGATCTGCTAAGCCATCTGCCAGTCTTCCGAAATTCATTTGTTCCTCAGGGACGACTCCAAGATATTTGTAGATGGAAGTGTACTTTGAAATCGCTACTTTTGCGTTTGCGAGGCTTCCCCATGTCCATTATTTGTGTCTTATCATTATCAATGTCTAGTCTCCACTTCATACACCAACTATATATTATATCGAGGAGCTTCCGAAGGTCACTTTCGTTCTCCGCAAGGATCAGTTTCATCAGCATATAATAGGATCGACAGCAACTGATCTCCGATTTTAACTCCATCACTCATTTTAAAATCTTTAAAATTTGCAAAGGAATCCGTAAGGTACCCATTTCCTCTGTGGCCCAGTACAATTTGCCAGTTATTCCAATGTTCAACAGACTGAGCAAGAGGCAGAGACTATCTACACTGTTAAAAGCCTTCTGGAAATCAATATTGCAGCAAAATGCATCTCTTCCTCCCTGAAGCGATTTTTCAAGACAGTTATCAGGGTAAAAATATGTTCTATGCTCCTACGCCGTTTTCTGAATCCATTTTGCTTCTCAACTATGACTGTCTTCAAGATAAGTTTTCAGTCTGCTATTTCAGACAGCTGAGTACAGTTTCCCAGCGCAGGAGAGCAGTGAAATCCCACAGTAATTCAGTGGCATTCTCTGATCTTTGTCTGTCCCTTTAGCTATAGGATTGACAGCTGCCTTCCCAAAAGTTTATTTTTTTATTTTTTATCAAACCGAGTATAGAGGAGTGGAGGGAGGGGGAGGGAGGGAGGGAGGGAGAGAGAATGTAAGTGTGCGGACGATTATGAAGAAAAAAATCGATATTCAATAAACGCTTTATTAGCAACTATAAATGCCCACCATAGTTGAGTGAACAAGAAAAGAAAAGAAAAAAAAATTAGGAGCTATTATTGGAAATGACGCTATAAAAAAAAAAAAAAAAAAAAAAAAAAAAAAAAAAAAAAAAAATTGCACTTCCATCGCAAACTAATAACAAGGGCAGTAGAGACGAGGTAAAGCTAAGGGCCAGTCTATCAAATTTGTGATAGATAACCGCTAAGATTTGTAACAGATAATCACGTGACAATGAACACTGGACCCAAGGGAGGAAGTCTGTTGAAATTCAAATCAATTCCGTCATGGATTTTAGGCTGTTGTTATGAGGCCGTTTATCCGCCTCAAACAACAGAAAAACTTCACGGCAATCACTTAAAAAAAAAACAGCGGATTCTGGTCGCAATTCCCGCCAACTCAAGATATGTACTTGGTTCGAGATCCAGATATTTACCCGGTGTGACAGTCCAGACTATACCCCTGCCCAAAATGTACCCGGTGTGACAGTCCAGACTATACCCCTGCCCAGAATGTACCCGGTGTGACAGTCCAGACTATACCCATGCCCAGAATGTACCCAGTGTGACAGTCCACACTATACCCCTGCCCAGAATGTACCCGGTGTGACAGTCCAGACTATACCCCTGCCCAGAATGTACCCAGTGTGACAGTCCAGACTTTACCCCTGCCCAGAATGTACCCAGTGTGACAGTCCAGACTATACCCCTGCCCAGAATGTACCCGGTGTGACAGTCCAGACTATACCCCTGCCCAGAATATACCCGGTGTGACAGTCCAGACTATACCCCTGCCCAGAATATACCCGGTGTGACAGTCCAGACTATACCCCTGCCCAGAATGTACCCAGTGTGACAGTCCAGACTAACCCCTGCCCAGAATGTACCCGGTGTGGCAGCCCAGACTATACCCCTGCCCAGAATGTACCCGGTGTGACAGTCCAGACTATACCCATGCCCACAATGTACCCGGTGTGGCAGCCCAGACTAACCCATGCCCACAATATACCCGGTGTGACAGTCCAGACTAATTTCTGCCCAGAATATACCCGGTGTGACAGCCCAGACTAATTTCTGCCCAGAATATACCCGGTGTAACAGTCCAGACTATATCCCTGCCCAGAATGTACCCAGTGTGACAGTCCAGACTAAACCCCTGCCCAGAATGTACCCGGTGTGGCAGCCCAGACTATACCCCTGCCCAGAATGTACCCGGTGTGACAGTTCAGACTATACCCCTGCCCAGAATGTACCCAGTGTGACAGTCCAGACTATACCCCTGCCCAGAATGTACCCGGTGTGACAGTCCAGACTATACCCCTGCCCAGAATGTTCCCGGTGTGACAGTCCAGACTATATCCCTGCCCAGAATGTACCCGGTGTGGCAGCCCAGACTATACCCCTGCCCAGAATGTACCCGGTGTGACTGTCCAGACTATACCCCTGCCCAGAATGTACCCGGTGTGACAGTCCAGACTATACCCCTGCCCAAAATGTACCCAGTGTGACAGTCCAGACTATATCCCCTGCCCAGAATGTACCCGGTGTGACAGTCCAGACTATACCCCTGCCCAGAATATACCCGGTGTGACAGTCCAGACTATACCCCTGCCCAGAAATACCCGGTGTGACAGTCCAGACTATATCCCTGCCCAGAATGTACCCAGTGTGACAGTCCAGACTATACCCCTGCCCACAATATACCCGGTGTGACAGTCCAGACTATACCCCTGCCCAGAATGTACCCGGTGTGACAGTCCACACTATACCCCTGCCCAGAATGTACCCGGTGTGACAGTCCAGACTATACCCCTGCCCAGAATGTACCCAGTGTGACAGTCCAGACTATACCCCTGCCCAGAATGTACCCGGTGTGACAGTCCAGACTATACCCCTGCCCAGAATATACCCGGTGTGACAGTCCAGACTATACCCCTGCCCAGAATGTACCCAGTGTGACAGTCCAGACTAACCCCTGCCCAGAATATACCCGGTGTGGCAGCCCAGACTATACCCCTGCCCAGAATGTACCCGATGTGACAGTCCAGACTATACCCCTGCCCACAATGTACCCGGTGTGGCAGCCCAGACTAACCCCTGCCCACAATATACCCGGTGTGACAGTCCAGACTAATTTCTGCCCAGAATATACCCGGTGTAACAGTCCAGACTATGTCCCTGCCCAGAATGTACCCAGTGTGACAGTCCAGACTAAACCCTGCCCAGAATGTACCCAGTGTGACAGTCCAGACTATACCCCTGCCCAGAATGTACCCAGTGTGACAGTCCACACTATACCCCTGCCCAGAATGTACCCGGTGTGACAGTCCAGACTATACCCCTGCCCAGAATGTACCCAGTGTGACAGTCCAGACTATACCCCTGCCCAGAATGTACCCGGTGTGGCAGCCCAGACTATACCCCTGCCCAGAATGTACCCGGTGTGACTGTCCAGACTATACCCCTGCCCAGAATGTACCCGGTGTGACAGTCCAGACTATACCCCTGCCCAGAATGTACCCAGTGTGACAGTCCAGACTATACCCCTGCCCAGTATGTACCCGGTGTGACAGTCCACACTATACCCCTGCCCACAATATACCCGGTGTGACAGTCCAGACTATAACCCTGCCCAGAATGTACCCGGTGTGACAGTCCAGACTATACCCCTGCCCAGAATGTTCCCGGTGTGACAGTCCAGACTATACCCCTGCCCACAATGTACCTGGTGTGACAGTCCAGACTATACCCCTGCCCAGAAATACCCGGTGTGACAGTCCAGCCTATACCCCTGCCCAGAATATACCCGGTGTGACAGTCCAGACTATACCCCTGCCCAGAATGTACCCGTTGTGACAGTTCAGACTATACCCCTGCCCAGAATATACCCGGTTTGACAGTCCAGACTATACCCCTGCCCAGAATGTACCTGGTGTGACAGTCCAGACTAACCCCTGCCCAGAATGTACCCGTTGTGACAGTTCAGACTATACCCCTGCCCAGAATATACCCGGTTTGACAGTCCAGACTATACCACTGCCCAGAATGTACCTGGTGTGACAGTCCAGACTAACCCCTGCCCAGAATGTACCCGGTGTGGCAGCCAAGACTATACCCCTGCCCAGAATATACCCGGTGTGGCAGCCCAGACTAACCCCTGCTCAAAATATAGCTGGGTTATTTAGGCTAGGCCGTTTTATTTTTGTTTACTTATATATATATTATTATTATTTTTTTTAAATAAAGTGTGGTTTTATGTGGCCTGTGTATTATTATTATCATTATTCTATTCTATTATAATAATTATCATTATTATTATTATTATCACCATCACTACCATTACCATTATCATCATTATTGTTATAATGATTATAATAAATATCATAACTACAATTATTATCATAATTGTTATTATATATATAAAATAAGTTATCATTATTATCATCATTATTATTATTAGCATTATACTCAAAATATATTATTATTAGCATTATACTCAAAATAATAGCAACATTGTCACTATAACTAGTATTGTTAATTTATTCTGGAAGTAACAAGTGAACATTCAATATCAGGTATGTATTTGTGGGTTTGATGTGTTCATATTCACTTGTATTTTCATTATCTTGGGCGAATGAACAATTTCATTAAACTCTTTTTTTTTTTTTTTCTTTCTTTCTTTTAATTCAGGCCTGAGCTGTGGCTTGTTTTCTGCCTTCTGTACAGAGAAAGCACTGACTAAGAGATCCTGACATAAGAATTCCTTTAATCTTTTATGAAGTTATATTTCATCTTTGTTTTTTTGTTTTTTGTTTTTTATCTCCTCCAAGCAACCTTCCCCCTTAAAAATGGTAATAGGCTCTGAGCACTGTACTGTTTATGACTGAATCTTCAAGCCCTCATGCCCTCACAATATATATATATATATATATATGTGTATGTGTGTGTGTGTGTGTGTGTGTGTGTATGTGTGTGTGTGTGTGTGTGTGTGTGTGTGTGTGTGTGTGTGTGTGTGTGTGTGTGTGTGTAATTCTCTTTTTTATAAACTGTAATGTTGTGTCTATACAGTTTTTTTTATGTCTTCATTCAGATACCTTTGCCATATATATTGTTGACATGGACAAGTTGACATGTTGACA
>NC_061825.1:39117440-39124940 GCF_019202785.1 Penaeus chinensis
ATACTTGAGACCATTTCTTCTTCAGTTTGGTTTTTAGAAAGGGACACGGCTACAATGATGTATTGCTTATGTTGGTGATTGAAATGCAGTCTGTTATAGATTAGGGTCGTGAGTGAAGGCTTGTCTCTCCGGATTCTAGTGCAGCTTTGGGCAAGTTGCAGTCTGTTGTTGTTGGTGGTAAAGTTTTAAGTTTTCTAACTGAATTTTTAACTGGTTGATAGCAGCGTGTTCATATTGGTGGAAAGTTTAGCTCGTATTCCCGTGTGTCGTCTGGGGTTCCTAAAAGTAGTGTTCTTGGCCTTTTGCTCTTCATTTTATATACAAGCGATATGTGATCCGGCATTATAAAGAGAATGATGGCATATGCTAGTGATATTTCTCTCTATGCTGATCTTTCTTCTCCGGCAACCAATCAGGTAGTAGCTGACGGCCTCACGGTAGACCTGATGATAATTCAGTCGTGATGCTCTCGGTGAGGTATGTAATGAAATCCTACGAAGTCGGTCTAATCAGCATCAAAGCCTGCTGATGAATGGAGTCTGAATCACTTCAGTGGATAATCTGAAGTTCTTAGATGTAACCCTTGATCCAAAGCTTACACTTGAATTGCAGATTAGGAAATATGGCCCGGGCAGTTTCATCTAAGCGGGGCATCATTCGCAAGTGCAAAAAGATTTTTGAAAGGACAGCATTACTCGTAGATGCTTCTTTTCTTTTATTCTGTCTCATTTTGAACATTCTCCTGTGTGGTTATCTGATGTACACGTAAGACTGCTTGATCGTTCTTTTAATCCCATTAAATTTCTCCTGACTTAGATTTGGCCTTTGAGCATCGTAGGGACATAGGGGCGATTTCAGTCTTATGCAACATTGTAACCGATAATTCACATCCCCTCTAAAAAAAAAAAAAAAAAAAAAAAAAAAAAAAAAAAAAAAAAAATACTGATTTCATCAACCTACAAAAGTTACTAGACGTTATATAACAGTTAATCCATTGAAAGTCAATCGTCTGTCTCTCAATTTTCTAGATGTTTGTTACTGTTCGGAATAGATTGCCTTCAGAGATAGCAAATTATCCGACTCTTGATAAGTTTTAAAAGATCAGCAAATGCATTTTGACTAAGTAAATAGCTGGTGATATTCGAACGTCTTTGGGGTACAATTCGCGATTTTTTCACTTTACCATAATAGTAATGATAATTAGGATGATGATGATGATGATGATGATGATGATGATGTTGATGATGATGATGATGATGATGATGATGATGATGATGATGATGATGATGATGATGATGACAACAACAATAATAATAATAATGATAATAATAATGATAATAATAATAATAACAATAAAAATAATAATAGTAATAATAATGATAATAATAATGATGATAAGGATGATAGTAATGACAAGAGCGATGATAATAATAATAATAATAATAATAATGATAATAATAATAATTGTGATGGTAATTTTGATACAGATAATGATACTGATGACCATGATAATAATGTTGATAATGCAGCATCAAAAACATCAACAACAACTAATAATAATAATGATAATGATAATAACAATAATAACGTTAATAATAATTGTAATAATAATAATAATGACAATGAGAATCATAAATGTGATAATGCTGATAATAGAATATAATAGAAAAGAATAATGATAATGATGACGATGATGATGATAATGATAATAACAGTAATGATAATAATAATCATAACACTAATAATAGTAATAATATAGAGTAATAATGATAATAATCATAACAATAGTAACAGTAATATTATATGATAATAGTAATTAATAATAACAATAATAATTATTACTAATGATAACTGGAGTGATATTAATGATAAGTAATTATAAATACGATGATAATAATAAAGGCAAGTAAATCAGTAACAATAATAATAATAATAATGGTTAGGATGGTTGTCACTGTAGTAGTAATAGTAATGGTATTGACATCAGAAGCAGCAGTGGTAATAGTAACGACAATGTTGATGATGATAAGGTTATTGATAATACCACTAATAATGGTGATTCAAATGCTGCTACTACTACTACTGCTACTACTACTACTTCTACTAACACTACTGCTACCTACTGCTACTACTACTACTGCTACTACTACTACTACTACTACTACTACTGCTGCTGCTACTACTACTACTACTACTACTACTGCTACTACTACTACTACTACTACTACTACTACTGCTGATGCTACTACTACTACTGCTACTACTACTACTGCTACCTACTACTACTACTACTACTACTACTACTACTGCTACTACAAAAAAGGACAACAAAACCATCAGCAGTGGCACTAATAATTTCAAACTGTGTGTGCCTGATAATAACGGTAATACTAGTGATACTAATACTAATGTAAATATTAAATGAATAACAACAGAACAAATACAATAACAAACCACAGTAAAAGTAACAGTTACAGTCTCCAGTCCCTAAGGATATTGCAAATTGCAAAAGCAGGTGGCAATCCTGTTACAACGCCTTCAACGTTTCACATATGTTGCAAAAAGCCACTAATGAGGACCATAGTTAAATGTAAAAAAAGAAAAAAGAAAAGAAAGCGAGAGAGAGAGAAAAAAAAAAAAAAATTTGCTTTCTTATACAATATTTCATATTATTATCATCACGAGAATGAATGCCTTAGTGAAATGCAAGTGACGTTATATCAAGCAACTATTTATATTTGAAAAAAATGATGGAGACTCATAATATTACGTGCAGTTATTAAATGTTTCCTTTTCTAATGGACATGTGACAGGTAATTACTTACTTAATAATAATAATAATAATGATGAAGTTGATGACGATAATAATAATAATAGGTATGATAATAATAATAATTATGCTAATAATAATAATAATTATAATAATAAGAAATATGATAATGATAATGATACTACTACTAGCAGTGATAATAATGATTATAATGATAATAATTATAATATAATATTGATAATTATAATAATGATAACACTAATAATATTGGTAATAAAAATAATCATCATAATAATGATTATTCACTTACAACTTATGATAATAATAATAATAACATCAATAATAATAGTAACAATAATAATTTTGATACTACGGATAACGATAATATCAATAATTATAATAGTAATAACAATAATAGTGATGATAATAATAATAATCATAATGACAGTAATGATAATATTAGTGATAATGATAACACTAATGTTAGCAATAAGGATGATAATAAGAATAAGAACAACAATGATAATGATGATAATAAAAATAACAGTAATAATAACAACAATAATGATGTTAATAGTAATAATGATGATGGCAATAACAATAGCAATAAAATTAATTATAAAAATTATATATAATAATGATAAGTGATAATAGTGATAATGATAATAGTAATAATAACAACAACGATAATTATTTAAAAAATTATAATAATGATGATAGTGATAATAACAATAATAGTGATGATGATATTAATAACAACAACGATGATAATACTAATAATATTGATGATAATACTACTACTACTAATAATAATACTAATAATAATGATAATAGTAATGGTAATAACAGTGATGATCATATTGATAACAACAACAATAATAATAGTAACGATGGCTTAATTATACTGAAAATCATCATAATAATGAATACAATTATCTCCATGATTCCTTTTAATCTTATAGTCATACATCTAGTATTATCCTATAAACTATCAATAGCAAAACCTTTGCAACGAACTGATGAAACATTGCAATGATGATAATTTTATTTGTTAACCCGTCTCCTCGCCATCCGTTTGTTCAAAACTCTACGGGCACTCGACACCACTTTTCACACGTGGATGATGTATGCATTGGCTGTAATATTATGCAAGTCAGGCTGTCATTAATATTGTCTATCTAAGATCATATGCACAGAGTTGGCGGGAGTGGGGGGGGGGGGAGGAGGTAGGAGAGAGGGAAGGAGGAGGAAGGGAGGAAGGGAGGAGAGAAGGAGGTAGGAGAGAGGGAGGGAGGAGGTAGGAGTGAGAGAGAGAGAGAGAGAGAGAGAGAGAGAGAGAGAGAGAGAGAGAGAGAGAGAGAGAGAGAGAGAGAGAGAGAGAGAGAGAGAGAGAGAGAGAGAGAGAGAGAGAGAGAGAGAGAGAGAGAGAGAGAAAGAGAGAGAGAGAGAGAGAGAGAGAGAGAGAGAGAGAGAGAGAGAGAGAGAGAAGAGAGAGAGAGAGAGAGAGAGAGAGAGAGAGAGAGAGAGAGAGAGAGAGAGATGGAAGAAAGAAAGAAAGAAAGAAAGAAAGAAAGAAAGAGAGTAAAGAAGGAAAGAAAGAAAGAAAGAAAGAAAGAAAGAAAGAAAGAGAGTAAAGAAGGAAAAAAAGAAAGAGAGAGAGAGAGAGAGTAAAGAAGGTAAGAAAGAAAGAGAGAGAGAGAGAGAGAGAGAGAGAGAGAGAGAGAGAGAGAGAGAGAGAGAGAGAGAGAGAGAGAGAGAGAGAGAGAGAGAGAGAGAGAGAGAGAGAGGGTAAAGAAAGAAAGAAAGAAAAAAAGAAGGAAAGAGAAAGAGAGAGAGAGAGAGAGAGAGAGAGAGAGAGAGAGAGAGAGAGAGAGAGAGAGAGAGAGAGAGAGAGAGAGAGAGAGAGAGAGAGAGAGAAGAGAGAGAGAGAGAGAGAGAGAGAGAGAGAGAGAGAGAGAGAGAGAGAGAGAGAGAGAGAGAGAGAGAGAGAGAGAGAGAGGGTAAAGAAAGAAAGAAAGAAAAAAAGAAGGAAAGAGAAAGAGAGAGAGAGAGAGAGAGAGAGAGAGAGAGAGAGAGAGAGAGAGAGAGAGAGAGAGAGAGAGAGAGAGAGAGAGAGAGAGAGAGAGAGAGAGAGAGAGAGAGAGAGAGAGAGAGAGAGAGGAGAGAGAGAGAGAGAGAGAGAGAGAGAGAGAGAGAGAGAGAGAGAGAGAGAGGGTAAAGAAAGAAGGGAAGAGAGAAAGAGAGAAAGAGAGAGAGAGAGAGAAAAAGAGACAGAGAAAAACACCCCATCTCTTCCCACACCAACAGTGCCAACGCCCGGAGTGACTTGCTTTGCTCAGCACACACACGTTATCAGTCAGCGCTTTGCAACTCGGTGAAAGAATGCCCCCGGGCTCTAAGATTCTTACTTGGGAACGTCTGGAGATGCGAAGGATGCTGAGAGTCAGGAGGGATAGTTGAGTGCCCTTCTGTCCCGCTGACTTGGTCTGTATATTTAAAGAAAAGATTTCGAAAAGTTTTTTCTCTCGACACAAGAAATGCTCAGGAATACACGTGTTTCATCCTTTCGAAACGGTGGGAATTCTCACTTTCCCACCTCACTCAATCCTTCAAATAGGGCAATAGGAGACAGATGACGATAAACAGCGTGAGAAGATAATGATTAATCACGAAATTATAAGATGCCAGTGATCGAGGGCCGCGTGTCGGAGCGGACACAACCTCTCCTCTCGACTGCCAGCGGGAGACTGTCGGGGAAGCAAGCATGTGGGTTTTTTTTTCGGAAGTTCGCCTCTGAGGTTTTCTGAGGTCGTATCGCGATCTACGTTAATCTTTACGCGGGTTTTGGTTATTCGTTCATTTATTGTGAACTGTTTGTCTCCTGGATTAGGATTTGTAGTTTATGAGACATTCTTTTTTCGTGTAAAATGTTCTCTCTCTCTCTCTCTCTCTCTCTGTGTGTGTGTGTGTGTGTGTTCCTCTCTCTGTCTCCTTCTCTCTCTCTCTCTCTCTCTCTCTCTCTCATCTCTCTTTGTCTCCCTCCCTCTCTCTCTTTCTCTCTCTCTCTCTCTCTCTCTCTCTCTCTCTCTCTTTCTCACTCACTCTCTCTCATTCCCTCCCTTCCTCCTTCCCTCCTTCCTCCCTTCCTCCCTACCTCCTTCCCTCATTCTTTCCTCCCTCTCTCCTCCTTTCCTCCCTCCCTCCTCCCTTCCTCCCTCCTTCCTCTGTCTCTCTCTCACTCTCTGTCTGTCTGTCTGTCTCTCTCTCACTCTCTTCCTGTCTGTCTGCCTGTCTGTCTCTGTCTGTCTGTCTGCCTCTCTGTATCTGTCTGTCTGTCTGTCTCTTTGTATCTGTCTGTCTGTCTGTCTCTGTCTGTCTGTCCGTCTCTCTGCCTGTCTGTCTGTCTCTCTCTCTCTCTCTCTCTCTCTCTCTCTCTCTCTCTCTCTCTCTCTCTCTCTCTCTCTCTCTCTCTCTCTCTCTCTCTCTCCGTCTTCCCCCTCTCGCCTCTCTCTCTATCCCCTACCAAACCCTACACTCTCTGTCTGTTTGTCTATCTGTGTCTCTCCCTCCCTCCCTTCCTCTCTCCTCCTCTCCCCACACACAGACTTATGCCTACAGCATCAAAAACAAAAGACAAACACCATTCTCTCCATAATTCTTTCTGTTTCCTTGTCGCTACAAGGAAAGTGAAATGACTCTATAAACAACAGAAGGCTAGCCAGCGGAAATTCCAAAACCCCGGATGAACAAGAGGACATTTTCGTAGCCTGAAAGTCCTTTTTGAAAAATGTTGATAACAAACGTTTGAAATTGGTTTTATCGAGATGAAATGTATAGTTTATGTAATTTGATTATTTATTTACGCAATAGGTGTATATTTTTTTTTCGAGGATACATGAGCAAAATAATTTCGATCAAAAATTATATTTCCTTTCATCGAAATAAAATCTATATCTTACAAAACCTCAATATTTTATTAAAAATTCGTGAACATTAACAGAAATAAATAAGAGATCATTAAAGAAAAGGACATCTTTATGCTAGCAGGTACTGAAAAAAAAGTCTACGTACGTTGTTGCTTGCCTCAAGGGGCGGGGAAATACCAGCGGGTTGTGACCTCCGCCGAAGCGAGATCCGGCGACCGCGGCGAAGGAGGCTCTGCGCTGGCTGGACGTTGGGAGAGGGGGGTGCATGCGCGGACGCAGATTCAGATGCAGGCATAGATACACACACAGATGTAAATACAGGCAGATGTACATACAGACAGATGTAGATACAGACACAGATGTACGTACAGACAGATGTAGATGCAGACACACACACACACACACACACACACACACACACACACACACACACACACACACACACATATATATTTTTTTTTTACACACACTTATACAGATAAAGATATAGATACACACACAGACATAGAGACATATACAGACACATACACACACACATATATATATATAGATATAGATAGATAGATAGATAGATAGATATATAGATATAGATATAGATATAGATATAGATATAGATATAGATATAGATATAGATGTAGATGTAGATGTAGATGTAGATATATATAGATATAGATATAAATATAAATATGAATATAGATATAGATACACATATGGACATAGATGCAGACTCACACACAGACACTCATATATTTGTTTATACTCATATATTTTTATATATATATACTGTAGAGAAAGAAAGGGGGA
>NC_061825.1:39129940-39132440 GCF_019202785.1 Penaeus chinensis
TATATATATACATACATATATATATATATATATATATATATATATATATATATATATATATATATATATGTATATGTATGTATATGAATGCTATCAACGACACTACTATATATGTGTGTGTAGGCCTACATACATACACACACACACACACACACATGTATATATGTATGTGTGCACGTATACGCACATATCAATTTCTATGGCTATTTTACACATTACAGTTAATGATAAAATACACGCACAGGTATTATTAGATTTTTTTTTCGAATTCGTTAAGCAATAGAATCAATATTGCAAAAATAGAATCAATGTTGCCAAACGAAACTATATCAAAGGAAAATCGCATTGCATTAAAAAAAAAATGTATTGGAAGCTCATAATGTTCTAAAAAACTTAAAGCTCGATAGTCGATAGTCGATTTTTCAATATATATGTTTCGAAATTCTGTAAGTTGTTTTCATCAGTTGCGAAACTCTGATTATTGAATTATTTACTGTAACTTCTTTGAAATGCTTTAAAGTTTATTCTCACAAGCACAGATAAATGGACAAACATAGTACAAACACATCATATGCAAATAACCATACACACACGCAAACATAAACACATACGCTAACAAAACACACACACACACACACACACACACACACACACACACACACACACACACACACACAAACAAAACACACACACACAAACACATACACGCAAACACACACGTCGAGCATAACAAGCACACAATCGAACCCAAGGACAAAAACTCTCTCTCACACACACACAAGTACACACATAACCACAAACAGACACGTTACATCCCACGCCCACACTCATGCAATACACCTAACCAGGTGTGCAATGAACCTCGGCAGGTGTTGGCTGGTCAGTCAAGTGGATCGACCAAGAGAAACCATTCTCTATGAAAATAATGATGATCTATAGTGACAAGGCACTTTTGCTTTCTATATGGCACACACTTATATATATATATATATATATATATATATATATATATATATATATATATTCATATGTGTGTGTGTGTGTGTGTGTTTGTGTATATGTATATATACATATATATATGTATATATATATGTATATATATGTATATATATATATATATATATATATATATATATATATATATATATATATATATATTTACATACAAAGCTACAATGTGCAGATTTGCGCGGTCTGTACATAACGTATTCCACGGCATGCCTCATCGAGCGAATTCGCATCGCATTCATCAGAAGAAAAAGAGAACTTGGCAGCGACATTCCTCCCCATGCAGACGCCATGCACAAGTACTCCAGTGCAGCACTCAAGAGCGGTGCCGCCGGCCCTTCGTCAGGGGGGGAGGGGGAAGGAGGGAAGAGAGGGGGAAGGAGGGAAGGGGAGGGGGAGAGGGAGGGAGGGGAGTGAGTGTGTGTGAGGGAAGGAGGGAAGGGTAGAGTAAGGGGTAGGGGAATGGACAAGAGGAGTCGGAGGAGGGGAGAGGAAGGGAGGGTAGGGGAGAAGACTGAGAGGAAGGGAGGGCGAGGAGGGAGGGAGGGAGGGCGAGGAGGGAGGGAGGGAGGGCGAGGAGGGAGGGAGGGAGGGCGAGGAAGGCAGGGAGGGAGGGCGAGGAGGGCAGAAAGGGAGGGCAGGAAGGGAGGGCGAGGAGGGAGGGAGGGAGGGCCGGTGATCAATACACGTGGCGGACGGCAGCGTCGGCGGCCGCGTGTGTTAACAACACGTTTCTCGCTTCCCGCCCGGCGCCCGAGGGTTGCCGTCCGCCGCCAGAAGCCTCCGCCCCAGCGCCTCCGCCTGACTCAGTGGTGGCTCTGGCGGAGGCGAGCATGGAACCACGGCACGCCTCTCCTCCCACGGACCTCGTAGAGCTGCGGAGAGCCAGGTCGCCGCCGCCGAGACGAGCCGAGAGGCGCGGACGTTCGCGAATTCCGGGAGAGTGCGAGGGCGGTCGCCGGGCCCCGTGACCGCAGGACGGACAGCGCAGTGGAAGCTCCGGGGCCTCTGTGCGCTAGGAGACCTGTGGGGCCGCAGTGTGCTGGAGGCGGAGGAGAAGGAGGACCTCGCGCCGGTAGTATGGCTCTCCTCGTAAGTCCTGAAAGTGTTTTAATAGGGCGTTTTGGTGCGTTTTAGTCCGTCGACGAGCGCGAGAGGAAGGCGTGGGTGCCGGGCGGTGAGGAGTGTGGGGTCCGTCCCCGCCGAGGATTCCGCCTCGGGGAACTGTCGATATGTCAAACCTCTCTCCCGGTGTGTCGACATCCGTTGACGTGCGGAGTCAAGGAGTCGGGATAAACGAAGGGACTGAAAGAGAGAGGAGAATATCGCAAAGAGATAAAGAAGGATACAGTAGAGAGTTCACAAGCGTGACCTTGGCCGAGTCAGTGCTGGTGGGAAGAATGAAACACAATGACAGTCGTGTTTTTGTTTTTTTTATTAATATTATTATTTATCAATAGTATTGTCTGTTTTGTCGGAATTACCTTTAACA
>NC_061825.1:39147440-39154940 GCF_019202785.1 Penaeus chinensis
TCCACCAAGTCGTCGTATTTTAAAGGGAGGTCCTCAGTAGCCGGCAATAAACAGAAGCAAAACGCACTTAACCATCAAAATTAATTTCTACTTAGCCCTTGCCCACATTTGTTCTCTAAATAAATATTTAAATGTTGAGTTATGGATATGAAGGTCAGTTGAAAATGGAGGACATATTATAACAGGTAAGAAATTAGTCTCATTATTATTAATATTCGAAGGAAAAATGAATGGGTTGACGGCACTCATCAAAACCGAGCATATTTATGCCTACTTTCTGTTATGATGCGCCATGTACGACCGTAAGGTGTGCATGCTAGCCATCATTAATGATTCTGGTTATTGATTACGTCGTTGGTTACGTCAATGATTACGTCATTAACCTACTTTCACACTCATGTACGTACGTGAGGTGAGTAGTTCCGTCCATCCATAGTCTATATATATATATATATATATATATATATATATATATATATATATATATAATATATATATATGTACACACACACACACACACACACAGTCACACGCACACGCACACGCAAACACACACGCACACACACACACTCACATATATATATGTATATATATACATGTGTGTGTGTGTGTGTGTGTGTATGCGTGTGCAGATAAATGTGATGAAATTGATAGTTGTCCGAAGATAAGACTAAAAAACAAATAATAAAAAAATTGAAGTCATATATCATAAATTAAATCGAAAATACTGCAAAACGCTACCGAGCCTTTTCATTGTTACGTGCATCAATTTTATGTGTATATTTATTTGGAAATTATTACAGACCAGGTTAGACAAGCGGCTTGTAAAATCGTCAAAAGAGTATTCTTTACAACAAAACAGCTACCGAGTCGGCCAACCAGAACCAGCAAATGAACAACTACGGTTATAATCAAGTGGCCTGTTGCTGCCTTTCTGCATAGCTGCCGACCGGAGTGACCTCTGACCTCGAAAGGGGACGTTATCTCCTTGGAGAACACTCGTGAACCGCAAAACACGAGCAGGTGTCGAGAAACACCTGTTAACTTTTCCCGAAGCCAAAGAGGGTTAACTCTGATCTCGATCCTGGATCCTTCAACGTGCGAGTCAGAGACGATACCGATGCTGCCGCCAAGATCTAAGGAAATTTTCACAAATTAGGGTTTTTATACTTTCAACTCCGTTTCAGACACGACGCAGCTCAATATAGTTTGTAAATTAGGTGGTTTTCTATTGCACATTTCAATGATGACTAAAAGGTCATTATTCAAAGAAAGCGTATATTTAACATCAAACAAGCGTTACTCTTTTCGGAGTAATTGTCATTTCATTTTCATCTTATCGTCTGTTACTTTTTTGTTATGCGTTTGTTATTATTTTTATTCTATTGTTATTCCTTGATTTTTTATGTGGGGGGGGGGGGTATTTTTTATGCTGATCATATGATTATATTAACGTTATTCGAACACCAATGACAATAAAAGAGACAACATTTGTCGAACATAATTACGAGTTATTTACAAGTAAATAAAGTTTTGCTGAGAAATAGTTAAATATTATAATCGATCATGATAATCATCTAAATAATAGATGCTATACATTTGGGATCTGCACTCTTCATAAATATGCATTACGTAGAGTGCAGGAGGTTAATATTTATAATAATAATAATAATAATAATTAGATTTTAAATAGCAAGTCGTCAGTAACGATGAATTTAGTGCATCACACATTCAGCAAGCAATAACCTAGTACATTCCTAATTTTAGCGACTAAATTTTGTAAATCGACTCGGTTCCTTGTCTGGTTGAGTGGCTGTTTGCTACCTGTCTGCTCAGCTGTCTCTCTGCTCAGCATATAAGATTAAAGAACGCCGAAATGTTAATAAGTATGTGTTTTGTATGTAACTATGTGAACACATGTTATTGTTTGGATGCGTCTTTAATTCTAACTCGACAGAGTTTATCGTATATTGCAATCATACGAGTTATTATTTATTTTATACCAGTAATGAAAGAGATATTGCCGTTATAATGGTCTTAGTATGTCGATGAAGTCATTAGCTCTTGACGAGTAGGGGGTATTCCCTGTCACCTGTCTGTGGTCGTCCGTCATCTGGATATCGCCCGGGGCATCGTCAGAGTTGAGGAGGGCATCTTTAGATGAATAAGACTTTAGAACAAACTGACTTTTTGTTAAAGACGATAGCAGTGCCATAACGTTTTAACACTTACCATATATTTCCCAGGTCTGAAAAACTGCTATGTTCATATACATATATTTGAAAAAAAGGGCATTTTTCTTTCTCTAAGTTAAATAAAAAGAAGCTTTTCCCTCCCTTATCATGAGGCAATGCGAATATTTTTTCCCCAAACGAATGCTTTTTACTTGTCATTTAGAAAAAATATTGCTTCGGTCCGGCTTTTTCCCCCATTAGGACTGTGATTTTCAAGCCTTTCTCTATAACTTACCTCCTCGGCTGTATGTTGCTCGTTATATACCCCTTTACTGGCATGTAAGAAAGCACCTTTATTTTTTTTTTTTTTTTTCAAAGAATGTTTTGAGTAGGAAAAGTAATATGAAGTTGTTGATAACTAGGTTTAAGAAAAGATGAAAAAACGCATCAAACATTATCAATTGGATGCTAAGATCCATCGCATCGAGGGTGCCATATATATTTTTTACTCCCTGGGGTAAAAATACCTTTGGTCAAAAATTCCTGCTTTAGACGAATTTATCTTCGTCTTTGCCCAATACACGTACAATCATAAAAGCTTTATAACATGGGGGGCAAACGATATATATTATTTTACTTAAATTTTTTTATAAAACAAAGCCTTCTTTTTATAAATGTGTTTTGATTTTTGAAAATAAAAATAGTTTATCGGGGTTTTTAACTATTTTCGTTTTCCATAGAATCATAGAATATATATATAATATATATATATATATATATATATATATATATATATATATATATATATAAGCCAAGGGGAAAAATTAACCTTAACACACACACACACACACACACACACACACACACACACTCAAATCTCTCTCTCTATATCGATAGATATAGATATAGATATAGATAGAGATAGAGATAGAGATAGAGATAGAGATAGAGATAGAGATAGAGATAGATATACATATTTATTTATTTATTATTTTTTTGTATAAGAATCGATGGAAATATGACCTTACATACGTCCATAGGTGTTCTCAGAGCAACTGGCTGAAAATGCAGTTATCAAATGTTTTGGGCGCTTAAGCTTTCTTCTATGACATAAGCATTGGCACGAGATAGAGAGACAGACATACTAATAAATAAATAGATAGAGATATCGATAGAAAGAGACAGAGAGAGACAAAGAGAAAGATATAGAGCGTGGAGAGGGGGGGGGGGGCAGGGGCAGAGAGAAACAACAGATAGACAAAGAGAAAGAAAGATGTGCACACACACACACACACACACACACGCGCGCGCGCGCGCACACAAACACAGATATATATATGTATATTTATAAACACACACACACACACACACACACACACACACACACACACGCACACACGCACACACGCACACACGCACACACGCACACACACACACACAAACATATATATATATTTTTTTTCTTAACAGCCATTAATTCCACTGCAGGACATAGGCCTCTCTCAATTCACTATTGAGAGGTTAAATGGCAGTGTCACCCTTGCCTGATTGGATGCCCTTCCTAATCAACCGCGGTTCGGCGCGCTAACATTGTGCCACGGCGGTGACTTCCCCTACAGCACTGTGTGTGACTCTCAAGGCGATATGTCGTTTTCTCGGGCTCGGGCTGGGTTCAAGCATAGTACCCTATGAGCTCCCCGTGTCAGGGTTACGGGGAAGGTGCTGGCTGCTTGGCAATGGTTTATATATATATATATGAATGCCGCGATGGTACAGAGGTTAGAGTACTGGACTCCGACCCTCAGATAACACACACACACACACACACAGATACGAAAAAAACAAACAAATGCCAGTGTGACAAATACAAGAACAAACAGACAACATAAATAATCAAATACCAATTCGTTTATAAAGATCAAAAAAGAAAAAAAAAAAAAAAAAAATTGAACCGCAAACCCGTTTTCTCGATTTTTTCTCCCCCTCCCCCTTCACCCCCCTCCATTTCCCCGAATCGTCCCCCCCCTTCACCCCCCTCCCCCCTACACACACTTCCCGGAAACGTTTCTGCCCCCCCCTCCCCCCTCCAACCCAATTAATCGTAAAAATTCATTATTATTATTACGATTATTATTATTATTAATATCATTATTATTACTATTATCAATTTAATATTATGATGATTATTATTATCATTATTATCATTACCATTATCATTGTCATTAATATAATCATTATTTTTATTATTATCATCATCATTATATTACCATTATTATTATCATCATTATCATTATCATTAATATCATTATTATTATTATTATTATTATTATTATTATTATTATTATTATTATTATTATTATTATTATTATCATTATCATTATCAGTATCATTAATCTCATTATTATTATTACTATTATTTTTATTATCATTGTTATTATCATTATATTCTCATTATTAATATCCTCATTATCATTATCATTATTACCATTATTATTATAATTATTATTATTATTATATAACATTATCATTATTTTTATTATTATTATTATTATCATCATTATCATCATATTATTATTATTATTTTTATTATCATCATCATTATTATACTTATTATCATTTCTTACTTTTTCGGGGGAATTTATCAGTATCAGGCTTTTTTATTTTGGTGGATGATAAAAAATTAAAGGTTAATTGGTGCTTATCAGTCGCTTCAGTTTAAGTGGATTATAAAGGAAAAAAAATAAGTCATCTATTTATCGCGTCAGAACAAAGGTGGGTTTTATTTTCGTGGAATTTAGTATGTACGTATGCGTGCATGTATATATATATATATATATATATATATATATATATATATATATATATATATATATATATATATATATATGTATGTTTGTCTATGTATGCACGTGCTTTTGTGTATGTATGTATGTATGTACGTACGTATATTTATGTATGCGTGTGTCTTTGTGCATGTATGTGTGAACGTATATTTATGTTCGCATATCTATGTAGGTGTATTTATGTATATATGTATGAATCAGTATATATGTATGCAAGTATGAATGTGTATGGTTGGATATGTTTAAGATTAAATTAAACCTTATTTTATTTTTGATGTGTATATATGTATGCATATATTTTTTCTGTATGCATGCGTGCATGTATATATATATATATATATATATATATATATATATATATGTATGTATGTATATATATATATATATATGGATATGTATGTATATTCATGTATACATATGTCTTTATGCATGTATGTATGAACGTATATTTATGTACACATATTTATGTAGGTGTATTTATGTATATATGTATGAATCAGTATGTATGCATGTATGTAAGTGTATGGATGAATATTTTTTTTTATCTAATTCTATATATATATATATTTTTTAGCATGAATTTCACGTACACCTGTACGCATCTATTTTCATATTAATGTATATTGATATATGTATTTTCCCCAATACGCGTAACTTTTGCCGATTCATTAGATGAACAGAAGATACGTGTGTGCGTGCTTGAATGTGTACACATATGTGTGTATGTATAATCATGCGTACATCCAAAGTATACTCCTTTATTTTGCAATTGATAATATATAATTGATAAAAGACGGGGGATAAGACAATAATTCGTTGCAAATACCAAACGGTTTTAATTGTCCAATTGTCTTACAAATCAAATCAACGAACAATCACAGTAACAAGGAACAAACAAACACATCTCGTGAAACTTGGGCGTCTTAAAGGCACAGGACACCGGAGGGCCATGAAGGAGAATGGATAATTGCATTTGCAAAATGTGCAATCTGAGCATATACGTTCATGATGTAACAAGATTAAAATGATGTGTGTCTGTATGTATGTATGTGTGTGTGTATTCATGAATGTATATATGTATATGTGTGTGTATTCCTATATGTATATATGTACTTCTGTATATTCAGGTATCTATGTATATATATATGTATGTGTAAATATTAATTTATGTATACATATATATGCGCACATATGTACGTATATATAACGTACAAACATAAACGTACATATAAATCTGCACGTATTTATAAATCCATGCCTAATACGACCGCAAATCCTACAAAGCGAAGTCCTCTCTCCAAATCGACCTCTTATCAGTGGTACACGGGCCCGCGCCTTCTCTCGCAGACGATGGGCTTGACATGGTGACAGGCGATGTCATGCCACTTTATGCCATCGTTGTAGAAGTTGTTGAGGACGGCGTGACAGGCTTCGTTGTTGTTCTCTCGGTTGTCAGGCTGACGGACACCATCGCTGGAAGGTGGGGGGGGGGGGGGGGGTTATTATTATGCTTTTTATTATCATTGGTATTGTTATTATTCTTATTATTTGTCTTATTATTTTTCTTGTTAGTATTATTATTATCCTTATTATCATTATTATCGTTCTTATTATTATTTTTCTTATTATAATCCTTCTCTTTATCAAGAAGTAGAAGATAAAAAGTAAAAAAAAAGTAAAAAAAATAAGAAATATAAAAAATAAAAGTAAAAAAAAGTTAAACAAAAAGCAAAAGAAGTAATAAATAAAAATAAAAAAGAAGAAGACGAAGAAAAATAAAGAAGATAACACATAAAACCCAAAAATCAAAAAAACCCTTAGACACTCACGCTCCGGTCGCGGACCAGTTGAGGTGGAGGAAGGGCGCGGCCGACGCCCAGCGCCACCCGCCGTAGGCCCTCGAGCCGCTCGTCCAGATGTACGCCAGGTTATCTGAAGAGGGGGAGGGGGGGGTGAGTATGAGGGTGAAGAAGGAGATGGAAGAGGAGGAGGAGGAGAGAGGAGGGGGAGGAGGAGGAGGAGGAGGAGGAGGAGGAGGAGGAAGAGGAGGGGAAGGAGGAGGAGAGAGGAGGGGAAGAAGGAGGAGGAGGAGAGAGGAGGGGAAGGAGGAAGAGGAGGAAAAGGAGGAAGATAAGGAGGAGGAGAAGGAGATGGAAGAGAAGGAGGAGAAGGAGAAGATGAAGAAAAGTAGAAAGAGAACATGATGAAGAAGAAGTAGAAGAATTTACACTTGGCTATCTGAAGAGGGAGAGGAAAGTTTAAAATATAAACATGAGAAAGACGAAAGAAAAATGAGAATAATAATAAGAAGAAGAGGAAAAAGAAAAGGAAAATAAAATAGTAGAAAAAATACTACTGAAAAACTGAAACATCATATAGAGATATATGCAAAACACTTATGACACTGATAAACCGATATTGAAAAGCTGAAACGGCACATAAGAGTAAATTCATTAATATAGGCCTACATTTCATCGTTCCAA
>NC_061825.1:39159940-39172440 GCF_019202785.1 Penaeus chinensis
CAGACGTAAATAGATATACATATATACATGGACATGAATTCTACTTGTGGGTGGTCGTAAACTTCATCGTACTCCTTATCAAAGTTAAATACTCTCTTCTTATCACTACCACAGAGCAGGAAAATAATTTGCAGAACTGAATGTCACCAAAAATTTATGTCATATCATTGTGTAAATATAATTTGAGAGGAAAAAGCTTGAGTAAGCCCAACTGAATTAAAATCTATGGAGAGTGGTACTAATTTGAAAGAAAACGAGAAAGAACTGATTTATACGAAAATGGGAAGGAAAAGAAAATGGGAAAACAGAAAACTGAATAAAATGGGAAGAATAAAAAAAAAAGTATAATCAGAATTTACTAAAAGATATTCACAGGCAATACAGTTTCAGATAATGATAACGGGCATGATGTTATTCAATGCTATCGGACTGTTTCTATGACATCGGAGCAAAGCTGTTATTAGATAATTGTTACTTATCTGAGGTATGTCTTAGTCACAGAATAATGAGAGGCACGTCAACATTCTTCTGAAACGGATCCGTGACCACTTACGCAGGCACTCGAGGCCGGAGCAATCTGGATTCACTCCGGGCAAGTCCACAATAGACCGTATCCGGCGCTTCGAGTCACTCTGGAACGCCATCGTGAGTTCGGTCGTGGGTTACTGGCAGCCTGCATCGACCTCGAGAAGGCGTTTGAGTCGGTGCATCGTGAATCACTGTGGGAGATCCTGAGAGTCTCACTTCCTCTCTCTGTCTATATATGTATGTATTTCGACACGGATTATTGTCTTAATAGCAAGCCTATAAACTGGTACTGAAAGTGCTGTAAAGTGTGGTGGGGGCTTGTCGATCTTCTTCCATGTTAACTGAGGGGTGAGGCAAGGCTGTGTCCTTGCACCAACACTTTCCAACACTTACATGGACTGGATAATGGGCAGAGCTACTATCCAAAGTCAGTGTGAAGCAACACTGGGCTATATCAAGGTCACCGACCTCGACCTTGCAGACGATGTTGCTATCCTGAGTCTCTGGAATCACTGGATTCCAGATCCAAGATTTTTGGGGCCTGTTCGGGGCACCTGTTCAGTCGATACATGCTCGCGGTGAGGACGTTGAAGTCACAGAGAGTTCTACATACCTTGGCAACGTAGTTCATGACTTTGATCAGGAAGTCAGTTGACAGATTGTTCTAGCAGCAGGTACCAACAAGAATATTTGGAGATGTCAGTTCCTATGCAGAAGGACCAAGCTACGTGTCTCCAAGGCCCTGTTACTGTCAATCTAGCTCTATGGAAGCGAAATCTGAACGCTATCCAGTGCCCTGGAGTCTCGTCTTGATGCCTTTTTTAACAAGTCCCTACGACGGATCATGGGGTACAGCTGGCAGGACCACGTGTTCAACCGAAGGCTACACCGTGAGATCGGCATGGCACCTGTTACTTACATAATCCGGGACCGCCAACTCAGGGTATATGGACACCTAACTCATTTCCGTGTGGATGATCCTGCCCATCAGGTTGTCTCTCTGCGGGACAATCCTGAGAGGAAGAAGCCCGTGGGACGACCTAGGAGGTCATGGATTGGGCAGCTCGACCACACCTGTCGCGAGGAGCTAGAGATAGGCTGAGAGAATGCCTGGAGGCTCGTCATGAGGGACCCCTGTGGTTGGAAGCGAACGATGCATGCGGCCATGTGCCCCGTCGGCGTTAGCCACCCGATGAATGATGATGAAGTACGTAATGTTTCCGTAAAAATGATCTATGTAATTAGATTTTCAACAGTCTGTAACATTTTTGCATTAATGATTCGTGAAGGTTAACCCAATCGCCCCGTATGGCAAGAATACATATCATACCCACCGCAACACAAGCTTATTTATTGTATTTACTCATATATGGCTTTACGAGTGTTAAGTCACCAAGGAGTCAGTTATTAGTACTATCTATCTCACCTGTTTACCCTTTTCCTCGACTCTTGGAAAGGGTCTTTTGCATTATTTCATTGTCTTAAATGTTATCGAGATTTTAAAAACATTTTAATAATCATAACATCAATAAAAACATTAATAGTACCGATATCAACTGTATTAAAAAGAAAAACAGATTTTCCCGCCAATTTTCCTGCCGGCTGAGCACATGTGGAGCCATCTGTATGTAACAACATTCACAGAAAAACTACAGGGGACTAAACATAAACCCGGGACGGTTGGGTTAATGAGGCAACATGAGACATTTTACACTTACTGATCACTAAAATCTCTCTTCCTCTCTCTCTCTCTTTATGTATGTATAACATGCACACACACACACACACACACACACACACACACACACACACACACATATGTATGTATGTAAACATATCTATCTATCTACCTATCTACATGTGTGTGCGTGTGTGTGTGAGCGCTTATGTATATATATATATATATATATATATATAATATATGTATATATATTACTATTCTGTAGAATATATACTGTTATTCATTTACACTTAAGACGTCTTATCATGAGTGTCACTTCAATCAGTAGAAGTTTAGTGAAAACATGAGTTTGGAACAGATAAAGTAAAGTAATAACATGCACTTAGTATTTTCTTATACTTTTTGTCATATATCAACTTCCTAATCGATAAATTTATGTCATATCATTGTCTTAATAGTCTTAATAGCAAGCCTATTATGTATGTATAACAGCACAGCCGTCGTTTTTGAAAGAAATACAAAATACTGTATAATTTATTTTATTGGTCATGAGGATACATTAAAAAATACACGAAAATATATCACTGTATTATAAATTTTCTTTTTCCATTTGTTCTATGATAGAGTAAAAAAGTAACGACAGCACGAGTATCCTAAGTTTCATTATCACTAAACAAATAAATTACTACCTCGATCTGATTTATAGATGAAGGCAAACCTCTGAACGAAAGAAAGAAAACGGGTTTAGACGAAAACGGGAAGACAAGAAATAAGAAGAAAACGGGAATAAAATAAAATAAATGAAATCGGGAAGACAAGAAATAAGAAGAAAACGGGAAGACAAGATATAAAAAGAAAACGGGAAAACACTCACTAGAGAAAACGAAAGAATTAAAAAAAAAAAAAAAAAGTAGACAAAAGAAATATTCAAAAGTTGACTAAAGATGTTGTTCACAAATAATAGGTTTCAGATGATGGCAGCCGATATCGTGCCATTTAATGCCATCGTTGTAGAAATTGTTCAGAATGGCGAGGCACTGCTCGTTGTTATTCTCACGGTTGTCAGGCTGTCGTTGGCCGTCGCTGTGAAGGTAATGAGTGATTTAATTACCTGGATGCTCTTGTAAATATTACTGTGATATTAGCGTTTATCATTATTATTACTAATAAAGATAGGGATGTTCATATTGCTAATAATAACAATAATGATCTTCATACTGATAACAATAATGACATTCTTGTTAATAATGATAATGGTATTAGTACTAATACTGATAATTATGTTTATACTAATAATGGAAATGATATAATACTAATGATAATGATATCAATGCTAATAACGATGATGATATCCATGCTCATAATGATAATGCTATTGATATTAATGACAATAATAACATCAATGCTAATAATCATAGTGACATCCACGCTACTACTAATGACAGTTATAATAGTGATAACATGATTAATAATGTCAATAATAATATTTATGATGCAGAGAGCGAGACTGATAATGACACTACGATAACCAATGCTATTGCTACTATCATTATTACTTCTATTACTACTTCTGTTGCTACTAATACTATTAATAGTGATGGTAGTATTGATAACGATGATAATAGTGATAATGGTAATAATGGGAGTAATAATAGTGATGATAATGGTAATAATAACAATAATGATAATGATAGCAATGATGATAATTATGTTAATAATGATGATAGTAATAATAATATTGTTAATAATGGTAATGGTAATAACAATATTGTTGATAATGATAATAATAATGATAGTGATAAGAGTAATCTTAAATGTCACGATAATAATGATAGTAATAATAATGGTGATAATAATCATAATGATAATAATGAAAATGGTGATAATAATAGTAGTAATGATAATGACGATGATGATTATAATGATAATAATAATAATAATAATAATAATGATTCTACTACTACTAATAATAATGATAATGATTATAACAATGTCACTGGTAATAATGATAATTATATTCATGATATCATTATTATTATCATATTTGTCGTTTTCATTATGAACATCACTTTAAAACTATTCTCATCACTATCTACTTTAAACTATACCACAAGCTTTTATTGCAATTAACATTAGATCCAATTAACACGAACTGATTATATAACATCAGATTAAATATGAAAACAATTAACAACAATCCTGACAATCCGGTATATAATTTTATTGTAATTAACATCAGATAAATAACAATAACAAATAAATAACAAATAACAATACTTACAGTCCGGTATGACTCCAGTTATTGTAGTTGAGTGGCACTGTGCCATACGTGTTGGAGGGCCACTGAAACACCCCATTGAAGTCTCTCACGCCGGCTGTCCAGATCCAGGCCAGATTGTCTGTAGAAGGAGGAATTGTGTAAAAAAAACAAAAAGAATGATACACAACAACAACAATAATAACAAGAACAGGAACTAGAACAAGAACAACAACAAAAGCTACAACAACAACAATAACAACAATATTAACAAGAACAACAACAACAGCAACAGCATTAAAAACTAAGAAAACGAATGTTGTAGAGGAAAAATATGTGGAGATTTGTGTGAGAAAAGGAACTTGGAGGTATTTGTAAAAGGGCAAATTGTGTAAACAAAGAAAAAAAAAAAAAAGAAAAAAAAGGAAAATAACAATAACGGAGGAAGGAAAAATAACTATAAGATAATGGTTGCTGGAAGGGAAAAATGGCATAGATACTTGTGTGAAAAAGTAATTCAATCTTATCTATAAAAAGGCGATTTGTGGAATAGTCCTTCACTAGTCCCCCCCCCCCTCCCATCTCTCCCTCTCTTCCTCCCTCCTCCCTCTCTCCCCCAACAGAACCCCCCCACCCCATACCCCCCCGAAACTTACGTCCTCCAACGATCTGAGAGATAAGCTGGTCCTCCTGCGACGTCTCGATGCTCACGCCGTTCCAGCCGGGGCCGAGGGCTCTGCAGTACCCGACGGCCCTATCCTGCGTGTAGTTCTGGAAGCCGTCGTGGCACCAGGAGAAGTGGTAGCGGCTCCCGTGGGCCTGGTGGTCCACCTGCAGGGGGAAAGAGGGAGAGAGGGAGGGGTGAGTGTGGGCTGGGAGAGGGTGCGGGGACTTTTCGTGCATTACGTGTGTGTGTGTTTGTGTGGTGTGTGTGTGTGTGTGTGTGTGTGTGTGTGTGTGTGTGTACACATATACATATACTTATCCATTATATATATATATAATTTCTACAATTTCCCCGGTTGCACCTTAAAGTCAGCAGGAGTTATATGTCTTCAAACAACGAAACAAAACTCCGGAAGCGTTGCAAGTGCCCGGCCGTCCACCTACCACGCCCGGGGAGCAGATCGGGTACTGCGAGGTGAGTTCGGGTGCGGGTCTGACGGGGAAGGGCCCTGCGGGTCGGCCGCCGGGTCTGTTGAAAGGTCGTCCTCCTGGTCTCACGGGCAGATTGACCGCCGGGCGGCCGCCGGAGGGGAAGATGATGGGGCCGCCGGACCCGAATCCGCCCGACCCGTACGAGGCCGCCACCGCCGACCCGCCCACGCCAGAGGAGCTTCCGAAGGCGCCCACGCTCACGGGCCTTCCGAAACCCACGCCCGCGGAGCTTCCGAAGCCGCCCGCGGACGCCGAGCTGAAGCTGGCGGCGCCCACCGACCCGCCGTACTGGGCCTTCGCCGCCGTCGCCACCGCCAGGAGTACAAGCAAAGACTTCATCTGCAAGAGTGAAGCACACGATGTCAGCTTCCTAAAGGGTTTTCACGTTTACCTTCATAGTAGATTTCACAGTAGATTTCCATGGATAAACTAGCGGTAGATTACAGTGCACTCTCATAGTTATACGAGAGGTAAATAACAGCAGATTCTCGTGTTTATACACAGTAAATTCTCATATTTACACGACTGGTAGATTACTGTTTTTTTCATGTTTACACTATTGGTAGATCACAGTAGATTTCCATTTCCTAATGCTAAGTGACAAGAGAATCTGATATTTATACTACTGGTAGAATACAGTAAATTCCCATGTCTATGCTGGTGGTAGGTTACAGGTCTTCATATTTACACTACTAGTAGATTTTAGTCCCCCTCGACGCAGGTAAATTGTTTGAAAAATCGAATTTCACACCTAGAACAACGTAGTCACTGTAACACTAATATCACACCCTCTCCATCCCTCCTCCCACACACCCACAGACCCACCCTTCTTCCCACACACCCACAGACCCTCCCATCCCTCCTCCCACCTTGCGCTTACCGTGTCTAGGAGATGAGTGAGCTGCGTCGACGCCACCCGAGCTTATATACGCACGACTCCCTCAGGTGCCAGGTTCAAGGCTCGTCACGCTGGCTTGCTGACGGTGGTGTTGAGCAAGATTTTATATGATGTTCCTGGTTCCCTTGCTTGATTGGTGGTTGTGGAGGAGTTGCGTGGTTTTGCTTGGATGTTGCTTGCCTGGATGACTGTCTGGTTGATTGTTTGGTGGGTCTGTGGTTGCGAAGGCGCTGTCTGTGGTTGATTGTTTTTTTTTTTTTTTGACGTGTTGTATCGCTTGCTTGCTTGTTCGTGTGACTTGCTTGACTGGACGACTGTCTGTCTGGTTGATTGATTGTTGCTTTGGTGTGTGGTTTAGCTTGCTTGGGTTTGATTTTTTTATGTTTCCTTGTTTTCTTTTGCTTGCTTATTTGCTCGATCATAATGCCTAGTTATTTTATGGCTTTCGTTTACTTGTTTACTTCTTTCACTTACGGTTTGCTTTACTTCTTGTTTAGACCTTCCCTTGCTTTATTTACGGGTTTGCTTGCTCGCCCACCTTGATTCGTGATTGCAGTACCTTGCTTGCTCGTCTGCTTGACCTACTCATCCGCTTGTCAACCTGGTTTGCATTGTGTTTACTCGTTTCCGCGCTCGGCCGCTTGCCAAGCTGGTTTGCTCTGGGCGGTTCCGGTTGGGACATCGCGTTGGATAATGTTTTATTTTTCAATTTTATTATTGTTGTTATTGTTATTATTATTATCGTTCTTCTTGTTATTGTTGTTGTTATTGTTTTTGAAATTATGATAATTCTTGTTTTTTTTTGTTTTTATTATTATCATTATTATTATTATTATTATTATTATTATTATTATTATTATTATTATTATCATTATTATCACAATCATCATCATCATCATCATCATCGTCATCATCATCATCATAATCATCATAATCATCATTTCTACTATTATTATTATTATTTCTGATGGATACTCGAACACCTTCTCCTATGTTTTATTTTTGCGAAGGCTCATTGAGGAAGATAATTGACATTTTTGAGAGAATCTTCATCAGTGACGAAGCATAATTATTTCCATGACAGATGACTTGGACATTTCTGTAAAATTCGACTACCACTGGAATGTATTTTTTCTTTTTCTAATAATAAGTTTTTAAGTCTGTCTGTCTGCCTGTCTGTCTATCTGTTTATTTCTGTCTGTCTGTGTATGTCTGCTCTGTCTGTCTGTTTGTTCGTCTGTCTGTCTTTCTGTTCCGTCTGTATGCCTGTTTGTCTGTCTGTCTGTGTCTGACTGCGTCTGTCTGACTGTCTTTGTCTGTCTGTCTGTCTGTCTTTGTCTGTCTGTCTGTGTCTGACTGCGTCTGTCTGTCTGGCTTTGTCTGTCTGTTCGTCTGTCTGTCTGTCTGTCTTTGTCTGTCTGTCTGTGTCTGACTGCGTCTGTCTGTCTGTCTTTGTCTGTCTGTCTGTGTCTGACTGCGTCTGTCTGTCTGTCTGGTTTTGTCTTTCTGTCTGAGTATGTCTGTCTGTTTCTGACTGCGTATGTCTGTCTGTTCGTCTGTCTGTCTGACTGTCTGTCTGCGTCTGTCTGTCTGTCTGTCTGCGTCTGTCTGACTGTCTGTCTGTGTCTGTATGTCTGTCTGTTTGTCTGTATGTCTGTCTGTCTGTTTGTCTGTCTGTCTGTTTGCCTGTCTGTCTGTCTGTTAGGTTTTCGAAAATTGCAAGACGATTGAAAAGTAAAATAAAAGAGATGTATCTTATAAACAAGAAAGAAGAAAAAAAAGGATAAAATAAATGAATAACGAAAATTGCAAGACGAATGAAAAGTGGAATAGACCGAAAATAGGAGAAAAAAAAAAGAAGAAAAATAAAGGAAGAAGAAGAAGAAGAAATAAGAAAAATCGGGCTGTACTATTGTCCATTTTTAATCACTTATCTCCCCCATTAACCCCTTCCCGCCGTGACCCCCCCCCCCCCATGTCCCTCCCATCTTCCTCTCCTTTTCGTTCACTCTAAAAGAAAAAGATTTTACGACAACTTCTCCTCTCGTTTCATAATTTTTCGTTCGTCTCTCTTCCTGTTTCGTTCGTCCCTTAGCCACTGGTGCGCATCGTGTTGTTCTTTTTTTTTTGGAGGGTTGGGGTAGGGGGTAGGGGGATGGGGGGTGAGGTGTGGGGAGGGGGGTGTTCTTGCTCATAACAGAGCGTCCGCGGTCTGGGATTTCCTCTGGACTTCCCACACTCTGCGCTCTCTCGGTCTGTCTCTGTCGGTCTCGCTCTCTCTCGATCTCTGTCTGTATCTCTGTGTGTCTGTGTGTCTGTCTGTCGATCTCTGTTTCTCTGTTTGTCTGTCTCTGTCTGTCTGTGGATCTCTGTCTGTCGATCTCTGTTTCTCTGTGGATCTCTGTCTGTCTGTGGATCTCTGTCTGTCTGTCTGTCTGTCTGTCTGTCAATCTCTGTTTCTCTGTCTGTCTGTCTGTCAATCTCTGTTTCTCTGTCTGTCTGTCGATCTCTGTTTCTCTGTGGATCTCTGTCTGTCTGTGGATCTCTGTCTGTCTGTCTGTCTGTCTGTCTGTCTGTCTGTCAATCTCTGTTTCTCTGTCTGTCTGTCTGTCGATCTCTGTTTCTCTGTCTGTCTGTGGATCTCTGTCTGTCTGCCTCGCTCTCTCTCTCTCTCTCTCCCTCTCTCCCTCTCCCTCTCTTCATCTCCTTCTCTCTCTCCCCCTCTCCCCCTCTCCCTCTCCGTCTCCCTCTCCCTCTCTCCCTCTCCCTCTCTCTCCCTCTCCCTCTCTCTCACCGACGCCCTCGAGTGTGACGTATCCAGCGCCGCCTTGCTTCCTCGAAAACCCTTCCGTTAACTCTCCTCCGCCATTGGTTGTATCCGGCTGCGGAGTCGGAGAAGGAGACGGAGAAAAATGAGAAGAAGAGGAAGAAGAATGAGAAGGAGAAGAAGAAGGAGAGGAAGAAAAATGAGAAGAGGAAGAAGAAGGAGAAGAAGAAGAAGAAGAGAATGAAAAGAAAGGGAGGAAGAGGAAGAGAAATGAGAAGAAGAGGAAGAATGAGAAGAAGAATGAAAAGAAAGGGAGGAGGAGGAAGAAGAATGAGAAGAATGAGGAGGAGGAGAAGAAAGAGAATGAGAAGAATGAGAGGAAGAGGAAGAAAAATGAGAAGAAGAGGGAGAAGAAGAGGGAGAATAATGAGAAGAATGAGAAGAAGAAGAAGAAGAAGAAGAATGAAAAGAGAGGAAGAAAGAGGAAGAAAATGAGAAGAAGAGGAACTATAATAATAATAATAATAATAATAATAAAGGGAAGAAGAGGAAGGAAAATGAGAAGAAGAAGAAGAAGAAGAATGAGATGAAAGGGAAGAAGAGGAAGAAATATGAGAATAATAATAATCAGAAGAAGGTGTAAAAGAAGATTAAGAAGAAGTAAAAGAAAAAAGGAGAATGAGAAGATAAAAGGGGAAGGAGAAAAATAATAAATAGAAAAAGAAAACATAAAGAAGAAAAAGAAGAAGATGAAGATGAAGAAGAAGAAAAAATGAGTAAGGAGGAGGAGGAAGGAGGGAGGGGGAAGGAGGAAGAAGGAGGAAGAAAGAGGAGGAAGAGGGAGGAAGGGGGGAGAAAATGAAGGAGGAAGGAGGAAGGAGGAGGAGGAAGGAGGAAGGAGGAAGGAGGAAGGAGGAAGGAGGAAGGAGGGAGGGAGGGGAAAGAAGATGGAGGAGGAGGAAGAAGGGAGGAGGAAAATGGAGGAAGGAGAAGAAGAAAAATAAATAATAACAACATAATAAAGATTTATATCATAGAGACAGTGAAGGAGAAGAAAAAGAGGGAGAAGAAAAAAGGAGAAAAGGGAAAAAAATAAATAAAACGAGGAAGAAGAAGAAGAATGAGAAGAGGAGGAAGAAGAGGAAAAATAAGAGAGAGAGGAGGAGGAAGAAGAAGAAGAGGAAAAATAAGAGAGAGAGAGAGGAGGAGGAGAAGAAAGAACAGGAAAAAATAGGAGGAACAGAATAATAATAATAAGAAAAAGAAGGTTAAGGAGAAATAGAAGAATAGGAACAGTGATAAGATAATAGAACAAGAAAAAGGAAGAAAAATCAAAAGAAAAAATAAGACGAAAATCAAAAGCAAAAGCAAAAGAAGAAGAAGAAAAAGAAGAAGACAACAGATAAAAAATAAAAAAAATAAAACGAAGAAGAAGAATGAGAACGAGAGAAAGAAGAAGAGAAAGAAAATAAAAGAATCACACAGAGTCGATGCGCATTCTTCGCCAATTATGGATTTCCGGTAAAAAGAAAAAAAAAAGAAAAAGAAAAAAAAAAAAAATATCCATCTGTCTATCTATC
This sequence comes from Penaeus chinensis, assembly GCF_019202785.1. Lineage (NCBI taxonomy): Eukaryota > Metazoa > Arthropoda > Malacostraca > Decapoda > Penaeidae > Penaeus > Penaeus chinensis. The sequence goes on from NC_061825.1 coordinate 39,170,810, forward strand.
TCTTTGTCTATATATCTATCGATCGTTTTACCCAACCTTGTTATGTATTTATATCATCATCATTACTTTCCGAAAAAATGGCTAAAATAGAAAAAATAACTGTTATTAGTATATGTGATTTCGTTATATAATCATCACTATCATTATCACTATCATCATTATTAATACATCTTCATCCCTACGTTTTCCAGTCATCATCATTATCACTATTTTTACTGTATTTTTCCACAAAGTCCATCACAGTCATTAGCGTTTATTGCCATCATCATCATCAGCATTAAAGCAATCACAATCATCACCATCATTATCATCACCACTCCCGCTGTCACTATCAGAACTATCATTATTATCAGACCTTCATCATCATTACAATCACCACACTATCACGATCACCACCATTAGTCCCATCACCATCACAATCACCACCACTATCCCCACCATCACTACCATTATTATCACTATCATCACCATTATCGCCACCATGACCATCACAATCACCACGACTATCCCCATCCCCATCACCATCACCACCATTATCACCACCATTATCGTCACCATCATTATCGCCACCACTATCCCCATCACCATCACCACCACTATCCGCATCACCATCACCACCATTATCACCACCACCACCATCCCCATCACCATCACCATCACTATCCGCATCACCATCACCATCACCACCACTATTCCCATCACCATCACCACCACTATCCGCATCACCATCACCACCACTATCCGCATCACCACCATTATCACCACCATCATCACCACCACCACCATCACCACCATTATCACCACCACCACCATCACCACCATTATCACCACCATTATCCGCATCACCATCACCATCACCACCATTATCGCCACCACCACCATCCGGCGCCAACTTGTAAAATAAATCGCGTCCTTGTACGGTCTGCTAACCCCCCCCCCCCCCCTTTAGGGAAAAAAAATGATGACATTTGCATTTTTTTTGACAATTGTGGGGCTATCTTCCGCAGGGCTGTTTTCTGTGTGATTCTTCTTCTTCTTCTTCTTCTTCTTCTTCCTCTTTTTCGCAATCTCCTTCGTCTTCTTCTTCCTCTAATTCGTAATCTTCTTCGTCTTCCTCTTTTTCGTAATCTTGTTCGTCTTCATTCTCTTCTTTTTCGTAATATTCCATCTTCTTCTTTTTCCTCTTTTTCGCAATCTTCGTCTTCTTCTTCTTCCTCTTTTTCGTAATCTTCGTCTTCTTCTTTTTCCTCTTTTTCGCAATCTTAGTCTTCTTCTTTTTCCTCTTTTTCGCAATCTTCTTCTTCTTTTTCCTCTTTTTCGCAATCTTCATCTTCTTCTTCCTCTTTTTCGCAATCTTCTTCGTCTTCTTCCTCCTCTTTTTCGCAATCTTCTTCGTCTTCTTCCTCCTCTTTTTCGCAATCTTCTTCGTCTTCTTCCTCCTCTTTTTCGTAATCTTCTTCGTCTTCATTCTCTTCTTTTTCGTAATATTCCATCTTCTTCTTTTTCCTCTTTTTCGTAATCTTCTTCTTTCTCTTTTTCGTAATCTTCTTCTTCTTCTTCCTTCTCTTTTTCGTAATCTTCTTCGTCTTCTTCCTCCTCTTTTTCGTAATCTTGTTCGTAATCTTCGTCTT
>NC_061825.1:39197440-39209940 GCF_019202785.1 Penaeus chinensis
TCATTAACACCACCATCATCATTACCATCACCAACATTATTATCATCACCATCACTATCACCATCACCAATCACTATCATAAGCATCATCACCTTCTTCCTCTTCTTTTTTCCCAGATTTCAGCGATCAAATCTACGCAGTAATATTAATCGTGTACAAACTCTACAAAGTGTCTGACATCATGATGTCATATACAACGAAGACAAAGAAATGGTGGCATATGGAAAATGAGGCTGAGTATGAGGTAAAGTCATGGTGGGGATAAAGACTATGGTGCAAATATGGGGAATGTGAAATGGCCCATTGATGAAAAATGTGCTTGCGTCCTTGAGTGTGTGTGTGTTTGGAGGGGGTGGGTGGGAAGTGTGTGTGTGTGTGTGTGTGTGTGTGTGTGTGTGTGTGTGAGGGGGAGGGGTGTAGTATGTGTCGTGTACGTCTGTGTTTGCTTGTTGATGTGTACATCTATGCGCGTGTGTATTTGTTCATACTTGTGTGAATGTAGGCATATGTTTGGTTGTTTGTGTGTGTTTGTCTGTCAGTGCGTATGTGTGTGTTTGCTTTTCCTTGAATGCACGTATTTGTCACTTGGCGTGTGCGTTTGAGTTCATATGAAAGTATATTTACATAACATTATCCATTACTAATACCGTTCCAACACGTACTAAAGTATAAGTGCACTTTACTGCAGCTCTCCCCCATTGAATCGGTAAAGAGAGGCACAATTGACCTCCCAGGAAAGCTGTGTCTGATAGCCCTCCACTGCTCCCAAATAGGTAAGTCACGAAATTCATATTCACATATTCATTCCCTCAGAGGTACATTTAGATATAAAGAACTTTGTGCCGTGATTCATTCACTTGTGTTACAGTTTAACAGGATGTTTCGATACTCACTATTCGTACCATTGAATACACTGTTTCAATTTAGAGATATTTCGAATCGTTATATACCCTGGTTTGCTAAAAAAAAAAAAAGACAATTCGAATAATTTGACAGAATGTTTCGATGCAAAGACAATTCGAACAACTTAATACACTTGTTTCGATAGAGAGACAATTCGAACCATTCTTTGCTTCGATACAGATATAGTTCGAATCATTCTGTGCTTCGATACAGAGACAATTCGAACAATATTCGATGCACCAACCATTACACTTTCTGCCTCTTGCAGCTTGCAAGTGCTTGTGCTATGCAATGGTGACTTCAGCTTACCTTCCTTGGTTGATCTATCCTCTGGTGGGGTTGAGGTGGACTGCCAACTCCTGCATCTACTTCTTCAACCGAAATTTCAGAAGATTCGGGTCTCCGGGCGAGGAGATAAGTCGAACACTCACGGCGGTAGTTATTGGTGAGAGTGTTGGCCTCTTCTGTCTTCTGCCTTTTTATTTCTTATTCTGAAGGTGTTTTGTTGTATTTATTTTTCATTGTAAGAAAGGAATTAATTTCTTTGATCGAGGTTTTGATGTCAGGGGTAATATCTGTATATATATACATATATGTTTATATATATGCATACCCACACACATATATATATATATATATATATATATATATATATATATATATATATATATGTGTGTGTGTGTGTGGGTATGCTTGTATATAAACATATATATATATATATGTATCTGTGTGTGTGTGTATAAGTGTGTATGTATATATGTACATATATATATGTATTTGTATATAAATATATATAAATATATATATACATATTGTCGATTCTCTTTCCACCCGATTAAATAAAAAAATCGTCACGATTCTAAAAGTTTGCCGGAGTGTGTGTGTCTTGTGGGGGGAGGGGGGGGGGGGGCACCAAATAAGACCCCTTTCTAACCGCAGACCAACTTTTCAGGTGGAATCGAACTCTTCACACACTTCACGACCTCGGCAGAAAAGAGGCAGCTGGGCAACACTATCCTCTTCCACGTCTTGGATGGTTTCGAGGTCCTCATTGCCTTTTTCCTGCCGTATTTTGGCACTGCGCCACCCGCTATTCCAGCTCCTGTGAATGGCACTCTAACCACCACTGCCACTTCAGGAGGAATACCCTCAGTAACAGGAACTTCGGTAACGCCAACCACTGCACTTTCAACCCCAATGTGGCCTATTTCGGTAACTGAACACCTTACTGTAAGTATGGGAGGAAATGAGACATTATTTCCCTTTCGGAATTTGTATATACATACAAACACACATCCACGCAAGCACGCACACACGCACGCACGCACGCACGCACGCACACACGCACGCACGCACGCACGCACGCACGCACGCACGCACACACGCACGCACGCACGCACGCACGCACGCACGCACGCACGCACGCACGCACGCACGCACGCACACACACACACACACACACACACACTTACATAACACACACATTACAAACACATACATTCAAACACACAATCACACATGTATCTGTATTCTTATATGTATATATATATATATTTATGCAAACCTACAAGCACACATATTCCTACAGAATCACAATAATAAAAGCCCATACATATACCTGTACCTAGATATGAACTATATGTATTTCTGCAATTCACAAGCACACCTATATCCCTACAGTAACACAACAGTATAAACACATATACCCAAATATGTGCCTATGTTTTTTGCGATACCTGGAAACACACATATAACCCAACACTGTCACAACAATCCGCCACTATCACAGACGGTAAGCCAACGGTATGAGCATCTGTTTGGATTTTCACTTGCAATTCTAACGACGTCTTTGCAGGACCCCAAGTACATCCTTGTTGCTCTGTGGATATCCGCCATGATGATTCGTGCCTTTTACTACGTCATTCTTCACCCCAGTCTACCTTCGCTCTCCGAATACTTCCCCTTCTGTTCGAGGAAGGCACGAGCAGGAGTGAGAGGGCAAGCAGAGGAGAGAGTACAAGCAGAAGAGGAAATTGCTTTGGATGAGAGGGTTTAATGTTTTTTAAAAGTGTTGTTGTTGGGTTTTCTGTCTCCGTTTCTCGAATTCTCTCTCTCTCTCTCTCTCTCTCCTCACTATCTTTCTCTTTTCCCCTCCTCTTTCTCTCTTTTGGTCTGTGGGATGTTTAGGAAGTGGTCAAGGTAACTTTGTGGAAATATATTAGACTGTATATCTATGTTATATCTTATATTATCCTGATTGGTTATGTATCTGATGTCAATCTTTGATATAGATGTTCCTGTCACTTTGTCATCATCATCTTTGATAACGTCTGATTTCATGAATATCTTGTCTAGTATCTTATTGTCGATATTTCATATATATTCACACATACATATATACACACACATAATATGGACCATTGAGATTATAAAGAACGCGCGCGGACGACGTGCATGAGCATGAATGCACACACATTCACATGCGCGCAATGTGTGTGTGAATTTGCGCGAATTTGCATATATTGGGTAAGTCAAACCTAGATACGGTAGTGGGTGAGTCTATTGAAGATATAATAGTGAGTTGAGAACCACCAACAATAATTACAATGAACTACTCCCCTGGGATCAGCCTCCCCAGTATAAAGACCCGGTCAGCTGTCAACATGACGCCGAGTAGTTGGTCAAACACCGCATCGGCTGGCACGAATATGACGACTGTCATTTTATGAATATCCTGTCCATTATATTATGTGCATATATCTTATCAGTACCTTCTGTGGAGATTATTTTCACGGTGTTGCATATTGCAGAAGGTGTATGGACGCAGAAGTCCTCATATATCCAGATGTTGATATATTGATGTATGTTGTGGACTATATAGTCACTAAATACACGCATATGTATAATTCTAAACCAGTTTCCTTAAGTTTTGATTTTGTGCGCCAAATAAAATTCACGTATGCATGACGTTGGTGTAAATTTCCCCGTACGAGAAGAAAGGAAAATCTTAGGTCTGACTGGTCGGTTTAGTGTTTAATGAATGAGATTTGCGCATTATATATATATCTTTCTCTATCATCCATAAGATAGATAATCCCCTGCTCGATCTATTAGAATCAATGGAGAAGGAATTTATTTATCTTTTATTATATTCATTATCATATTTATTATTATATTTATTATTATTATCATGATTTTTTTCGGCTGTAGGTGAAGAAAAAAATGGTTCGTGTTTTAGTTTTTTTTTCTTAATTCTTCAGTCTTTTTTTTAGGGACATGGGTTTCTGGAGATCCCAAGACAAAGCAAAAGCGAAAAAGAAAAGAAAAGAAAAGAAAAAAAAAAAAAAAAAATTAAGGGTTATGTTTCCGATATTTTCATTTGGAAATTATTTTGCAGGTAAAAGAAAACGACATTTTTCGTAAATTGTATTATTGTTCTTCTTCTTTATTTTTATCATAATAATAATAATAATAACAACATATAATTATAATAATTATTATCATTATTGTTATTATTATCATCATTATTACTATCATTGTTATAATTATCATTATTATTATTATTATTATGATTATTATAATTAGTATCATTATTATTATCATCATTGTTATTATTATTATTATTATATTTTTTTATTACTATCATTATTATCACTATTATTGTTATTATGAGCATTATTATTACTATTATCATTATTATCATTATTCTTCTTATTATTATCATCATCATCATCATCATCATCATCTTATTATTTTATCATCATTATTATTATTATTATTATTATTATTTTTTTTTTTTTTTTTTTTTTTTTTTTTTTTTTTTTTGGGGGGGGGGGGTGGTACACGCAGGTCAATAACAAAACATATAATTCTGCAAAGTTTTATTACCATAATATATCTAAGGGAGGAAGCCGCCCTGCCCTGAGATGTGATGTAGAACAAGTTTCAACAAAAAAAACAAAAAACAAAAAAACAAAAAAAAACAAAAACACTAGAATAAATATTTATAGTTTATGTTATATATCTATAGAGTTCAGAAGATTTTTTTTCTTCCCCATGTAGATTATTATTAACTTTTAGTTTCATATTATCATTTTTTTTTTCTTCATTTTTTCATAACTATGTCACATCTATACAAGAGATATGCGTAAAGAGGTTGGAGGTAAGCTGTTAATATACTGACACGCTGGAAGGCCTTGGGGTGGAAAGCAAGCGACGTGATTCTTTTAAAATAATTGTTCTTATATTCAAAAAATCGTTTTTATTTTTATTTTTTTTCACATAGGACTTATATATATATATTTTTTTCAAATAGCCTAATGATTGCACTATATTACCACCATACATCCAGTAATGATAACTTGAGAGAAATGGTGCTTATAACAACCTGCATACACTTTTGACATCATTTGTGGATAACATTATGAAGTCAGTTACGAAGACGATGAAGAATTTAAAACAAAGCTATAGAACTGTGATAAACATAGTATTATACCAAGGTTTATCGAATTTTGAAAGTTTAAATAAAGACAACGATAATGGAAAAGAAAGTGAACTAAAAAAGAGATAGAATAAATGATGGAAGGAAATTATGCGAAGAATATGAGTAGAAAACGAGGGAAGAAATATGAAACGTACACTAACATAAACAATAATAATGATTCGTATTTTTACATTTCAATCTGTAAACTGAATGAATTTCCTTCAACCATAATTCGCGTGATCAAATTTTAATAAGTAGAATTGAATGAATATTTGTTTAGTTATTTTACAATGCAGCTATAAGCTCTTAATGATATTTGACTGTATGTAATGTCCTTATTACCTTAAACTGTATCATGCACACAACATTTATAACATTATAGTCTATTAGAGGAAATAGATAATGACGATGAAATGAAAACAATAAAAAAATATGAAAAAAATAAGAAAAGTCTGGAAAATGATATGTATTTTTTTTCCTTATGATTAAAGTTACTTTGTTGATTTGAATGATAAAGCTTACTGTCCTATATACTTGCAATCTAAAGAGAAGATTGAGGTGAAATAAGGTAAAAATAAAGGAAGGACAGAAGAATAAATAAAATCATTCTTAATTATCATAGCATTATTACCATAACAGCTAAAATTATCATAGAAATCGATTAACAGTGATTTTGAGGAGATACTATTAAAGACTGAGAGAAAACGTGAATAATTCCGTCTCATACCATAAATTTGTCTTTTTTTTTTGTTTGATTTGATAAATATATACAAGGGTGAACGATGATGATGAGGGTGTGTGTTTGTTTGTATCTGTGTGTTTGTGTTTTTGTTTATTTGCAGAGTTTAAGGGTGTGTTTTTTGTGTGTTTCTGTTGTGCTGTGCTGTGCGTTTGTGTTTGTGTTAAATGCGTGTGTGTGTGTGTGTGTGTGTGTGTGTGTGTGTGTGTGTGTGTGTGTGTGTGTGTGTGTGTGTGTGTGTGTGTATGTGCCGCGTGTATGTGCGTGCATGTGTGTGTGTGTGTAGTGCAGTGTTGTATGTACGTATGTGCTTGTATATATACGTCTATACGTACATATATGTGTATATATGCACATACCAATGAACATGTAAACAAATACGTATTCACAGCATAAAAAAAACATAACAAATAAAATGCAAAAACACCTGCATTATGTCAAACCACCTAAAATTCACCTAAGGAGACTCGCTTTTAAACAGGTCGAGGGAAGGCGGGGCTTTGGGACTACACGCTATCACGGAAGATTTAAAAGTTTGGATACAACAAGAAGGCAAGACGAACAAGTCGGAAATTTGCTTGTTGGAAATACGGAATTGATGTTGGAAATCGACTCTTATTTTTTTTTTTTTAAAGGGTCGAGCTATTTAAGATATATTCTAACGCGTCTTTGAGCCACAGATCCAACAAACAGATTTGTCATTCGGTATTAACAGACATAATATCTCCGGAGAGTATATATTAAAAAAAAAAAAAAAAAAAAAAAAATCCAGTCACTTTGGAGATAAATTTCTTCATTGATTATAGAACCATAGAAGTAGTATATATATATATATATATATATATATATATATATATATATACATATATACATACACACACATCAGAACGAAATATTCTGAGTTTTAGAAAATTGTCTAATAATTTTTTTTCTCTCGGAAAATGATAACAAAAAAATATGACATTTTTCTTGATCTTGATGATCGCCCGTGACGTCATCAGAGACTGGTAGGAGAGAGAGAGAAAGAGAGAAAGAAAAATAGAATAGAATAACAAGGAAGGAAAGAAATATAAGAGAATATACGAAAGAGAGAAAGAGAAAAAAGGTAGAACAAATTGCGTTGCTCTTAACATTATCATCCTTTTTCTCTATCTCCTTTTTCCTTCTACATCTCTCTCTCTCATGTTTTTTCCTTCTATTATCCTTTTTCTCTCTCTCTTTCTACTTTTCCCTTCGTATTATCCTTATCTCTTTCTTTCTATCTCTCTTTTCCTTTTACATTATCCTTTTCTTCTTTCTCTTCCCTTTTCCTTCATTTACCCTTTCTCCTTTTTTTCTCTCTCTCTCTCATTCATTCCTTCACATCTTCACTTCACTTCTTCACATTACCCTTTCTCTCTCTCTCTCTCTATCACCCTTTTCTCCTTCCTTTATCATTCACCGCCTCGGTCTTCTGCCCTTTCTCTGTCTCCCTTCTTTATTCCTTCATATTATCTCTTCTCTCTCTTTTTTCTTCACATTATCCTTTCTCTCTCATTTCCTTTATTCTTTCACGTTACCCATTCTCTCTCTCTCTCTTTATCTCTCTTTCCCTTTATCCCTTCATTCCTTTCATATAATTTTTTCTCATTCTCTATCTTTCTCTCTTTTTTCATCCATATTATCCTCTCTCTCTCTCTCTCTCTCTCTCTCTCTCCTTTATTCCATCTAATCATCCCTTCTCCCTCTCTCTCTCTACTGTCCTCTCTTCTCTCTCTCTCTCTCTCTCTCTCTCTCTCTCTTCCCTTTATTCTACCATATCCTCCCTCCCCCCCCCTCTCTCTCTCTTCCCTTTCCTCTCTCTCTCTCTCCCTCCCTCTCTCTCCCTCTCTCCCTCCCTCCCTCCTCCCTCCCTCCCTCCTCTCTCCCTCTCTCTCTCTCTCTCTCTCCCTCTTCCCCTTCCTCCTCATCCCTCACGGCTTCGGAAGGCAAGACGGGACCCTATCCGACCACCTTCCCCCCTCGAGGCAAGTGATGGTCCTCTGCCCGTGGAGAACAAAGTCGTCGCTGCAGGTGTAGGTCACGCTGTCGTGGATCGGGTAATAGAACTTCACTTTGCTCATGGTGCCGGAGATGATGATGCCCGGGTACGTGCAGGCCTGGGAACCTGGGAGGGTGGGGTTGGGAAAGGGGTGGAGAGAGGGGTGAGAGGGGTGGGGAAAGGTGGAGAGAGGGTGGAGAGAGGGGTGGAGATGGGTGAGAGAGGTGAGGAGAGAGGGGTGGAGAGAGGGTGGAGAGAGGGGTGGAGAGAGGGGTGGAGGTAGGGCAGGTGGAGGTAGGGTGGAGATGGGTTGAGGAAGGTGATGAGAGAGGGCAGGTGGAGGTAGGGTGGAGAGGGGTGGAGGAAGGTGAGGAGAGACGGGTGGAAAGAGGGGTGGAGAGAGGCGTGGAGAGGGGTGAGTGGGTGGAGAGGCGGTTGGGTAGAGGTAGGGTGGAGAGAGGTGGGTGGGGTGGAGGGAGGTTGGAGAGGAAGGGGGGGGGGGCAGGAGGATGAGGAAAAGGAAGAGGAGGAGGAAGAGGATCGGAAAGGAGAGGTTAGTGGGGGTGGGGGGGAGGGGGGAGAGATAAAGTGTGTTTATTATATTTTAGCTTTCCGTCCTATCTCTCTTTATTCATTATACTCTCTTATATCTCAGTCTACATTTATCTATTCATCTATCTGTCTACATATTTCACATAATCGAAAAACAAACATGCAAAAATCTGACTAAAATCTTCAACTTTCACCTCTCTCTCTCTTTTATTATTTTCTTCATATTACCTTCTCTCTCTCTCTCTCTCTCTCTCTCTCTCTCTATCTCTCTCTTTCTCTCTCTCTCTCATTCTTTCCTTCTAAATAATCCATTCTCTCTCTCTCTCTCTCTCTCTCTCTCTCTCTCTCTTTCTCTTACTCTCTCTCTATTTTTTTCTTTTCATCATCCTTTCTCTCTCATCCTCATATGCACATAAATAAAAAAAAAATCCTCATATGGACAGTAAAATGAAATAAAAACAGCCACAATAAGAAATTAAATAGTTTATCCTCATATGAACACAAACACAGTAACGTGAACACAAATACGAAAGGGAAAACAGCCACAATAAGAAATGAAATGAAATCGTGACGTTTCGAACTCGCCGAGATATCCTCATCAGACGGACAGATAATCTCTATTTATCCATCTATAATCTCCTTATTTATCCATCTGAGCAGGAAATATTGACGAGTTCGAAACGTCACGACTTAATTCAACATCTTATTGTGACTTACTTCCATCCCACCTTCGTATACACGTTACACATTGAGTCCAAAACAGAATAGACATTTTTTTTTATTATGCCTCATTTCCATTCCACCTTCGTCGCTGTTCTTGTGTTCATAAGATCGAAAATATTTACATTTGGGAACCTGGCTGGACCATTGGCCATCCTCCTGACACACGAGGATTGGCTGACCTTCCATCATATAGCCTGAATGACACTTGACCTCTAACACGTCGCCAGCTGTGTGGGGTCGAGGGCCGGTCAGCTCGCCGTGGAGGGGGGGTTCCAGCGGCGGGCACTCGATCTCTGTGTGAAGGAGAAGTTTGTCAGTTGGGGGAAGTTTTGAAGTTTGTTTGTTTTTGAGTTTGGGAAGTTTTTGAGGTTGGAAGTTTTGAGAGTGTGAAGTTTTTTGAGTTTGGAAGTTTTTGAGTTGGGAAGTTTTTGAGTTTGGAAGTTTTTGAGTTTTTTGATTTTTTGAATTTTTGGTTTAGAAATTTTTAATTTGTTTTTATTGTTTTTTATTTTTTATTTTGATTTTTGTTTTGAGTTTTGCAGTTTTTGAGTTTGGACGTTTTTGCTTTTGAAATTTTTGACTCCGAAGTTTTTGATTTAGAGTTAATAACAGTAATGTTTATTTCTCTTTCTATCTTAATATTTCTTCTCGAGAATTCTTCTAGACTCTCAGTTTATAAAAAAGTAAAAAGCGAAGAGAAGAGAAGAGAAGAAAAGAGAGAGCAAGAGAACGAGAATGAAAATGATAAACGAAGAAAGAAAGAAAGAAAATAAAAAAACAAGAGAAAAAAAAGAAAAAAGAAAAGAAAAAATATGTTTTTTTAGGTAAATGAAACAACAACAAGAAAATAAGTCCAAACAAAGACAAGAGAATAATAATAATGATAATAATAGTAATGATAATAATAATAATAATAATACAGCAATAAACAACACTTACATATTAAATATAAGAATAAATAAACAAAACTAAAAACTAAACTAACATAAAACAAATAAACAAAACAAAAACATAAAAAAACAATACGGCACCAGCCCTGAACTCGTACTCACTCTTGCAAGCGGGTGCGGCATCCGACCACTTTCCCGAAGGCAGGCACTTGATCCGCCCCGGGCCCTGGAGTGTGTAGCCCGACTGACAGCTGAAGGTGACGACCGAGTTGAGTTTCGTGGCTCCCTTAGGCTCGTAGGTAGGGGTGTGGGGGTCCTTCGTTGCGGAGAGAGGGGGCAGGGGAGGGCAGTCCACTTCTGCGTGAGGTGAGACGGGGTCAGTGGTGTTGGTACGTAAGTATCTGTGGTGGGTTTATACATGGGTGTTTCGTTGCCACACCTTTTCAGATATCACGATTTTACACACACACACACACACACACACGCGCATACACACGTACACACACCCATTCACCCACCTACACTCACACCCATCCCCACCTACACCCATTCCCACCCACCCACACTTATCTACCCCCCCACACCAATTCCCACCCACCCACAGTCACACACCCATCCCCAAACACCCCTCCCCACCCACCCAACCACACCCCTCCCCACCCACACACAACAACTCACCTCTAATATCAATAGCAACAGTATGCGAATGTCCCGTAGGCGTAATGCACGTGTAGTCGCCTGTGTCCCCAACATTAGTCGTGTAGAGAGCCAGGCGGTACTCCAGCTGAGGGTCCCGCATCGCGTCCGTCGTCCAGCCAGTCCAGTACTTCCTGTTGGGGAAACGAGGGACATGGCAGAGGGGCTTTGGAGAGAGACGGGGGGATTATGAAGAGAGGGAGGAGAATGTTGAAGAGGGAGAGGGATTATGAAGAGGGAGAGGGGCTTTTGAGAGAGACAGGGGGATTATGAAGACAGACGGGGAGATTATGAAGAGAGTGGGAGAATTATGAAGAGAGAGAGAGAGAAAGAGAGAGATAGATAGAGAGATAGATAGATAGAGAGATAGATAGATAGATAGATAGAGAGAGAGAGAGAAAGAGAGAGAGAGAGAGAGAGAGAGAGAGAGAGAGAGAGAGAGAGAGAGAGAGAGAGAGAGAGAGAAAGAGAGAGAGAGATGGAGAGAGAGAGAGAGAGAGAGAGAGAGAGAGAGAGAGAGAGAGAGAGAGAGAGAGAGAGAGAGAGAGAGAGAGAGAGAGAGAGAGGAGAATTATGAAGAGGGAGAGGAAGATTATGAAGAGAGAGAGACGGGGGGATTATGAAGAGAGGGAGGGTTTTATGAAGAGGGAGAGGGATTCTGAAGAGAGAGGGGAGAATGGTGTTGCGTTGCCACACCTTTTCAGATATCACGATTTTATACACACACACACACACACGCGCGCGCATACACACACACGCACACACACACACTCGCAGGGTCCCCTCTAGAGAGAGGGGAGAATTATGAAGAGGGAGAGGAAGAATATGAAGAGAAAGAGTGAGTGAGGAATTATGAAGAGGGCGAGGGATTATGAAGGGGAAGAAGGATTATGGAAAAAAAGAGAGAACTATGAAGAGAGAGAGAGGGTAATTGTCAAGAGATAATTATTAAGAGAGAAAGGAATTAATAAGAAAAAGTAATTATGAAGAAAGAGGAATTATGAAGAAAGAAAGTAATTAAGGAAAAGAATTATGAAGAAAGAGGAATTAAGAGAGAGAGAAAAATTATGAAGAGAGAGTAATTGTAAAGAAAGAGAGAGAGAGAATGGTCATTAGGAGCAGAGTTATCATGAAAGTTATTAAGCATTTGATGGTTGATGATTTTAGTTATATCATATTTTATTTTATATTTCCTTTATTTATTACGTCATTTGTTTATTAATTATTGGTTTTAGATTTAGGCTTGAGATAGAGAGGTATATTTCTTATGCACTTTTCCGTTATTATTAGTATTTAAAAAAATCTACAGTTTATAATAGACATTTAATCACGTAACTGTTAATTATTTATTATCAACCAGACTACGAGATAATATGAAATCTACAAATCTATCTATCTATGAATCTATTATTAAAAGAAATACATCCCAACACAACAGCTAATTTCACATTATAAAATTGAGACACATAATATAAAAACTAAACTACACGATAG
>NC_061825.1:39214940-39217440 GCF_019202785.1 Penaeus chinensis
CACACATTCCCTCCACCCCTTTCCCCCCTTCCTCCAAACCCCCTTCACCCCCCACCACCCCCCACACCCCCACCCCTACAACCCACCAACTCGGCGCCGGGCTGGAACTCCACCACCTCGCCCTCGACCTCGCCCTCGACCTCGCGATCGTCGTAGAAGGTGACCAGCTGAGGATCCGACTTCCGCCACAAGCAGGAGGTGTTCCCGACGTCCGGAGACTCGAGCTCCTCCTCCGCCCGGCACGTGGAGGGTGACCTTTGACCCAGCCACGACCCGTCCTCGCAGCGGATCGTCCAGCTGGTCTGCTCGCCGATGGTGTTGGAAATGCAGTTGAAGGTGATCTCGGTGCCGGAGGGGAATCTGGGAATGGAGGAGGGAATGTAGCTGGAATCTGGGAATGGAGGAGGGAATGTAGCTGAAATGTGGTTGGAATCTGTGAATGGAGGAGGGAATGTAGCTGGAATCTGGGAATGGAGGAGGGAATGTAGCTGGAATCTGGGAATGGAGGAGGGAATGTAGCTGGAATCTGGGAATGGAGGAGGGAATGTAGCTGGACTGTGGTTGGAATCTGGGAATGGTGGAGAGAATGTAGCTGGAATGTGGTTGGAATCTGGGAATGGAGGAGGGAATGTAGCTGGAATGTGGTTGGAATCTGGGAATGGAGGAGGGAATGGAGGAGGGAATGGAGCTGGAATTTGGGAATGGAGGAGGGATCGTAGTTGGAACGTGGTTGGAATCTGGGAATGAAGAAGGGAATGTAGTTGGAATTCTAGGAATGGAAGAGGTCCTATTGTGGAATTTGTGAATGGAGAAGTGAATGTAGATGGAATGTGGGAATGTACTTGGAATCTTGGAATTGATGAGTATAAAATCTGGACTTGAGAGAGAATGTAGTTGGAATCTAGGAATAGAGAAGTAAATGTAGCTGGAATCTGGGAATGGAAGTTCTTATTGATGTTGTATAAAATGTGAGAACTGAGGGAGTGTTTGTGTAAAACCTGTGAACTTAGGGACTGTACAGTAGCATAAGATGTGGAAATTGGAAGTATATTTAAATGTAAATTGAGGGGAGAAAATATATCAGTTCTTATTGATGTTGTATAAAATGTGAAAACCGAGGGAGTGTTTGTGTAATCTATGAAATGAATAGGGATTGTGTAGCATGAGATTTAAGAACTGAAGAGATCTTAAATGAAAAGTGAGGGAAGAAAATGTGGAAGGTAAAATGACATATATCAGATGGCATATAAAAATGACAGCTCTTATAGATATTGTAAAAAAAACTGAGAACTGAGGGAGTGTTTATATAATCTATGAAGTGAGTAGGTACTGTAGCATTAAAAGTGGAAACTGAAGATAAATCTAAATGAAAACTGAAGGGAAAAAATAAAACAGAGTGAAAATGAAAATGGCAGCATTTCTTATGAATGTTGCAAAAAATTGAGAACTGAGGGAGTGTTTATGTAATCTCTGAAGTGAGTAGATATCGTATCATTAAAAAGTAGGAAATTGAAGTTTAAATGAATATTGACAGGAGAACATATAACAGATGGAAAATATAAATGGCAGCAGTTCTTATGGAAAGTTTTATAAAATCTGAGAACCCATTTTTTTTTTCTTTAGTGAGTTATCTGTAAATTAATTAATTTTCTTTAGTGAGTAATATATAAATCAATTAATTAGGAATTATAGCATAAAATGAGGGAACTGAAGGAAAAAATAAGCTAAAAATGGGGGGGGAGGGGAGGGAGAATATGTAACATGCTGCAAAAAAAATAATCTTATCTCTTCATGATAAAAAAACGTGACACTGGATTTAATGACTTAGCATTAAGAAGGAATTAAGTTCTTAACGAAGATAAAAATGATAAGATGGAGTTAGAGCTTACGGCTTGAAGATAAGACTGGAAGAAATCTCATAACAGAGAAAGTGATAATCCTGTGACTATCATTCTGCACAAAACAACAACAATAACAACAAAAAACATTCTTGTACAAAAAAATAATAAGAAAACTTAACAAACACAACCCTCTGTACAGTCTTGTGTTGAGCAAAACCAAAAATAATATAAACAAGAATAAATAAACAAATACAACATAAACACAACATACACCACGAACAACAACAACATAAACAAAACAACATGAAAAAAACGTTTGGAAAACAAACAACAAAGATAAGAACACCACTACCACGAACAACATAAAAAAAAACAGCCCCCACCCCCCCTCTCCCTTCACTCCTCCCCCCCTTCACCTCCTTTCCTCCCCTCACCCCCCCACCCCTCACCCTCACCTCCTCCCCCACCCCCACCTCCCCATCCCTAACCCTCACCCACCCTCCATCCCCTACCCCCCCTCCCATCATCTTTCCTCCCCTCATCTCCCTCCACCCCCCCACGCCCACCTCCCCTCACACCCACCTCCTCCCCTAACCCCCCACCTCCTCCCCTCACTCTCACCTCCTCCCCCACCTTCCCTCACCCACCCTCCACCCCCC
>NC_061825.1:39224940-39229940 GCF_019202785.1 Penaeus chinensis
GAGTTCCTGACGCGTAGGAAGTGTTGGCTCGGCCCGCCCTCACCACTTCGACTTGGAGGAAGGGCTCGAGGTCGAGGTTCTGGCAGGAGGGCGCTTTCGGAGAGAGGGAGAGAGAAGGGGGGGAAGGGGTGAGTGAGAGGTGGGTAGGAGGTTGAGAGTGGGGGGGTGAGGGTGAGGGAGAGGTGGGTAGGAGGTTGAGAGAAGGGGGGAAGGGGTGAGTGAGCGGTGGGTAGGAGGTTGAGAGGGGGGAGGGGAAGGGTGAGGGAGAGGTGGGTAGGAGGTTGAGAGAATGGGGGGGGGGAGGGTGAGGAAGAGGTGGGTAGGAGGTTGAGAGGGGGGGGGGAGGGTGAGTGAGAGGTTGGTAGGAGGTTGAGAGAATGGGGGGGGGAGGGTGAGGAAGAGGTGGGTAGGAGGTTGAGAGGGGGGGGGGAGGGTGAGTGAGAGGTTGGTAGGAGGTTGAGAGAATGGGGGGGGGAGGGTGAGGGAGAGGTTGGTAGGAGGTTGAGAGAAGGGGGGTGGGGAGGGTGAGGGAGAGGTGGGTAGGAGGTTGAGAGAATGGGGGGGGAGGGTGAGTGAGAGGTGTGTGTGTGTGAGGTTGAGAGAGTGTAAAAGGGTGAGAAAAGGTTGAGAGAGTGAGGAAGGGTGAGTGAAAGGTGAGTAAAGGTGTGTGAGTGTGTGGAATTTTTTTTTTTTTTCAAGGTGAGAAAAGATTGAGAGAGTGTGGTAGGGTGAGAGAAGAGTGACAGGGTTGTGTGTGAGGTTGAGAGAGTGTGGAAGGGTGAAAAAAGATTGAGAGAGTGTAGAAGGGTGAAAGAAGGGTGTATGTGAGGTTGAAAGAAAGTGGAAGGAATCTTTTGAGGTTGAGAGAAGATAGAGTGAAGGTATAGTGAAGAGTGTGTGGAAGGCGTTCTTTTAAGGGTGAGAAAAGTATGAGGTATGTATGTACGATATGGGAGCGCAGAAGTGAGTTGAGTTTGTGTAGAGTGAACTTTAAATATTTGAAAATGTGAAAGCGTCTTTTTGAGAGTGAAAAAAAAAGAAAAAAAGGGTATATAGAGTGATATTCTGTGTCCTATCTGTGTAGGGGTCTTTTGAAAGTGAGAGTTGGAAGGCTATGAATCATCTACATTTAGACTTTGAAACAAATGGAAGGGAAAATGAGTTAGGAATTATATATTTCCCAGTTATCTATTTATCTACCACTTGCCAACCTATCTGCCTGTTTGCTTATCTATCTATTTATCTATTTATTTATCTACTTATCTATTCATTCATCAATATCTATCGACCTATCTACCCAACGACCTATCCGTCCATCCCTCTATATACCTATCTATCTATCTACTTACTTATCTCCTTATCTATCTATCTTCCACTTACCTTTCTTCCCCTTCTTCTTCGATTTATTGTTTTCTCCTTCCTCTTCCTTCTTCGCTGTTCTCGATGTCGTATGAGGAGAGGAGAGGTATTTCTCGAGAGGAAGCTAAGCCAGGATTTAGAGGGGAAATTGCGAGAGAAAAGAGAGGACGAAGAAGAAGGAGAGGAAGACGAGGAAGAAGAGAGGGGAGGGAGAGGTGGGAGAGGAGGAGGGGAAGGGATGGAAGGAGGAGGGGAAGGAGGGAAGGAGGGAAGGGGAAGGGAAGGTGGAGGGAGTCGGAGAGGTGGATGAGAAGATGTAGGAGTGGAAGAGGATGGGAGAAGGTGGGGAGGAGAGGAAGAAGAAGAAGCAGAAGGCAAAGAAAAAGACGAAGAAGAAGATCGCGACGCCTTATCGTATTCCCCTCCGTCTCCTCCCCTCGCAACCTCAGCTCCGGACGCCCCACCACCTCCAGACAGCGACCATTCAGACCCGTGTCGACCTCCTACAGCATCAGCGTTATAGCGAGGCGGATACTCAGCGCCGAATCGGTCTTGAAATCTCGCCTTGGCTTGAGCTTCTTCGGGAAAACTCGCGTTGGCTTGAGTTTGGTTGAATGCCTCGTAGTAATCAGCTTGCCTCACCGATCTCTTGATCCAGTTCAGTCGCGGATGCAGCTTCGGGGAACATCTTTCGAGGGAGAGAGAGAGAGAGAGATACGAATGAGAGTGAGATGAGGATTAGAAGGATGAGGGAAAAGGAAGATAGTGTGAAAATGAGAATGGGAGAGAGAGAGAGAGAGAGAGAGAGAGAGAGAGAGAGAGAGAGAGAGAGAGAGAGAGAGAGAGAGAGAGAGAGAGAGAGAGAGAGAGAGAGAGAGAGAGAGAGAGAGAGAGGGAGAGAGAGGAGAGGGAGAGAGAGAGAGAAAGAAAGAGAGAAAGAGAGAAAGAGAGAGAGATAAAGAGAGAGAGAGAGAGGGAGATAAAGAGATAAAGAAAGAGATAGACAAACAGATATATAGATAGAGAGAGAGACAGAGAGAGAGAGAAAAGAGCGAGAGTGGAAGAGAGAAAGAGAGAGAGAGAGAGAGAGAGAGAGAGAGAGAAGAGATGAGAGAGAGAGAGAAGATGAGAGAGAGAGAGGAGAGAGAGAGAGAGTGAGAGAGAGAGAGAGAAAGAGCGAGAGAGAGAGAAAGAACGAGAGCGAAAGAGAGAGAGAGAGAGGAGAGAGAGAGAGAGAGAGAGAGAGGAGAGAGAGAGACGAGAGACGAGAGAGAGAGAGAGAGAGAGAGAGATAGAGAGAGAGAGAGAGAGAGAGAGAGACGAGAGAGAAAGAGCGAGAGAGAGAGAAAGAGCGAGAGCGTAAGAGAGAGAGAGAGAGAGAGAGAGAGAGAGAGAGAGAGAGAGAGAGAGAGAGAGAGAAAGAGAGAGAGACGGATATATATATATATATATATATATATATATATAGAAAAAGAAAGAAAGAAAATAAGAAAAAAGAACCTGAATCATAAGAAATATTTAAAAAAATAATCTACATTACACACGAACACATAACACACACTGAGAGGACACACATGCAGCTTTAATAACAAAAGCCTTTAAACTATCTCAGGAGTATAGTATATGCGTAAGTTAAGAACGATATTCATGAAATACGAAGAGCAACGGGGTAAGGAAATTACTCAATGGAATCACGATTTAATTGATAAAGAAGATGTGATATATTGCTATATTAATGATATATTTCAAATATTGGTTATATATTGTAAATAATGTACAAACATGCATTCGTCGGGTTAGATAAATTGCATAAAGACAATGACAGAGGAAAATGCACTTTTAAACACAAAATATAAGTTTTTTAAATGCATATTCAACATATGAAATAAGGAAAATAAGCTTTGAAGCACAAACTATAATAATCTGCATGTAAAGTAGGATATGTTAATTTGTAAGACATAAGACAGTTTAAACTTTGAATATATAATTTCTTCAATAACTTCTTAATTAAACAGATGAAGTAATTAGATAGAAAACAAGAATCAGTTAAAAAAAAGCAATAATCAATTAAACAATAAATGACAGTCAGTTAAATATAACAACAACAACAACAACAAAAAACGAAAACCAATTAGAAAACGAAATCAATAAAAAAAAAGAAAATCAATCGAACACAAAACGAAAAATCAAACAAACAAGCAAGCCCCCCCCCCCCCCCAAAAAAAAAAAATCGACCCAAACCCAACAGAAAACGAGAAACTCACCCCCCCCCAAAAAAAAAAAAAAACCAGGCAAAACAAAATAATTTCAACAACTAACCACCAACCCAAAAAAAATACAAACCAAAACTCACATAAACAGACAAACACTGACAACCCGCCCCCTCCCCCCCAAAAAAACAAAAAACAAAAAAAACAACGAATCACTAAAAAAAAAAATATTTACTTGGGCAGCTGCTTCGGACTCCACTTGCCCGCAATGCACGTGGCTCCAGGCGGACCCTCGGATAGATAGTAGCCTCTCAAACACTCATAACGGATGAGTCGATTATTCCGGACCTATAGAAAGGGGGGAGGGGGTAATAGATAAGTGTAAGTAAAGAGATAAGTGTCAGAAAGAGAGAGAGAGAGAGAGAGAGAGAGAGAGAGAGAGAGAGAGAGAGAGAGAGAGAGAGAGAGAGAGAGAGAGAGAGAGAGAGAGAGAGAGAGAGAGAGAGAGAAAGAGAGGGATAGAGAGAGAGAGAGAGAGAAAGAGAGGGATAGAGAGAGAGAGAGAGAGAGAGAGAGAGATAAGAGAGAGAAAGAAAGAGATAGACAAACAGATATATAGATAACAGAAGATAAATGTCATAAAAAGTAGATCAATGTCATAAAAAGTAGATAAATGTCATAAACAGTCGATAAATGTCATAAACAATAGATACATGTGATAAAGAGAAGAGGAAGAAGAAAAAGAAGAGGAAATGGTAAGTGAGAGATAAAAGGAAAGGGGATGTTGAAAAGCTGGTTAAGATTCGGGAAAAGATGAAGAGAAAGAAAGAAGAACAAGAAGTAGAGGAAGAAGAAGAAAAAAGAGAAAAAGAAGAAGGAGAAGGAGAAGAAGAAAGAAGAAAAAATAGTAAAGAAATCCTCCAAATGATATTTGAAAAGTTGATTAAGATCCAAAGAAAAATGAGGAGAGAGAAAAAGAAAAAGAAGAAGAAGAAGTAGAAGAAGAAGAAGAAAGAGAAAAAGAAAAAGAAAAAGAAAAAGAAAAAGAAAAAGAAAAAGAAAAAGAAAAAGAAAAAGAAAAAGAAAAAGAAAAAGAAAAAGAAAAAGAAAAAGAAGAAGAAGAAGAAAATGTAGAAGAAGAAGGAGAAGAAGAAGAAGAAGAAGAAGAAGAAAGAGAAAAATAAGATAAAAATAAGAATAAAAATAAAAATAAAAATAAAAATAAAAATAAAAAGAAGAAGAAGAAGAAGAAGAAGAAGAAAAAGAAGAAGAATTGTATAGCGTTTGTAGGCAAGACGTGTTCTGGGACACAGCTGTTTGAGAAAAGGATTGAGAATTGAAAGCAAGCAATAAAGAGACAGTTTAACCTTCGTTGTGTAAATGGTATATGCAAATGTCGTATGAACTAGTCTAAGGGCAAAGCTATAGTAT
>NC_061825.1:39239940-39244940 GCF_019202785.1 Penaeus chinensis
CTCTTTCTCTCTCTCTCTCTCTTTCTTCCTCTCTCTCTCTCTCTCTCTCTCTCTCTCTCTCTCTCTCTCTCTCTCTCTCTCTCTCTCTCTCTCCCTCCCTCCCTCCACCCCTCTCTCTCCATCTCTTTCTTTCTCTCCCTTCCTCTCTCTCTCTCTCTATCCATCTCTCTCCCTCTCTCTCTCTCATTCACTCTTCTCACTTTCCTTCTCCTCTCCCCATTCTCACACGCATACACAAACGTCCATCACCGCTAACCTGTATAAAAGCCTAAAAAACAAAACAACAACAACAACAACAACAACAAAAACAAAACACAACAACAAAAACAAAAACAAAAACAAAAACACCCTCACCACCAACAAAAACAAAAACACCACCCACACCACCAACAAAAACACCACCACTTACAACAACAACAAAAACACCCCCACCAACAACAAAAACAAAAACACCACCACCAACAACAAACACAAAAACACCAACAACAAAAACAAAAACACCACCAACAACAACAAAAAACAAAAACACCCCCACTTACAACAACAAACACCAACAACAACAACAGAAACGACCCACAACTCACGTTTACAAGCGGGCAGATCTCTCGGACTCCAGGACCCATCGTGTTGACAGTAGAAGTGACTGTGTCCCTCCAGTTCGAAACCCGGTCGACATTGGTAGGTGATTCGACAGGAGTAGGCATAGCAACTGCTGTTCTTGTAGCCGTTCAGAATCGCTCCAGGGTCGCCGCAGGTCTTGGCTGGTGTGGGAGGAGGGTGGGGTGGGGTGGGGTGGGGGGGAGGGAGGGGGAGAAGGTGAGAATAGGGTGTTGTAGGTGATGGTGAGGGTGTTGGAGTGATGATAATGATGGTGGTGATGAGAGTAGTGGAGGGGGGGAAGGGGGAGGTGAGAATAAGGTGTTGTAGGTGATGGTGGTGGTGAGGGTGTTGGAGTGATGATAATGATGGTGGTGATGATAGTAGTGGGGGGGAGGGGGGGGGAGGTGAGAATAAGGTGTTGTAGGTGATGGTGGTGGTGGTGGTGAGGGTGTTGGAGTAATGATAATGATGGTGGTGATGAGAGTAGTGTGGGGGGGGAGGGGGGGGAATAAGGTGTTGTAGGTGATGGTGATGGTGGTGGTGAGGGTTTTGGAGTGGAGATAATGATGGTGAAGATGGTTATGGTGAAGGTGTATGGGCGTTGTGGTGGTGGTGATGGTGGTTTTGGAGTGGTGATAATGATGGTGAGGATGATTGTGGTGATGGTGGTGATGGTGGTGGTGATGGCGCTGGGGTGGTGATCATGATGGTGAGGATGATTGTGGTGATGGTGGTGATGGTGGTAGTGATGGCGTTGGGGTGGTGATCATGATGGTGAGGATGATTGTGGTGAAGATAAAGGTGTTGTTGTGGTGGTGATGGTAGTGGTGATAATGATGGTGTGGAGGATTATGGTGAAGGTGGTGATGAGGGTGGTGTAGTGATGGTGATGACAGGTGTAGTGGTTTTAAAGGTAATGATGGTGTTCTAGTGGTGATGATGCTAATGATAATGATAGTATAGTGATAATGATGATAGTGTTGGTGATAATAATGGTAATGGTGATGTTATAGTGATGATAATGAAAATGATGATGATGCAATGATAGTGAGTGTAATGACAAGCATAATAATGATACTAATGATAATGATAATAATAATACTATATTATAATACCTCATTATAATGATATATGGTATAAATATTAATGATGACGATCATAACGATAATGATATCAATAATCATAAAGAGGCTGACTGTCATAATAATGATAGTATTAGCAAATGACTTTGATGCTATTACCATTATTTGATAATAATATTAATGTTGGTACACATAGTTGTAATTATGGTAATGAATGTGATACTGATAATTAGAATATCAGCAATATTATAATAGTAAACATTGCTGTGGATTTAGTAGTAAGAGTATAGTTATGTAATGAAAATAATGATAGTGATTATTAATAGAAAAAAATGATAATAATGATAGTGATGATTGTACTATTACTACTACAACAAATGTAATAATGACAATAGCTATGAAATTGATAATAATGACATTGATAACAATAATAGTAATGGTGAAAAGAATATTGATAACAATGATGATGATGATGATGATCTTGATAATAATTATAATGATAATATCAATAATAAAAAAATATCGATAATAATGATAATGATAATGATGATAATAATAGTAATAGTAATAGCAATACTAATAATAATAATGATAATAATGATAATACTAATAATAACAATGATAGTATTAATAATAATAACAGCAACAACAACAGCAACAACAATGATAATAATAATGATACTACTGCTAATGATAACAAAAATGATAAAAATAATAATAATTATAATAATTATGATAATGATGATAATAATAAGGGTGATGATGACGATAACCATGACAATAATAATGATAATAATAATGAAAGTAATAATAATGATAATAATAATGATAATAATGATAATAATGATAATAATAATAATAGTAATAATAATAGTTATAATAATAGTAATGATAATAATAATAAAAATAATAATAATAATAATAATAACAATAATAATGATAATGATAGTAATGATAATAATAATGATAATACTAATAATAATAACAATAATAATAGTAATAATAATAATGATGATGATGATAAATAATGATAATAATAATGATAATAATAATATTAATAGTTAATAATGATAATGATAATAATAATAATAATAATAATAATAATAATAATAATAATAATAATAATGATAATAATAATAACAATAATAATGATAATGATAATAATACTACTAATGATAATAATATTCATCAATAATGATAAGAGTGGTAATAATAAAAGAAACAATAATGATGATATTAATGCTAATGCTAATGAAGATAATAGTAATAACAACAGCTACAACAACAAAAATAATGATAACGATAATATTAATAACAATAATACTTATAATGACAATAGCAACTATAACAACAACAACATCAATAATGATAACAGTAATGATAATGATAATAATAATAATAATAATAATGATAATGATAATAATAATAATAATAATGATAATAATAATAATAATAATAATAATAATAATAATAATAATAATAATAACAATAATAATAATAATAATGACTGTAGTTGTAGTAGTCATAATAATAATGATGATTATAATAATAATAATAATAATAATAATAATAATAAAACAATAATAATGATAATAATAATAATAGTAATACTAATAATAATAATAAAAAAAATAATAATGATGATAATGATAATAATAATAAAATTGATGACGATAATAATAATGATGATGATTATAATGATAAAGATAATAATGATGATAAAGATAATAATAATGATAATAATTATACTAATAATAATAATTTTGTGGATAATAATAATAACAATAACAATAATAACAAATCTTAACAACAAAAATTATAGTTAAAAATAATGACAACAACAACAACAACAACAATACTCACGCTCGCACTCGATCTCGGGCCCGAACCACTGCATTGTGTTATTGTAGAGGAAGCACTTGGCCACGTCAAATCCAGAGGTGGAGTAGCCCTGGTTGCAGGAATAGTGGAGTGTGTGGTTGACCGGGTATCTCTTGCTGCTGTCAGGCCCGTCGTGTCTCGCGTTGGGAATGATGGGCGGTTCGGTGCAGTATACTTTTTTTTTGTTTTTGGGTGGGGGGGGGGGGGGGAGAGAAAAAGGGGTTTGTGAGTGGTGGGTGGTTGGTGGTTGGTGGGTGGGTGGGTGAGTGGTGGTTGGTGGGTGGGTAGGTGGTGGTGGGTGGGTGGGTGATGGTGGGTGGGTGGGTGGGTGGGTGATGGTGGGTGGGTGAGTGGGTGGGTGGTGGTGGGTGGGTGATGGTGGTGGGTGGGTGATGGTGGGTAGGTTTATGAGGAAGGGGGCTGGGTGGGTGATGGTGGTGGGTAGGTAGGTTGATGGTTAAGGTGGGTGGGTTGTAAAGGGGAAGGTGGGAAAGTGGGTGAGAGGATGTTGTTGGTGATGAGGGTGGGTGGGAGAGGAGAGGGTGGGTAGGTGGGTGGGAAGGTGGGAGAGGAGTGAGTGAGTGAGTGAGTGGGTGGGTAGGTTAATGGGAAAGGTGGGTGGATGGGTTGATGGGAGTGGCTTGTAAGGGGGAAGGTAGATGGAGGTAGGTTAACAGGGAAAGGTGGGCGGATGTGTGAGGAGGGTGGGTTGAAGTGGGTGGTGATGGGGGTGGGTTGGTTGAAGGGACAGGTCACAGGGGGTGAGGGTGAGTGGGGTGAAAGGTGTTGATACAGTGGGAGGTGGGCGGTGACTGGGCAGGCGGTAAGTAATGGCAGTAGAGAGCTGAGATATTTAAGTGATTCACGTGCTACGAAATAGATTAAAGTGGAAGGGGAATGAAAAGTTGATGTGTAGTTTGGATATGTACACGCAATCGTACACGCACACGTGCATATACACACACAAATGCATACGCACACACATATTATGATCTGGTATTATGATCTATTCGTACCATCACACACACACACACACACACACACACACACACACACACACACACACACACACACACACACACACACACACACACACACACACACACACACAAACGCACAAACCTCCCAACACTAGCCCACACACGCTCACGACTTATACGTACATATATGTCGTAATGGCCGTGTACACCGTTGCCAAACAGAGCTTTAACCAAACAATCATACTTCAGCGAGAGTCAGTGAGTGTGTGGATGAAAAGGATTATGTTCACCAACGTGCAATTAAGTGATGCCAGTCTAGTGCCAATATGTACACGCGCCTGTGAGTGCCATTGCTGCGATTATGATACTTGGGGAAAAAAATGATGGAATGAAGGTTTCGTGAATCCGTCATTATCTAAACTAAGTTCAAGTTAAAGAATAATTCTAAATCCCTGCA
>NC_061825.1:39256593-39260808 GCF_019202785.1 Penaeus chinensis
TCTTTTTCTCTTCTTTCTTATATTTTTCTCTTTCCTTCTTATTCTTCTCTCCCTTCTTATTATTTTCTTTCTGTTCTTTCCCTTCTTCTTTCTCTCTCTTCTCTTCCTCTCCTTTTTTTCTTCCTCCTTTCTCTTTTTATCGCTTCCTCCTCCTCCTCTTTCGTTACCTCCTCCATCTGACCTTTTCTCTCTCCTTCATCTCTTCTCCTTCCTTCTTCTTTCCTTCCTCTCTCTCTTTCTCTTTCCTCTCTTCCTCTCCCTTCTCCACTTCCTCCTTTCTCTTTTATCGCTTCCTCCTCCTCCTCTTTCGTTACCTCCTCCATCTGACCTTTTCTCTCTCCTTCATCTCTTCCCTCTTCCTTCTTCTTTCCTTCCTCTCTCTCTTTCTCTTTCCTCTCTTCCTCTCCCTTCTCCACTTCCTCCTTTCTCTTTTATCGCATCCTCCTCCTCTTCCTTCTCCTCTTCCATTTGACTTTTTCTCTCTCCTTCATCTCTCCCTCTTCCTTCTTCTCTCCTTCCTCTCTCTCTTTCTCTTTCCTCTCTTCCTCTCCCTTCTCCACTTCCTCCTTTCTCTTTTATCGCTTCCTCCTCCTCTTCCTTCTCCTCTTTCATTGCCTCCTTCTTCGCCATTACTGCAGACTTAAAACAATAACAACAGCTCTCCCACCCTTGTCTCATCCTGCAACATCAGCATTGCAAATTCAAGCAACATATCAAGGCCAACTTTTCTTCTTCTCCTTTTCTGTTGCAACACTTCCTCTCACCCCCCCCCCTTTCCTCCCTCCCTCCCTCCCTTCCTCCCTCACTCTCCCCCCCTCCCTCCCTCCCTCTCCCCCTCCCACTACCCCCTCTCCCTTCCCACTAACCTCTCTTTAGGTTATTGAATCACTTACTGGCAAGCATATGTTATCGTGCTTGCGTTTCGCTCTCTCTCTCTCTCTCTCTCTCTCTCTCTTCTCTCTCTCTCTCTCTCTCTCTCTCTCTCCTTCTCCATCTCTCCTCTCTCTCTCTCCTCCTCTCTCATCTCTCTCTGTCTGTCTCTCTCTCTCGTCCTCTCTCTCGTCTCTCTCTCCTCTCTCTCTCTCTCTCTCTCTCTCTCTCTTCCTCTCTTCTCTTTCCTCTTTCCATCTCTCTCTCTCTCTCCTCTCTCTCTCTCTCTATCTCTATTATTTATCTCTCTCTCTCTCTACTCTTCTCTCTCTCTCTCTCTCTCTCTCTCTGTCTCTCTCTCCTCTCTCTCTCTCTCCTCATCTCTCGTCTCTCTCTATCACTCCCTCTCCCTCTCTTCTCCTCTCTTCTTCTCTCTCTCTATCTCTTCTCTCTCTCTCTCTCTCTCTCATCTCACCTCTCCTCTCTCTCCTCTCTCATCTCTCTCCTCTCTCTCACTCTCTCTCTCTCTTCTATTTCTTATCTATTCTCTCTACTATCTACATCAATCATCTATCATCTCTTCTCTCATCTCTCTCTCTCGTGTTCCACAGCCTCTATCTATCTATCTATCTATCTCTCTATCTATCTATCTATCTATCTATCTATCTATCTATCTCTTTCTCTCTCTCTCTCTCGTGTTCCACAAGCATTAGAGGAAATTAAATATCCAAGCTATATGCCTTCCTCTCTCTTCATGGTCATTAATTCATTCATTAGCAAGCATATATCCCCGTGCTTGCATTTGTGGGCTGATTGTTCAAGCATTCATAATTATTGGTAAACTATTGAATAATATACAGTCACAACACTTCCGAACTTTCCCTCCGCCATCAACAGCTATATTAGCAAGCATATGTCAGCGTGCTTGCAATGTACTAAGCCACAACAAGCATCACCAAGCATTACAAACATTTGCGAAACCGAGCCACAAGCAGAGATCCCAGACTCTTTTTTTCGCCACCTAAATTAACAAAACAAAATTTTCTTTACCTCTTCCCGCCCCATTAGTACTCAATTAGCAAGTACATATGTGTTAAGAGAAGCAACACAAACAGCATATTGCAAACTTTTTTCAAGCACTCGACGCATTTGTAAACTCGAGCTTGCTTAGAATCACAACAACAACAACAATAATACGACAGTCACCACTATTACTACCAGCTACTACTACCAACTACTACTACTGCTACTACTACTACTATTACTACTACCACTACTACAATTACTACTACAACTACTACAATAACTACTACTGCTACTACTACTACTATTACTACTACCACTACTATAATTACTACTACAACTACTACAATAACTACTACTGCTACTACTACTACTACTACCACTACTATTACTACTACCACTACTATTACTACTACCACTACTATTATTACTACTACAACTACTACTACTACTACTGCTACTACTACAACAACAAAAACAGCTACTACTACAACAACAAAAACAGCTACTACCACAACAACAAAAACAGCTACAACAACAACAACAACTTCTATAACAAACATCAACTTCACAAAGCATGACTCACAAGCACCCGACTGCATTCACACTCGCAAGCAAGCAACGCGCATCAGAGGCCAAAGCAGCTTTCAGGCGTTGTGGAAAGCCGACACTTTTTTCTTTCCGCTGAAGGTGTTGTTGTTGTTGGGAATGTTGTTGTTGGAGATGTTGGTGGAGTTGTTGTTGGAGATGTTGTTGTTGGAGACGTTGTTGGAGTTGTTGTTGGAGATGTTGTTGTTGGAGTTGTTGTTGTTGGAGATGTTGGTGGAGATGTTCTTGGGGTTGTTGGAGACGTTGTTGGAGTTCTTGTAATTGCTGATGTAGGTGTAGTTCTTGTTTTAGTTTTTTTTGTTGTAATTGTTGTTGTAGTTTGTTGTTGAAGTTGTAGTTTTTTATTATAGTTTTTGTTAGTTCAGTTCTTGTAGAAGTCTCTGTTGTAGTTTTGTATTTGTTTGTCTTGTAGTTGTAGCTGTCGTTGCAGTTGTATTTGTAGTTGTAGTTGTAGCCGTGGAAATTCGACTCCCCCCCCCCCCCCCCCCAGTCGCTGCGTCAACTGCCCTGATTCTTTGTTCACTCGCTAGAGGTCTCCACTTGAGTCTGTAATTAAGGAATATCAGCCTATTGTTTCTGTTTTTGTTGTTGTTGTTTGTTTTTGTTTTTATGAAGGTCTTGTTCTTGTTTTTTGTTTTTCTTTGTTTGTTTGTTTGTTTTTCTTCTTTTCTTTGTCTTCTTCTTATTCTTACTCTTCTTTATCATCATCTTTTACATCTTCATCATCATCATCTTTTTTTCTTCTTTTTTTCCTTCTTTTTTCTCCTTTTACTCTTCTACTACATTTCTTCTTCTTCTAATTTTCTATTCCTACTCTCTTTTCCTCCATGTTTTCCTTTGTTTTCTTTTTCCTCCTCTTCCTTTTTCTTTTTCTGAATCCTCCGCATATTCTTCTTCTTCTTCGTCTTCTTTCACTCTTCCTTCTTTCCTCCTCCTCTTTGCTTTCCTCGTTCTCCATCTCCTTCTCCCTTCCATCTTCTTCAAATATTTCCTTTTTTTCTTTCTTTTGTTTCCCTTCTTCCTCTATTTCCTCATCCATCTCCTCCTCCTCCTCCATTTATCTTATTTTTATCCTCCTTCTTTCTTCTTTCTCCATTTTCTTCTTTACTTATTTTTTCTCCTTCCTCCTTCCTCCTCTTCCTCCTCCTCCTCCTCCTTCCTCCCTCGTTTCCCTTTCCCCTCCTCTCCCTCCTCCCTTACTCCTTCTCCCCTTCCTCCTTCCTCCACCCTACCCCTCCTCTCTGTTCTCTCGATCTCCTCATCAATATCATCTCTATCTCTCTCATTATCTCTCTCTCTCTCTCTCATCTCTCATCTCTCTCCATTATCTCTCATCTTCTCTCTCTCATCTCTCTCTCTCTCGTCTCATCTCTCTCTTTCATTTTCTCTCTCTCTTTCTCTCCTTCTCTCACTCTCGTCTCACCTCTCATCATCTCTCTCTCTCTCACTCTCTCTCTCTTCTCTCTCTCTCTTCTCTTTCTCTCTCTTTCTCTCTCTTTCTCTCTCTCTCTCTCCTCTCTCTCTCTCTCCTCGTCTCCTCCCTCTCCTCTCCTCTCTCTCTCTCGTCTCTCTCATCGACGTCCTCTCCTCTCCCTCTCATCTTCTACTCGCTCTCTACATCTCTCGTCATCTCTCCTCCTCTCTAGCTATCTCTCTCTCTCCTCTCTCTCTCTCTCACTCTCTCTCTCTCTCGTGTTCCACAAGCATTAGAGT
>NC_061825.1:39260908-39265908 GCF_019202785.1 Penaeus chinensis
TAGTATTCTGGTCACAGATTCTCAGGGATCTGTGATATAAGTTTTTAGGTAATTATAAAGAACAGGAATGCCAGGAATTATAGAAAAAACTAATATACTGGTAATTTAGAATACTTAGCATAACTCTAATAGGAATAAATATTAATCTGTGCAAAGTAAAGGTAAACCCACAGTTCCTCGCCAAATGCCCATTGCTGTGCACATCAGGACATATATTACATTCAAGCTAAGGCCAACAAACCACAGCCATACATCTGACAATAAATGTCAGATGACGAACCAGTGCATATTCTTGTAAGATGGGACTTGTAGGCTCCCTTGCCAATAAATGTCAGATGGCAAACCAGTCCAAGCTCTTTTACCAGAATATTATTGGCTTGTACATGTGGTGGAGTTTTTGGCTCTTGGCAGATTCTAGACCCCACAGTATTGCCTGATGAGGTCATATACTGGACAGTTACTCCTTCATTAGGAGATTTATTT
This sequence comes from Penaeus chinensis, assembly GCF_019202785.1. NCBI lineage: Eukaryota > Metazoa > Arthropoda > Malacostraca > Decapoda > Penaeidae > Penaeus > Penaeus chinensis. Next base: position 39,261,392 of record NC_061825.1, read on the forward strand.
ATAAAATACATATTTAGATTATTACAACAGGTGCTCTTATGTGTTTTGGTAGTTTATTAGTGCATGTATCAGTGATAGACCTGTCGATAGGTTTTATGCTATGAATTAAAAACAAAGCCTTCTTGACAGGTCTTAGTCAGTCAGTCTCCCAGGACATTTTCAGTCAATTATTTTCTTTCTTGCAGCATCTGGAAGCCCAGGCCAGCATAATCATCCACCCGGGCTCACGGTATCTCCGCCTAGGTCGTCCCTCTGACTCAGTGCCTCACACCGTCCTTCATGCCATCGCTCGCAAGAGGAAAAAGGGACTGCCGGTGTATAGTGATGCTTTTCTCATTCCTCAGGCTAAGTTGGTGCGCTCCTACAGAATTTTTTTTGAGTTTTAGCTTTGGTAGAAAAAAAATAGGCTTATCCTGTTGTGGCATTAGTATTTTATGTACTGGTCTTTCATTGAAATGCAGCCTCACTATTTCTCAACATTATTCAACCATTTATTTGATGTGTAGATATACTTATTTCTCATTGTAATTCATATTTTTAGCCACTTGCAATGAACATATGCAGAGCAAACGAGCCATTCTGAGTCCTTACTAAACACACACACACTAAACTACTTGTGCTTTTTCCCTCCTCAAGGACAGAGAAGCTGTGCAAGAGCTAGAGGAATGTCGTTTGAAGGTGAGCCACATTCTGCAGTCTTCCTTAATGTCTGACGGATCGCGGAGATTCGCCACACCGCCACAGCAGATTGCAGCATACAATAAGCGCTTGCAACCCGTACAGGAGGAAACGGCCGAACCTTCCCCGCCCTGGGTCCACAGCGACAAGGAGTTTATTGTTGGTGATGAGGTAAGGATTTCCTAGTTTCTGCTTTGGATTGTTGTTTGCCAGATGACTGTTTGTTAGGATTGTTTAGATGTGTCATAGTCTCTTAATCTTACGATAGCTTGTGTTTCTTGAATTTGGTATTTAGACATCAGTATTATCAAATGTTTTCAAGTTGGTAGAAATACTTATTAATTGTCTAACAATGCAAAGTTGTTTCCTAATTTTTATGATGTCTTTAGTGATTGGAATTGTATATGTTTTGGTTTGATAAAAGCCTTTAATATAACCGTTTGGATAGTTTTGATCGATGAACTATATAGAAAAGGTGATTGTATCATATGTATGTAGGCCTCCTGTAGATACTATTTGAAAGAAATATTGTGATGAGAAAGAATATAAAGAAGATAGTAAAAGGAATGTAATTGTTATGATAATGATGATGGAGGCAGTAATCATGACAGTAATCATAAGAATGAAGTTAGGAAATAAAAAAAATAAAAGATAAGGAATAGCAAATAACATGGAATAATTCATACACAGAGACACACCTTTACCGCACCTGCCACTACCACTGCAGCAAACCTTACTCATGTTTCCCTTACTTTTCAGATCCTTTCCCTCCATCCTTCGGAGGAGTACAACATCCACTTCCCCCTTGTCCGCGGAGACCTGAACATTCACAAGGGCTTAGGGGGCTCGATCAGCGCAGTCCTGGCCGACTTGGAGACGATTTGGGGACACTGCATCTCCACTGTCCTCAATGTGCCTATCAAAGATCTAAAGGTATCTGTGTATATAGTTGGTGTGGTTGTTATTGTTAGTGTAGATGTAGTTGGTATTATCGTTTTGTTAACTTGTTACTGTTTATGATATTTTTTAATTGATTTAAGTAACGAACAAAAAGTGTATAAAAGTGTGAAGAGTGTCTGACCAGTGTCTTGAACAAAAAGAGTTACATTTTATGAAACTGGACTCATTTTCAAAATCCATTCACTATTATGTCTGACTACATTCATTTACAACTTAATTATAGTATATCATTTCAATGTTACTATGGGCAAATACATCCTCTTGTATTCTCACTTTATCTAAGCCTTTATTCCTTCTTTACAGTTCTATCGCGCTGTGCTCCTTATCCCAGACATATACAACCGGGACTACGTCAAGAAACTCACCAACCTGCTACTCAACGGCCTAGGCTTCGGTGGATGCTTTGTCCTGCAGGTGCGTTTGCTTGGTATGCGGTTGCTCTCTCCGAGGGGGCTGGATGTTAAGAGTTTTTGAGGGATAACTTGTTCATTTTTTAATCTTGTATTTATTTATTTATTTATGTATACTAATGATGATTGATGATAGTAATTATTATAATGACAATTTTGATCATGATTATAATGATAATTTTGATCATGATTATAATGATAATTATAATTATTATGATAATGATCATAATGATGATGATAATCATTATTATGATGATGATGGAGGTCTGAAGCAAAAGGCTTGTGCAACTTGGATTTACTTTAACAGTTTTAAAAGTCACCAGAGTGAAACATCATGCTAGCAAAGCAGTATAGTGCATCTTAACAAGACAGTAAAAACAAGGAAATCAACTTGTCATTACCTCCTAGACTCTCCCACTCCCCCCCTCCCCCATTGCCCATGATAACAAAGCCATGTAACATTGTCAGGAAGAATTTGACTATGAATGAGTAAGGTCACTGTGCAATTCATTCTGTGAGGTTATTCATTCTTATTTATACCTCTTTCTTATTGGAATGACAAATTAGTTTTTTTCTATCCATCACCAGGATTTTTGTTCCTTGTGTCACTCCATTTATTGTTCTTGCCTGTAACAATGTTCGATCTTGTTGGGGTGTTTGCTTTATGTTTTTTTTTATTATCTGCCCTGTAGTAGTTTTTTATATATATATATATATATATATATATATATATATATATATATATATATCTATATATATATAGTTTCTCTTTCAGGCATTTGTATCAGATCTTGAGAACAGAGAATGGAAACCTATATCTGTCCCTAATGGTCTAATGCTTGTATCTCTGTCTCTTTTTGTGATGCTGTCTTTTTGTTTAAGTCTTAGGATCTGACTTGTGCCAGGTTTGTGCAGAGGAGGATAGGGAGAGAATTATAAGGACCGGGGGGAGTCAGGCCCTGGGGAGTTAGGGGGTGGATTTCTTTGTTTCACTGGTCTCGGTAGTTTGCACTGTGCATTGCCCGTGAGATGTTTCACTCAGATTAATTTTGGTTTCTTAATGCCAGACGCTTTAACACATCAAGCATTAGGACTCTATGAACAAGGAAAGAAATTTTCACCCATTAAACTCATCAGTATATTTTTGTTATTAGTTTTATCAGTTAATGTGCCAGCCTTTCTTTACCGTTGTTTTATTTATTTTTTTTTTTATTATTATCTTGACAGAAGATAAAACATTTGTAAGAAGAGAATATTTTTGATGTGGTAGAACAATATATACGAAACGAGGTAATGCCCTATTTTCTCTTCCATAAGCCCCTTTGCCCTCAAACAATGACGCTCTTTCAGGATCACGTAGCGGCAACTTTCGGTGCAGGCCTTGGCTATGCATGTGTGGTGGACGTTGGCGACCAGAAGACCTCCGTGTCATGTGTGGAGGATGCCATTTCACACCCTGCTACCAGAGTGAGTGTCGGACGGGTGGTTCTTGCGTCACCTGGAATATTATTTTATTGGTTCTTCGTATCTGCCTATTAGCTGTTTGCACTGAATTTGTCATCTGATTTTAACTGTTAAAAATAAGTTTAAAAACCTTATGATTTATTTGACGTCACATGAAGGTATCAGAAATGGATTTCAAAAGAATCTTTCAGTGAGAATGTGAGTCATTATATGCTTTTACAAGTGTATTGACAATATTCAGGTGACATTTGGCATCTGTGAGAAGTCAAATATAATTGCAAAAGGAGTGATGTTGCTTGTGTGATGTTGAAATGTTGAAACCATGAAGTAGTTTACAAAGAGAAGAACAATCTTACTGGATTAGTTAGTTCAGTGCTTTAGCAGGACCAGTTTTGACTTAGCCTTTTGATATTTTATAATGGGACATAACCACGTCTATATCCCCATCCACATCCACTTCAACATCTACATCCACATTTAAATTTTGAAACTAATATTCCTCTTGTGCCAAATAACTGTGACCCTTTACTTTTATTCTTTATTTTAAATAGAATTTTCAAAATTGAAACTTAATTTAACGAGAACACCTCAGAGCAAAGAGTCACCATATATTTTCTATCCTCCATCCCCGCTCCCTCCAGTTGAGAATAGACTACGGAGGAGCGGACGTGACGCAGGTGTTCCACTGGCTGCTCAAGAAGAGTGGGTTTCCGCATCAGGTCAACCCGGCCAATAAGCTCGATGCCATGCTGCTGAGCAAGCTGAAGCACGAGTTTTGCCATGTCAATCTGGTGAGGGGTTTGTGTTTTAGAGAAAGGGTGTTGAATTCTTTATATTGGGTTATGTGTATGTTGTGTTTTGTATTTTGTGGGTTTTTTTTCTAATTGCATCTTGGATTTGTTATCATTGGTTTTATGCATTTGTCTTTACAATTAACTTTCAGAAGTGTACAGTCTTTATGCTTTCACAAGATTACCGTGATAATCTTTTCTGGAATATACCCAG
>NC_061825.1:39278813-39281313 GCF_019202785.1 Penaeus chinensis
TTAATATAGTAATGAATGTTGTGTTGGCCCCTAGTCCCCAGCAAGCCTTCGGTGATCAGGGTGTGCTAAGAATCTCTGGGTCTTTGATGAGTTCTTTCTCAAATATGTGGAATTGTTGTTTTTTGGTGTTGAACTTACTAATGGCCCTGACTGTCCAAAGTACTGCAGATTACCTTTTTTTTAAACTCATGGACTTCACGGGAATTTGGATGAACTCTCAGTTACCTCAACAAACTTTGAAACTTTTCGTTGTGCTGAAACTTTGGTTCCTGACATGAGGCTTACTTAAGAGTTGCTTTTACTTCATTTTAATAAACCCTTGTTGATACGAAGACATTCTTTGCCTCGTACCAAAGGTTTGTCCATATATTTTAAGGTTGATTTTGATGCTCGTCGTTTTACGAGGTATGAATACGGTTGCCATGAATAAATGGTTGTGAAAGAGTGTTGTCGTTTTAACAATTTCTACATTTTTAGTCTTTCTAGAAATCCTTATTCCGATGACAGCATTTGCTACTGTTTACTGACTTCGCATATTTCCAGGCAAGATAATGATAGAAATTCGTGCTTTATTCTAATAGGTGATTTTAATGCTCACCACCGAGACTGGCTGAATTCTGTGCCCCCAACTGAGCGACAGGGCACTTCCGCCTTGCATTTCTCTGACCTAGGCGAGGGCACTGAGTCCGTGGTGCAGTGGTGGATGTTATTAACTGATGTGAGATGGATAATTTATGTAGAGTCCATCGCGCTAATTGATTCTTCTGACCACCTTAGTCAAGCTTGTAAGATCCAGCTGGACTTTCCGATACCAGATTTTACCCCAACTAGACAAGTCTTCTTAAAGTCGAGAATGAATTGGGATATTGTCTACCATGCTTTTGATAGCATTTTTAGAGATATATATTCTTGTCCTGTTAATGCTCTGAAACTCGCTACATCATAACGAGGTTTGTACTCAGGAAAACTCTTAAATTCGTTCACATGGTAAAGCATAGTTTATTGAATGATGTCACCAGGCTTATAGGGACACGCATACTGCCTACAGTCTCTGACCTGCTAACCGCACTCGTCCTTTGTTGGGAGAATTATGCTGCTATGCAAAATATAGCAATTGATGTTTATGAGGAGGCTAAATCTGAATATAATGCTATCAGAAGAGCCACAGCCTCATAAAAGATGACCAACGCTTAGAACATCTCTGATGTTGAGTCCTCCATTCCTCATTTATTGAAGCCTGTGGACCGTGTTACATATAGTCCGATTGACTACATGTAATGCAGAAAGCTTTAATTCAAAGCAAGGTATAGAAGACACTGATCTTCTGTTTCATGGGACCCATCACCATGCTTTAATTAATTTGCTCTCAAATCCTCTGAAGTCAAGCATCTGTTATCAAAATTAGACAAATATGGTAGATCAGACCCTAATGGCTAGTTTCCCTTGATTTTAAGAAGTCTTAATGGTCAATTAGTCCCTAAATTAGCTGTAATCTTATTCTTTTACTTCGCTTCGGAAATGTTCCCCCTCTTCCCAAGGCCCACTACAGTCCCCACCTCCTGACTGTAGGCCCATTTCAATTGCACAAATTTTATCTAAGGTTATTGAGTGTTTAATCTTTCTGTATATTTGGTTTTAGAAAGGGGCTCGGCTACAATGACCCATTGCGTATGTTGGGGAATGAAATGCACGTACACACACACACACACACACACACACACACACACACACACACACACACACACACAGACATATATCAATATCTATATATATATATGAAAATCCGTGCAAATTCGCCGTGGGCATAGACACTGATTTGTATATATTGGTTAAGTCACACCTAGATACGGTAGTGGGTGCGTCTATCGTAGATGTGATAGTGGGTTGAGAACAAACAATTATTACCTAGCCAACTACTCCCCTGAGGAAGGATCATGGGTCAGCCACCCCAGTATAAAGACCCAGTCAATGGCATGATGTCAACATGGCGCCTGGTAGTTCGTCAAACACCGCATAGGTGATGGCACAAATACGCATATCTATTTCTTCTTCTTCCTTTTTTTTATTCCTTTTTTGCACATTCACCATTTCACCAAAATTCAATTTTTAGCTGCTGTTCTAGTTGGCAACTTAATTTTACGAGAGACTTTTAGAATTTGGTGAAGAAAACGGAAAATTAATAACTTCAATACAGTGAGAATGAATTTGTCATATGTTCGAAGAAATTTTTGTATAACGCGCGATGTAATGATAAAAATGATAATGATAATCATTAATGTTTTGTAATTTCCGTCCTCGAAATATGATTATGTTTGTTGAAAATATCTTGCAATACAAAAAAACAAAAAAAAACAAAGAAACAGAAAATAAAAGTAAACCCCCAACATTCAAACAAACAATCAAACAAAACAAAAACAAAATACAAAAAATAAACCCCACTAAAACAAACAAACAAATCAAAAACAAAAAACACACTAACCGGCAACCCCTCAACCAAAAT
>NC_061825.1:39286313-39291313 GCF_019202785.1 Penaeus chinensis
TGTATTTGATATAAATGGATTACGTGTTTTGAAGAGGAATCGGGCAAAGGATTGATGATCGATGCTTGAAAGGGAACAATAGAATGATCTATGTCGAGTGGAGATAGTTCTGAGTGAAGGCATTACTGGGAAAGAGGTTTCATCCGTCACGGTGAAATGCGAAAGAGAGATGGAGGAGAGAAAGGGAAGAGAGAGGGAGAAGGGAAGATAGAGGTAGGGATAGATAGAGAGAGGAGAGGAGGAAGATAGATAGCTAGAGAGAGAGAGAGAGAGAGAGAGAGAGAGAGAGAGAGAGAGAGAGAGAGAGAGAGAAAGGTAGAGAAAGACAAAGAGAGAGAGAAAAAAAAAAGAGAGAGAGAAAAAAAGAAGAATACAAAACTATGAGAATGATAGAGAAAACAAGAATACATAAAAGAGAAAGAAAAAAAAAAAACATAAAAAAAGAGACAGAGAGGTAAAGCAAGGGCGAGGAGGAGGAAGGGGAAGGGAAAAAGAAATCAATTTCGTAATGGAATATGCAGATTGATGGAGCGTAAAAGAAAAAGACGTCTTTACCTGAACCGCAGTTTTCGTTGAATTTTAGAGAGGGGAGGGGGAGAGAAAGAGGGAGGGAGGGAAAGAAAGAGAGAGAGGGAGAGAGAGAAAGAAAGAGAGAGAGGGAGAGAGAGAAAGAAAGAGAGAGAGGGAGAGAGAGAAAGAGAGAAAGAGGGAGGGAGGGAGAGAAAGACAGAGAGGGAGGGAGAGAAAGACAGAGAGGGAGGGAGAGAAGAGAGAGAGGGAGGGAGAGAGAGAAAGAGAAGGAGGGAGAGAGAGAAAGAGAGGGAGGGAGAGAGAGAAAGAGAGGGAGGGAGAGAGAGAAAGAGAGGGAGGGAGAGAGAGAAAGACAGGGAGGGAGAGAGAAAGACAGGGAGGGAGAGTGAAAGAGAGAGACGGAGGGAGAAAGAGAAAGAGAGAGAGGGAGAGAGAAAGAGAGGGAGGGAGGGAGAGAGAGAGGGGGAGAGAGAAAGAGAAAGAGGGAGGGAGGGAGAGAGAAGGAGGGAGAGAGAGAAATAGAGGGAGGGAGAGAGAAAGAGAGAGAGAGAGAAAGAGAGGGAGGGAGAGAGAAAGAGAGAGAGGGAGGGAGAGAGGAGGGAGAGAGAGAGAAAGAGAGAGAAGGGGGGGAGACAGAGAAATAGAGGGAGGGAGAGAGAAAGAGAGAGAAGGAGGGAGAGAGAGAAAGAGAGAGAGAGAGAAAGAAAGAGGGAGGGAGTGAGAGAGGAGGGAGAGAAAAGAGAGAGAGAGAGAGAGAAAGAGAGAAGAGAGAGAGAGAGAGAAAGACAGACAGACAGACAGAGATAATATAATTAAAAATGTAAGTATTTTTATTCATATCATAACACCAATTCCTTTTTTCTTTCTCTCTCTCTCTCAATTCCTCCTTTCTCTTTATCTCTCCGTTTTCAGGCCATGAATACCCAGCATTTTTAACTCACGGAAGAAATTCCTCGAGCTTTTCTTTCTCTTTCCTTTCAAAAGTAAGTCAGAGGAATTACAGATAAAGATAAATGCTGTTATAGTTCCTTCAGAAATAGATACATGAATTATAGATAATGATGTTAATGATGTATCTATCATTATATATAATGAAGATATATAATTATAGATTCATAATGGGGATGAAGATAATGATAACACTAATGATAATGAATATGATAATGATGATAATGATATTGATAGCGATGATAATCATTATTATTATTATCATCCTTTTTATTATTATCATTATTATTATTATTATTATCATCATCATCATTATCATTATTAATATTGCTATAACATTGATGATGTTGATGATAATGATGATAATGATAATGATAATAATTATCATTATTATCATTATTACTATAACAATAATGATGATAATGATAATGATAATAATCATTTATATCATTATTACTATAACAATAATGATGATAATGATAATAATGATGATAACAATGATCATGATAACGTAACTAAACCAACAACACTCCCAACAACATCAATAATACTAACAATAAACAAAAAAAATAAATACAAAATATAGAAAAAACACGAATAAAAAACTACAAACAGACAGACAAAAAAAAATGCATGTTCCACCTTGAGGTATTTTCCTTCGCCTGAAAGAAATTCCAGTTCATATTTCACTCGCTCGAAATTAAGTGTTGGCAGACAGGAATTTGAACCCCCCACAGCCCCCCACCCCACCCCCCACCCCCCATCCCTTCCCCAACCCTTCCCCAACCCTCCCCCCCTTACATCCATACCCCCCCCCCTCCCCCCCGCGCTCCTAAGCTCTGAGCGGGTACATTTATTTGCATCTATCTGTTGCTGTTTTTCTTGTTTGTTTGTTTGTTGCTTGTGGTGGTGCTGATGTTGAACATGTTATTGTTGTTTTTGTTTTTCTTCTTCTTCTTCTTCTTCTACTCTTTTCTTCTTCTTCTTCTTCTTTATCATCATCTTCTTCCTCTTCTTTTTTCTTTTTCCTTCTTATTCTTTTTCTTCTTCATCTTCATCAACTTCTTATACCACTTCTTTTTATTTTTATTTTTATTCTTTATCTTCTTATTCTTATTCTACTTATTATTGTTATTATTATTATTATTATTAACCTTCTTCTTCTTCATCTTCATCTTCTTCATTTTCTTCCCCTTTTTCTTCTACTTCTTTTTCTACTTCTTCTTCGTCTCCTTCCTCTTCTTCTGAATCTTGTTATTCTTCTCTTTCTTCTTTTTTTTCCTCTTCTTTGCCTCCTTTTTCTTCTCCTTTGTCTCTGTTCTGTTTGTTTTGTTTTAATACTCATAATTATAATAATAATAATAATAGTAATGATGATGATGATGATGATGATGATGATGATGATGATGATGATGATGATGATGATGATGATGATGATGATGATGATGATGATGATGATGATAGTAATCAAGATAATAATAATAATAACAATAATAATAATAATGATAAAATTATAGTGTTAATAATAATAATGATAATAATCATAATAAGAATAATAGTAATACTAATGATAATAGTAATAATAATAATAATTATAATATTAATAATAATAACAATCACAGTGATAAAGAGAGTGAGAATGATAACGAAGATGATAGGGAGATAATAAAAATGGAAAATGCTAAAAGAAAAAATACAAACATCATTTCCCAAACTCTACCCAAATTTACATACGCTTGCATCTGTCTGTTCTTCAAGCAGATAATTTCTCATTATCTCCCCAAACACAATGCCACACGCGAGAATGGCACAATAAGCCACACATATAATCTGTTTGAAAGCTTCGTTGTTCAATAATAAAAAAACGCATTGAACAGTTGTGCATTCGAAGCCCCTCGCGAGGCCAGGAAATTAACAGGAAGGATCAAATAGATAGCTGTGTTTTATAGATCTCAGGCACGGATTCGAACAGCGGTGCGGGAATCAGCTGTTGTGTTCTGTATTTGATGTGCGTGTGTTTCAATTTGCGTTTGTGTGTGTGTGTGTGTGTGTGATAGAGAGTGAGTGAGTGAGCGAGTGAGCGAGTGAGCGAGTGAGCGAGTGAGAGAGTGAGAGAGTGAGAGAGTGAGAGGGTGAGAGGGTGAGAGGGTGAGAGGGTGAGAGGGTGAGAGGGTGAGAGGGTGAGAGGGTGAGAGGGTGAGAGGGTGAGAGGGCGAGAGGGTGAGAGTGCGAGAGGGTGAGAGTGCGAGAGAGAGAGAGAAAGAGAGAAAGAAAGAGAGAGACGGAGAGACAGAGAGGGAGAGTGAGAGAGAGTGCATGCGTGTGAGAGAGAGAGAGAGAGAGAGAGAGAGAGAGAGAGAGAGCGTGCGTGTGTATGTATGTAAGAGAGAGAGAGAAAAAATCTCTCCATTTTCCTCTCTCATACTCTTATTATCTCTTTTTCCTCTCACTCTCCCTCCATCCCTCCCTCCCTTCCTCCCTCCCTACCCCCCTCCCTCTTCCTCCCTCCCTCTTCTCCCCCCCACCCCCTTCCCATCCTCACAACATATGAAATAAAACGCGTTCGACCCTTCTTTTATCATTCTTGAAAGCGATCGAAATAAAAAAAAGAAAAAAGAAAGAAAAAAAAAATGCCTTCCATCCGATTCGAAAAAAAAAAAAAAAAAAAAAAAACTTTGAGCATTTGTTTAGGCTCGTAACCTCTCCCTCCCCCTCCCCTTCCCCCTCCCCCTCCCCCTCCCCCCCTTTCAACCCCCCCTTACCCCCTCCCCCTTCCCCCCTCCCCCCCATGAAAAAAGAAAAAATAATAATCAGGAATAATTGCAGTCTTTGCAATATCAAGTTAGAGGGAAAAAAAGGTCGCTTTGCAGACTCAATGAGCGTGTCAATATCATTTTTCCAAGATTGCGAATATTTTTGAAAGGTTTTATCGCTTTTTATAAAGTTCTTCATTGTTGATATTATTATCATCATATTTATCATTATCATTATGACGATCGCTACCACCATCATTATTATTAGAATCAGTATCATTATCATCATTAACATCACTGTCATTATCCTCATGATCATTATCATCATATTTATCATTATCATTATGACTATCGCTATCACTATCATCATCACTATCGTTATAGTTATAAGTATCATCACTACCATCATTATCATTATCATCATTACCATCATCATTATCATTATCATTATCATTATCATTATTATCATTATCATTATCATCATTACCATCATCATTATCATTATCATTATCATTATCATTATTATCATTATTATTATCATTATCATTATCTTTATCTTTATCTTTATCTTTATCTTTATCATCATCATCATCATCATCATCAATATCATCATCATCATATTTATCACTATCATTATATTTATCACTATCATTATATTTATCACTATCATTATATTTATCACTATCACCATATTTATCACTATCACCAAACTATAATTATCAATAGTAAATGTATTATCATCATCCTCCATCGCTACAGTTAATATTA
>NC_061825.1:39293813-39296313 GCF_019202785.1 Penaeus chinensis
TGACAATGACAATGGCAATGATAGAACAACAACAATAATAATAATAATAATAGTGATAAAGGCAATAATGGTAATATTAACAATATTAACAAAAGTAATGATAATTATAATAGTAAAAAAATTAGATTATTAACAACAGCAAAAATACTAACAGCATCAGTAATAATAATAACAATAATAATAACCATAATAATAACCAATATAATATATTCAGCAAGACTATTGATACCAACAATAAAAGCAAGATTACGATAATTTAACAAAGACGAATTATCACCTTTATAACATTAATTCAAAGAGACATTTAACAACGTTTAGAACAATAACATTAATCATACTAATAATCCTCGTGTTTTGTCGTCTTTACTTACATACAAAACGAAAAAAGAGAAATATTTATAGCGAAACATTTCCGATCCTTTTCGAAGCAATCCATCATAGCGCAAAGAGCAAGAATAGACAAATGTATCGCTAGAGTTTGACTTGTATCCTGTGATTTATGATCCCGTTCAGCTGGGATTCGAAAATATCTTGGATGGGATTCGATTCCGAAACGAACGCTCGAACGCTTGGCACCTTTTTGTCTTTTTCTTTTTCTTTTTTTAGGATCGAAAACGCGCCAAAACGCTCATACAATACGGATTTTTTTTTCTCTTGTTTTTTTTGTTTTTTTTTCGGAGATATATCAAAATATAAATGAAGGATGGCTTTCAACGTTATCAATAAATTGTTGGGCAAAATGGATTTCAAAAAATGGCCGAATACAATTCATGGAAATGGACAGCTGTGAATAAACACACACAAAAAAAATTGTTAAACTAATTAATTGTATTCGTGTTTGGATGTAAATATTTGCACAAACATGCAATATATTTGCAAGCCTTTAGGCAGTTGATTAATGTTACTAGGAACACAACGAGAGTGCATTAACGTGCGCGTTTTCATGCAAAAAAATAATGTATCACTCTTAATAAAATAGGCTTCGGGATACGAACGTAAAATTGAATGTAAGAATTCGTATCATAAGGGATTACGTGTCCAAATATATTATGTAATAAAAGGGAAAAAATCATTATTTTTGTCATTATCAATACTATAACTTTTGTTTTTTTTCAAAATCAGTAACAGTAAATGAACAAAAATACTGGTAAAATGAACAAATAAAAACAAATAAATGAATAAATCGATAAACAGTAAATAAGCAAATCAAGAAATAAAAGATAATAATCAAATAATTATAAAAGAGAGAAATAAGAGAAATGAAGAAAATAAGCAAGAGATGGGAGAAAAGGCAATAAAAGTAGGGAACGGGGAAAGAGAGAGACGGAAGGAAGATAGACAGCGAACATGAGAGGAAAGGAGGAGATAATGAAAGGGAAAAGGAAAGAAAGGAAAAAGGGGAGAATACCGCATACGAAAGAGGGAGGAAGGAAAAGGAAGATAATAAAGGGGAATGAAAAGAAAGAAAAGGTGGAGAGGATAAAGAACAGGGGAAGGAAGGAAAATGAAATAATGAAGGGAAAAAGGAAATGGGGAGAGGATACTGCAGACGAAGGAGTAGAGGGAGAAGGAGAGAAGAGAAGAGAGAGGGGGAGGAAAGGGAGAAGGAGAGAGGAGGAGGAGGGGAGGGGGAAGAGGAGGAGAGGGAGAAGGAAATAGGAGGGAGGAGAGAGGAGAAGGAAGAGGAGAGAGGAGGGAAGAGGAAGAGGAGGGGAACAGGAGAAGAGGAGAAGGAGAAGGGGGAAAGAGAGAGGAGAGAGGAGGGAAGAGGAGGAGAGAGGGGGGACAGGAAGAGGAGAAGGAGAAAGGGGAAAGAGAGAGGAGGGAAGAGGAGGGGGGGGGAGTGCCAGGGAGTTAAGCTGTTCTGAGCATCTTCCTCCAGCTGACAGAAGAACTTAAGATGATCCGATATCCAATCAGGAGAAACGTCGCTTGCCATTTTAAAGTTTTATAACATTTTCTTCTTCTTCTTCTTCTTCTTCTTCTTCTTAATTTCTATTTTTCTATTCGTATTTTTTTTTTTTCTTGTTCTTTTTTTTTTGTGAACACGAGCTTCCGAGTCGTATTATAATTTTTTTTTTTTTTTTGCTTTTGATATGAATATTTTCTTTTCTTTTCTTTTTGTATTTTTTTATATGATTCTAGGCATGTTTTTTTTTTTTTTTCTTTTTTTTCCTTCCTTTTATTCTAGTTTTTTTATTATTATTATCCGAAATAATGAAAATGTAGAATTTGAAACGAATAAGCGAGGTTCTTAATCCTTTGACGAGGGGGGGGTAGGGGGAGGGGGTAGGGGGGCGTTAATGCGACTTTTCACTCTTAAATGTCTTTAACTTTGATCATGTACGTGTAAGGGTGTCACGCACACACGTACGTCCCTATGTATACACACACGTACACAAATACACATACACGTGAATATACATATGAACTTACAGATATACACAGACACACACACACACACACACACACGCACGCACGCACGCACACATGAATACAT
>NC_061825.1:39307680-39310180 GCF_019202785.1 Penaeus chinensis
CCCGCATGACTAGGAAACAATAAGGTTCTATATTCAGACCCGTTTGCACAAGTCCCTTTTGGTAACACACACACACACATACAAACACACACTCTCTCACACACACACACACACACACACACACACACACACACACACGCGCCAGACATAAAGATGGTAACAGCGTTTAAGGGAGGGATATAGACAGGTGAGATAATGGAGAAGGTTGGTGAGAGAGAGAGAGAGAGAGAGAGAGAGAGAGAGAGAGAGAGAGAGAGAGAGAGAGAGAGAGAGAGAGAGAGAGAGAGAGAGAGAGAGAATGAGAGAAAGAGAGAAAGAGAGAATGAGAGAATGAGAGAGAGAGAGAGAGAGAGAGAGAGAGAGAGAGAGAGAGAGAGAGAGAGAGAGAGAGAGAGAGAGAGAGAGAGAGTGAGAGAGAGAGAAAAAGAAAGAGAGAGAAAGAGAGAAAGAGAGAGAGAGAGAAAGAGAGATAGATAGATAGATAGATAGATAGATAGATAAGAGATAGATAGATAGATTGATAGATAGATAGATAGATAGAGAGAGAGAGAGAGAGAGAGAGAGAGAGAGAGAGAGAGAATAAGAGAGAAAAAAAATAAAAAGAAAGAAGAGAGAAGAGACCGGGCAAAATTAAAGTAAAGCGTGTCTCGTTTAAAGAAACAACAGCGGATCTTTTGCTTGTAATTGGAGTAGGTGTCGCGAGGACATTTCAAAGCGAGGTCACTCTGGCTGAAATTCTAATGAAACTTTCTTTTTCTTCTTCTTTTTTTTCTCTCTTTTTTCCCCCCAAGAGAAACTCAGCCAGATAAAACTACCGCTCCTAACTTTTTTTTTCCCTCTTTTATCTTCTTCTCTCTCTCTCTCTCTCTCTCTTTCTCTATCTTTCCCTCTCTCTCTCTCTCTCTCTCTCTCTCTCTCTCTCTCTCTCTCTCTCTCTCTCTCTCTCTCTCTCTTCCTCTTTCTGTCTCTCTCTCTCTCTCTTCCTCTCTCTCTCATTTTCTCTCCCTCTCCCCCCCCTCCCTTTCTCTCTCTCTCTCTCTCTCTTTCTCTCTCTCTCTCTCTCTCTCTCTCTCTCTCTCTCTCTCTCTCTCTCTCTCTCTCTCTCTTTCTCTTTCTCTATCTCTCTCTTTCTTTCTCTTTCTCTCTCTTTCTCTCTCTCTCTATCTTTTCCCCTCTCCCTATCTCTCTCTCTCTATTTTATCTATCTCTGTCTTTGTCTATCTGTCTGTCTGTCTGTCTCTCTCTCTCTCTCTCTCTCTCTCTCTCTCTCTCTCTCTCTTTCCCTCTCTCTATCTCTCTATCTCTCTGTCTCTATTTTATCTATCTCTGTCTTTGTCTATCTGTCTGTCTGTCTGTTTGTTTGTCTGTCTCTCTCTCTCTCTCTCTCTCTCTCTCTCTCTCTCTCTCTACACACACACACACACACACACACACACACACACACACACACACACACACACACACACACACACACACACACACACACACACATATATATTCTCTTTCCCTCTTCATCTATCCTTTCTGTGGAATCCTCAAAACCTCCAGAGGGTCTCGGTTTCTCCCAAGACAAAAGGGCGTTTGTTCTTTAAAGAGAGAACGAAGTGTGGACCGTTTTCACTCCTCATCCTCCTGTGTTTATGGTTTGCTGTTGCCTCTGCGGTTGAGAGCGGGGGGTTGGGGGCCGCTGGGGAGGGGGGGTGAGGAGGGGGAGGGTTTGGGTTGTGGGGAAGGGGTGGGGTTAGGGGTCTAGGGGGTGGCTGAGGGGCGTGGGGGGGAGTGGAGGGGAAAGGAGGGAATGGTTGGGGGGTAGGGGTAGGGAGGTTTAGTGAGGGAGGGGGGTAGGGTAGGGAGGTTGGGGGTTGAGTCTGTGGTAGGGGGGGGGGGTCGGGCAGAAGGTAAAGGGGGGGGGGCGGGGGGAGTGGGTAGACCCTCGGGTATGAGGGATACGGGCCGGGGGAGGGGGGGGAGGAGGGGGGTTAGTCGAAAAGGATGTACAATTCGTGTTGTTTTCGTGATATTTTGTGACTTTGTTTCAATCTTATTGCAATAAGAGATCTGCAACATTGTGCAATCAACACCTGCAATAATTCTTCCTATTCGCAATGATAACAAGCCTTTAGATTAATCATTTTCAAATATTTATACGAAAACAAGGACAGTTTATGAATACAAGTCCTAGTCACTTCTTTAATGATGCTCGTCCGAATTAAAATGCATGTCGCTGCGTGGTAATAGGCATCGAGTTTTCGAAAATATTATTATGCTAATCAGTCAATATACTTTTTTTCCGCGGTGAAAGTCAGGGGTGGGAGATTTAATAGATTAATGTACGTACATACGAACGCACATGTATAAATGCACACAGATACAATTGGGTGTATATATTTCTCTGTTTGTTTGTCTGTATATATCTCTCTGTGTGGATGTGGATGTATGTATGTTTGATGGTATGTATGTGTTTGTCATGTATGTATGGATGTATGTATGTATGTATGTA
>NC_061825.1:39315180-39317821 GCF_019202785.1 Penaeus chinensis
TGAATGGTGTCTTCACCTGAAATATATCTGTGTGAATGTCGTCTTCAGCTGAAAGATATCTGTGTGAATGTCGTCTTCACCTGAAAGATATCTGTATGAATGTCGTCTTCACCTGAAAGATATCTGTGTGAATGGCGTCTTCACCTGAAATATATCTGTGTGAATGGCGTCTTCACCTGAAAGATATCTGTGTGAATGTCGTCTTCACCTGAAAGATATCTGTGTGAATAGCGTCTTCACCTGAAAGATATCTGTGTGAATGTCGTCTTCACCTGAAAGATATCTGTGTGAATGTCGTCTTCACCTGAAAGATATCTGTGTGAATGGCGTCTTCACCTGAAAGATATCTGTGTGAATGTCGTCTTCACCTGAAAGATATCTGTGTGAATGTCGTCTTCACCTGAAAGATATCTGTGTGAATAGCGTCTTCACCTGAAAGATATCTGTGTGAATGTCGTCTTCACCTGAAAGATATCTGTGTGAATGTCGTCTTCACCTGAAAGATATCTGTGTGAATACCGTCTTCACCTGAAAGATATCTGTATGAATGTCGTCTTGACCTGAAAGATATCTGTGTGAATGTCGTCTTGACCTGAAAGATATCTGTGTGAATGTCGTCTTCACCTGAAAGATATATGTGTGAATGTCGTCTTGACCTGAAAGATATCTGTGTGAATGTCGTCTTCACCTGAAAGATATCTGTGTGAATACCGTCTTCACCTGAAAGATATCTGTATGAATGTCGTCTTCACCTGAAAGATATCTGTGTGAATGTCGTCTTGACCTGAAAGATATCTGTGTGAATGTCGTCTTCACCTGAAAGATATCTGTGTGAATGTCGTCTTGACCTGAAAGATATCTGTGTGAATGTCGTCTTCACCTGAAAGATATATGTGTGAATGTCGTCTTGACCTGAAAGATATCTGTATGAATGTCGTCTTCACCTGAAAGATATCTGTGTGAATACCGTCTTCACCTGAAAGATATCTGTATGAATGTCGTCTTCACCTGAAAGATATCTGTGTGAATGTCGTCTTCACCTGAAAGATATATGTGTGAATGTCGTCTTGACCTGAAAGATATCTGTGTGAATGTCGTCTTCACCTGAAAGATATCTGTGTGAATACCGTCTTCACCTGAAAGATATCTGTATGAATGTCGTCTTCACCTGAAAGATATCTGTGTGAATGTCGTCTTCACCTGAAAGATATATGTGTGAATGTCGTCTTGACCTGAAAGATATCTGTGTGAATACCGTCTTCACCTGAAAGATATCTGTATGAATGTCGTCTTCACCTGAAAGATATCTGTGTGAATGTCGTCTTGACCTGAAAGATATCTGTGTGAATGTCGTCTTGACCTGAAAGATATCTGTGTGAATACCGTCTTCACCTGAAAGATATCTGTATGAATGTCGTCTTCACCTGAAAGATATCTGTGTGAATGTCGTCTTGACCTGAAAGATATCTGTGTGAATGTCGTCTTCACCTGAAAGATATCTGTGTGAATGTCGTCTTCACTTGCTGTTTTTTTTTTTTTTTCTGCTTGATTCATGTCCTCTGCTGCAGCTAACACTTACATAATAAGGTTATTGAATCTATCTATTAGTTCCATTGATATGATTATATCGGATAGAGATTTATGATAAAGTTTCATAGTAATTAAATCATCGGTACTTTTGAAAAAGGATATATTTTGTTTCAGTCAACTTTTGCATCCTAAACAACTCACACATTTTTCAAAAGCACGAAGGGTTCTTAAGACCTAACTTTTAACGAGAATTAATTATATAAGTGTGCACTAAAATGCACTGTGAGTACATTCTTCATAAAACTCTCTTCATTAGTCTGTTCCACTGAACACAGATGGCAGCACCTCCCTGGTAAAACTGGTTCAGGGCCTTTAGACCTACTATATTTTTTTTTCTTCTTTTCTTTTATTTTTTATCAATATTTATTTATTTATTGGCTGTGGATGGTTGTCACTTAACGCGTCATTATCAGTGCAATAGTTTAGACCTGTGAAAACGGCCATTTAACGCGGTCAAAGGGTTAATTTTTATAATTAATGTTGGTACATTTGACATAATTTGTCATAATCTCTACTTCCCTCCTAAAATATTCATGATCTCATCAACCTTCATCTTACCCATCTCACACGCCAAACCTACCCGGTTGCAGAGGACATATCACCCTCCACCTCGCAACATTGCAACAGAAGCACGACGACTTCCCTAACAAGCCTAACTATCACTTGCCCAAATCTTTTACCCCATTTCCCAAAGTCCGAATTTCCATAATCTTGCTTACCCAGGGAGGACAGCTGCCTGGGACGGGATGAGCAGCTGTGGTCAGAAGCCCCTCCGCCTATGAAAGACCGGGAAATGAGCCCTTGAACAAGACGCTCTTGTAACTGCGTTCAATGACGTTCTGGTCGACCTCGAGCTCTGTCCCAGCGGAGGAGGAGCAGGGAGTGGCTTGGAAACCAGGGGCTTTAAGAGACGTGAGACTGGACATAAATGTACATATGGTTGAATGTACGTGTAGACATCTTTATACGAGGATACATGATATACATATAATATATGCTTACATACATACATAAATACATACACAAACGCATATATGTGTATGTATAAATA
>NC_061825.1:39335421-39340421 GCF_019202785.1 Penaeus chinensis
TTAGAGTTAAATTCCATTCCCAAGTTTGTGTATCTGTTTCATCTCTCTTTGAGTATTTTTGTTTATTTGTTTACCTGTTTATTCCATTTATTTATTCTTTATGTAACCCATCTGTTGGCTTAGATATCTATGATAATTAAGTTGGTGATAATGAAGATGATAATGAAGATGATAATGACAGTGATAATGACAGTGATAATGACAGTGGTAATGACAGTGGTAATGACAGTGATAATGAAGATGATAATGAAGATGATAATGACAGTGATAATGACAGTGACAATGACAGTGATAATGACAGTGATAATGACAGTGATAATGACAGTGATAATGACAGTGATAATGACAGTGATAATGACGGTGATAATGATGGTGATGAGGGTGGTGGTGGTGATGGTGACGGTGATGGTGATGTTGGTGGTGGTGGTAGTGAGGATGATGATGGTGATGACGGCGATGGTAATGGTGATGATGATAATGATGGTGCTGATGGCGATGACGATGATGGTGATGATCATTAATGATGACAGTTGATGACAATGATGACGATGGTTATGATAGTAGTTGTGGTGGTGAGGAATAACAATGATGCTCGTGATGGTAGTGATGGTGGCGATGATTGTGATTGATGGTGACAATATAGTTATTACACTGATGATGCTGGTGATGATGAATATGATGACGATTGATAACAATAATGGTGGTGATTATACTGATAGTGATGGTGAGGGTGAAGATGACAGAGATGGCTTTTGTGATGATGATGATAATGCTGAATATAAGATAAAGATAATGATAATCATACTTCGTTGTGTATATGAATGACAAACCAGTTACAATATATATATATATAGACACACACACACACACACATACATACATACATACATGTGTGTATATATATATATATGTATGTAAATTTCTTCTCATAAATATGTTTTTTCTGTTTGTATATTTTTGAGAATTATCGCAATTCAAGAAGATAACTCTTGTTAATGTGTCATCAAAAGCACTCCGTAATTACATTAGAACTTATCAAAACATTTAGATAATCACGGTAATTATCTTAAAAGAAAAAGAAATTATTATCTCACCAGTAATTCGTTTTTTAAAATTTCATGAAGTAAAAACAAACGGCAAACAACAAACAAAAAAGGAAGAAAACAAAGAAGCAAATAAAGAAACAAGAAAACAAATGAATAAATAAATACCAAACAAGGAACCAAATCAAAAAAACTCAAACAAAGATTCAACTAAGAAACAAAGAAACACAAACAAACAAGCAAGCAAACAAACGACCCACTAAATAACAAACACCAAAACAAGGAAAACAAAGACAAACAAACAAATAAACACAAAGATCCAACAAAGAAACAAGAAAACAAACAAACTAACAAACACCCTCCTCCCCCTTTCCCCTCCACCCCCTCCCCCCGCTCAAAAAAAAGAAGTATAAATAAACATATCAACATGCAAATAACGCTAATTAAATATTCATATCCGCTCCGTGATTAATGCACTTCCCTTCGTTACACTGATCCGTCGCTATCTCTTAGATAACAAGCGGCCATTTCTAAATTAATGACCAAATGACGTGTCCTAAAATTAATTGAATTTAGAGACGCGGGGAAATGGTGGAGGATTGAGTGATAAATTGGGGGAGATAGGAGAGGGAGACGATACATAGGGGGATGAAGAGAGATAGATGGAGAAAATAGGTAAATAGGGGGATAGGAGAGGGAGGGGGTAAATGGGGGAAGAAGAGAGATAGATGGAGAAAATAGGTAAATAGGGGGATAGGAGAGGGAGGGGGTAAATGGGGGAAGAAGAGAGATGGTGAAAATAGGTAAATAGGGGATAGGAGAGGGAGAGGATAAACGAGACAAGGAGAGAGATAGAAAGAAAAGGTAGATAAATGGGGGAACAAGAGAGAGAGAGAGAGAAGGTGAAGAAAGGATGGAGAAAAGGGAATGGGGGTAAGGAGATAAATGGCGAAATAGTAAATAAGGGAGGAAGACGCTAGAAGAGAAAAAGAAGAAGAAGAAAAAAAATGGAGGATGGGAATGGCAAAAGATGGATATTTGCATAGACACTTACGTAAATACATACACACAAAATCATATATCTATATCTATATCTATCTATCTATCATCTATCTACACAACAAAAACAACACACACGCACACATATGTATCCCGACTGAATCAATATCATATTGCTGAAATATATATGCCAATGTTATTCTATGCATATAGAGATATATTCCACGTAATTAAGAAAATCTTACATATTACACATATTCACACACAAACATATGGATGTTGCATATTCATTGAATTATCTATTTATTCATCCCTTCTGCAACACTGTTGTCTCCTCTTGATTTAACTGTTCCAACCTCAATCACTAAATATGTGATTTTAGAGAGAGAGAGAGAGAGAGGAAGGAAGAGAGAGGAGAGAGAGAGAGAGAGGGGAGAGAGAAGGGGAGGGGGAGAGAGAGAGAGAAAGAGAGAGAGAGCGAAGAGAGAGAGAGAGGAGAGAGGAAAGGGAAAAAGAGAGAGAGAGAGAGAGAGAAAGAGGAGAGAGAGAGAGAGAGAGAGAGAGAGAGAGGAGAGAGGAGAGGAAGGAAAAAGAAAAAAAAGAGAGAGAGAGAAAGAAAAGAAAAAAAGAAAAGAAAAGAAAAGGAGAGAGAGAGAGAGGAGGGAGAGGGGGAGAGAGGGAAAAGGAGAGAGGGGAGAGAGAAGAGAGGGAGGAAGAGAGAGAGAAGGAGAAAAGAGAGAGGAGAGGGGAGAGGAGAGAGAGAGGAACGGGGAGAGAGAGGAGGAAGAAGGAGAGAGAGAGACGAGAGAGAGAGGGAGAGAGAGTGAGTGAGAGAGAGGGGGGAGAGAGGAGAGGGAAAAGGAAAGAGAAAGAGAGAGGAGGAGGGGGAGGGGAAGAGGAGGAGGGGAGAGGAGAGAGAAAAAGGAGAAAAGGGAGAGAGAGAAAGATAGGGGAAGGGGAGAGAAGAGGGGTTTTGAGAGAGAGAGAGATAGAGAGAGGGAGAGAGGGGGGAAGAAAGAAAGAGAAAAAGAAAGAGAGAGAGAGAGAGAGAGAGGAGAGAGATAGACAAATAGACAGACAGAGAGAGGGACAGAGATAGACAGATAGACAGACAGAGAGAGAGAAAAACAGAGTTAGAGACAGCAGACAGACAGGAGAGAGAGAGAGAGAGAGAGGAAAAAGGGAGAGGAAAAGAGAGAGAGAGAGAGAGGGAGAGAGAAAGAGGGGAGAGAGAGAGCGAGAGAGAGGAGAAGCGAGGGAGAGAGGAAAGGGGAGAGAGGGAGAGAGAGAGAAAAAAGAAGGAAGGAGAGAGAGGAGAAAGAGAAGAGAGAGAGAGAGAGAGGAAAAGGGAAAAGATAGAGAGAGGAAGGAAAGAGAGAGAGAGAGAGGAAGGAAGTGAGAGAGAGGAGGAGAGGAGAAGAGAGGAGGGAGAGGAGAGAGAGGAGAGAGAGGAGGAAAGAGAGAGAGAGAGACAGACAGGCAGAGAGAGAGGAAAAGAGAGAGAGAGAGAGAGAGAGAAAGAGAAAGAAAAGGAAAGAAGGAAAGAAGAGAGAGGGGAGAGATAGGGGAGAGAGAGGGGGAGAGAAAAGAGGGGAGAGAGAGGAAAGAGAGAGAGAGAGAGAAGGGGGAGAGAGAGGGGAAAAGGGTGAGAGAGAGGAGAGAAAGAAGGGAGGGGGAAGAGAGAGAGATAGAGAGAGGGAGAGAGAGGGAAGAAAGAAAGAAGAGAAAGAGAGGAGAGGAGAGAGAGATGACAAATTGACAGACAGAGAGAGAGACAGAGATAGACAGATTAGACAGACAGAGGGGAGAGAGAGAGAGAGAGAGAGAGAAAGGGGGAGGAGGAAGGAAGGAGAAAAGAGAAAGAGGGGAGGAGAGAGAGTGCGAGAGAGAGAGGGAGGAAGGAGAAGAGAGAGGAGAGAGGAGAGAGGAGGGGGAGAGAGAGAGAGGAGAGAGAGGAGGAAAAAAGGAAAGAGAGAGAGAGAGAGAGAGGAAGGAAGAGAGGAGAGGAGAGAGAGGAGAGAGAGAGAGAGTGAGAGGAGAGAGAGAAAAAAAGAGAGAGGAGAGAGAGAGGAGGAGAGAGGGGAGAAAGGGAGGAGAGAGAGGGAGAAAGGGGAGAGAGGGGGAAAGGGAGAGAGGAGAGAGAAAGGGGAGAGAGAGAGAAAAGGGGAAAAGGTGAGAGAGAGAGAGAGAGAGATAGAGGAGGGGGGAGGGGAGGGAAGAAAGAAAGAGAAAGAGAAAGAGAGGAGAGAGAGAGAGAGAGAGAGATAGACAAATAGACAGACAGAAAAGAGAGACAGAGATGACGATAGACAGAGAGAGAGAGACAGAGATAGAAAAAGACAGACAGAGTGAGAGAGAGAGGAGAGAGAGGAAGGAAGAGAGAGGAGAGAGAAGGAGAGAAAGGAGAGAGAGAGAGGAGAGTCGAGAGAGAGAGGAGAGAGAGAGGAAAGGAAAAGAAGAGAGAGAGATGAGGAAAGAAGGGAGAGAGAGAGATAGAGGAGAGAGAGAGAGAGAGAGGAGAGAGAGGAAGGAAGGAGAGAGGAGAGAAGAGAGGAGTCAGGAGAGAGAGAGAGGAGGAGAGAGAGAGGGAGAGAGAGAGATGAGAGGGAGGATGAGAGAGAAGAGAAAGAAGAGAGAGGAGAGGAGAGAGGAGATAGGAGAGAGAGAGAGAGAGAAGAGGAGTGAGAAGAAGAGAGGAAAGATGAGGAGGTGGAGGAAGGAAAGAGAGAGAGTAGAGAGAAAGAGAGAGAGAGAGAAAGGGAGGGAGAGAGTGAGAAAGGGAGAGAGAGAGAGAAGGAGGAGAGAGAGAGAAAGGGAGAGAGAGAGGAGAGAGAAAGGCGAGGAGTGAGAGAGAGAGAAAGGGATAGAGAGAATAGATAGTAGAGAGAGAGAGAGAGAGAAGAGGAGAGAGAGAGAGAGGGGGGGGAGAGAAGAGAAGCGAGGAGAAGAGATGAAAGA
>NC_061825.1:39357921-39370421 GCF_019202785.1 Penaeus chinensis
GAGTTAGGGAGGAAATCGAGAGCACATTTTGAGGACCGGTCATCGTGTACTTTGCAGGCTAACATTATATATATATATATATATATATATATATATATATATACCTACATATATATATGTAGGTATATATACATATATATGTATATATATGTATATATATATGAATATATATATATATATATATATATGTATATATAGGTATATATATGTATATGTATATGTATATGTATATATACACACACACACACAAACAAAGAGAGACATACAGAGAGTAAGCTGGACAGAAACAGGAACAGATACAGAGAAAGAAAGGAGGGAGAAAAGTGAGGAAGAAAGAGAGAATGAAACGATAAATAAATGAACAAATTACAGAACAAGAACAGCATTTAAAAACCATGAAAAAAAAATTCCCTTAAAAAAACACCATAACAGCTCTGTATATGATCTTGCTTTCAGAATTACAAAGCTGAGGTTTTCGCTCTAAGGGACTTTTTTGAAGTTGGCACAAAAAAAGAAAAAAAAAGAAAAGAAAAGAAAAGAACAGAAGAAGAAAAGGAAAAAGAAAAAGGAAAAAAATGTATATATATATTGCGAGAGAGAGAGAGAGAGAGAGAGAGAAGAGAGAGAGAGAGAGAGAGAGAGAGAGAGAGAGAGAGAGAGAGAGAGAGAGAGATTTCGCATATAATTAGTGAACACCAACAAAGCAAAAATTGCCTCACAAACCTATCAAATAATTCTATCTTAGATCCAATAAATATAATGATAAACACGATTCTACTTAACCGTTGCAATATCAGTTGGCAAATACTCATGCAATATCAGCTTGCAAGTAGAAAGCTCATGTACTGCTTGAACAATATACCCTTAAGCTCTACTTGACATTTGGCGAGCAATTAATAGCTTCAATAGTTTGCGATGAATGTTTTTCTTATTTCTGTAACTGGCTTTTTAATAACACTTGGTCATGGCGTCGATGATGAAAAGATATGCTTTGTTATTCCTCTCAAGGGAATGTAGAAGGATATATATTTTTATGGCTTATGTACGCGCACACACACACACACACACACACACACACACACACACACACACACACACACACACACACACACACACACACACACACATATATGTAGCGGGGCATAGACTGTCATTTCGAGACGTACCTATTTACAGAATCGGACTTAGAAAATGAATACATCTTTACTTTTCTCGGAGACTTCAACGCCATCCAAGTAACGAGACTTGGTTTAAAATACGTTCTTTGGTTATTTTTATAACCATGTTCACATTAGTGCTTAACACTGTCTCTGGCGGCTCGTATGGCTTTGGTCACGGCTTATGAAGTCGCACTCGAGTCCCGTGGTCGAGGCGCGAATAGCGGGTGAAACACCAGCCTCGTGCGGGTGCACAGCGAGTGCGCCCGCATCGTCGGTGGAAGCGGATCCCGGGACGTTTTCTTCGAGGCAATGGCAGCATCGCAAAGTTCCACACGTCCTTCGTTCCATAGTAGAAGAGGCAGGCATGTGGCATGGTAAAGACCCGGCCTCCACCACTTGGCGCCCGAGGACGATGTCAGTCCTGGCGAGATCGGCCTTAGAGTCGGCGAGTGCGCAGCCGTACACTACAATATATATTTTTTATATGTATACATATATGTATAAATATATTTGTATATATATAAATAAATATGTATACATATATATGTACACACACACACACACCTCTATATATACACAAATATATGTATATATATATATATATATATATTCTTTAACAGTCATTCATTCTAGTGCAGGATATAGGCCTCTCTCAATTCACTATTGAGTGGTTATGTGGCTGTGTCACCCTTGCCTGATTGGATGCCCTTCCTAATCAACCGCGGTTCGGCGCGCTAACACTTGTGCCACGGCGGTGACTACCCCTACGACACCTCCGGTTGACTTCTCAAAGCGATATGTCGTTTTCTCAGGATCGAGCCAACAGACAGAGCGCAGGCATTTTTACGACCGCCGCGACGGGGAATTGAACTCGGGACCACGAGGGTCGGAGTCCAGTGCTCAAACCACTGGACCATCGCGGTGGTCCATAAATATATATAAATATGTATATATATGTACACACACACACACACAAACACACACACACATACATATACATATATATATACACATATTTATATATATATACACATTTATGAATATGTATGTGTACATACATACACACACACTTATGCTGAATATGCTCTGTGAATGAGATTATGAGCATAGGCGCTAGCATAGTCCAAGTTCACAATAATTTTAAAGTTCACAAACACTCACACACATATGTGCGCACACACACACACAATATATATATATATATATTTATATATATATACATACATATATATATACACACATACATATATACACACACATATGTATATATATTACACACACACACACACACACACACACACACACACACACACACACACACACACACACACACACACACACACACACATACATATACACATTTTGCTACGGGTATCACAATCACTCTCGTTAAAATGTGTTTCCATTGTGTAATTAAATATTTTTCATAACAAACAACATTTAAAAATCTATTCTTGCTTATTTTACTTAATCTGGTTTTGACTACATTTTAATAGTTAAGGTAAATAAAAAAAGTATTAAACGGTTGCAATTCTGCGTTGCATACTATTAGTTACCAATTCTGAATGCAAACTCTTCACATTAAAATCACTGTTTTTTTTCTTCTGAATACAAACTGTTAATCATGAAAAAAGAAAAAAACATATATATATATATTGCCAAACCGAGGTAGTAATTAGAATAATTACTATAGCAGGAGGATCATACCGACTGCAAATAATTTATCAATATTGACAACGCATATTGCATTACGGGACACGGAATATGATAATTTATTTTAATTGCTGGACAAACAAAAGCAAAAAGTGGGTTTGTTTGCTTTGGTCGTTAGCGTTCTAAATTGTGTAGATCCGCCGATGCATTTCGAAACCGATCGAAACACTAGTAGTAATTTTCGAGCCAGGGGTACTGATGGATATACATTATAAGTATAAAATAATAGTAATACAATAACTAATTATTATAAATATTAAGTAATTTTAGTAACGAGTAATTCCAATAGCAAGAGTTATCATAAGTCATAAGTTACTTGTTTAATAACGAGAAATACTAATAGTAAGAGTTTTTATGTCCTAAGTAATTATATAAGTAGCAAGGCCGATACTACGAGACAATTTCGACCATTTTTGCAGCGTATCATACTTGTATTTGTAAAAGTATCATGTCTTGGATATTGGAGATACATAAACTATATATATACACATATCGTAACATTCTCTACAAATATAGGTAATATAAATAAGTAATATTGAGCGAAAGGTTTATAAGTATGGAAATTAGTTATGCTAAAAAAATATATATTTCGTAACCTCTGGAATTATTCTATGACTCACTTGCTACAGTACGGCTACAGCTTATACGGGAGTTTATATAAGTACATCATTACTGTTATTTACGAAACGGCCAGTTCTGCACTCTCAACCCTGCAATCATATAAATGCAAAACCACATCTATACATCTATAATTCAGAAATTTATGTAAAAAGTATATATGTTTTGCCAGTGGGAATGAACATATATGTCAACGAAAACAATGATATTTAAATGGTATTTAAAAAAAAATGGTATTTAAAGTGAAATATTAAAAAAAAAAAAATAAAAAAAACAATGGTATTTAAAGTGAAATATTTTTTTGAAAGTGAATTAAGATACGGATGATGGCAGATTCGTAACTGGCTTAGAACTCTGCTTTTCAGTCGGAATATTTCATTATGATATATAGATTAACACCAAATACAATCTTTTACTTAAGATTTAGCTGTTTTGAAATCCTGCGTGTGTGTGATTCCGTGATTTTTTTTTCTTAATTTCAAAATCACGCAAAAAACTAGCATCGGGGGGATGCTAGTTTTTTGCATCCCCCCCTTCTTTTCCAAATTATTTCATTTGCAAAAGGAGTTGGCTTTTTCTGCAGCTTTTGAAATATGTTGATTACTATTCTTTCTTATGTACCGACGAAAAAAAGAACAAAAATTATATTTACAGTATTTATGGCCATTTATGATGTAGGATCGTTATATAATAGACAAGCAAAACATATTAACGGAAACAGAGACATACATGATGCCATTGCATCACGCACAAACACACCTACAAAATAAGGAGAGAGAGAAAGAGAAAGCGGAAGAGAAAGAGAAAGAAAATGAGACAGACAGAGGAAGAGAAACAGGAAGAGAAAGAAAGAAAAAGAAAAAGAAAAAAAAAAAAATAAAAAAAAAGAAAAGAAAGAAAAAGAAAAGAAAGAAGTAGAAAAAAAGAAAAATGAACACAAAACGAAAGAAAATAGAAACAGAAAACACGAAAAAGAAAGAAAAAAAAAAAAAAACGACTTAGTCATATACACGTTAAAAAGAAAACGAAAAACTTTTAACTTGCTCCCCACGCGGCTAAACCCGTCCACACGAGCAGGCGATTCCCCCGCGAGAGACAGCAGAAGCGATCTCCTCATTCTCACTTCCAAGCAGAAGTAGGAACAGAAGAGACTCTCTCCTCACAGCCTCGGAAATGTCCCCAGGTCGCCCCTGTGTCCCCCACGACCTTCCTTTGAATCAATGCGCCGATGGAAGCCGATGAAAAGGAGGATCTCGCAGCACTAAACCGCAAGTAATTTGTACTCGCGGTGACGGAAATGGAAACTTTTCTTGAATCAATATGATATATACACATATGGGTATAAATATATTTGTTTACTCTTATATTTATATATATATATATATATATATATATATATATATGTATGTATATGTATGTTATTTTCTCTTTTATATATATATATATATATATATATATATATATATATATGTTTTCTCTTTTATATATATAGTATCTGTTTTTTCTCGTATTTGAAGACGCGAGGCAAGGAATAGTCTTCTTCCTTTCTTCCTTACCTCTTGTCTTTATTTATCTTCTACTTTTCTTCCCTCTTTTCTCATCTATTGTCTTTATTTATCTTTTCCCTCTCTTCTTTCCTTACTTACCTAGTGCCCTTCTCTCTTTTCTTCTTCTCTTCTTCTCCTTCTCCTCTCTTCCCTCCTTTCTTTCCTTTTGTCTCTTTCTTTTTTCTTTCATTCATTCATTCTGATTTTCTTTTTTTTTTCCTCCTCTCTTCCCTCCTTTCTCATCTACTGACTTTATCTTTCTTTTTCTTCTCTTCCTTTCTTTCTTACCTTTTGCCTTTCTTTCTTTTCTTCCTTTTGTCTCTTTCTTTTCCTTTCATTCATTCATTCTGTTTTCTTCCTTTTCTTCCTTCCTCCCTCCCTTTCTTACCTATTATCTTTCTCTCTCTTTTTCCTTCCTCCCTTTCTTACCAATTATCTTTCTCTCTCTTCTCCCTCCCTCCCTTTCTTACCTATTATCTCTCCCTCTCTTCTCCCTCCCTCCCATTCTTACCTATTATCTTTCCTTCTCTTCTCCCTCCCTCCCTTGTCTCTGATCCTCCTCCGACCGCGATTGTTTTTCCTTCGAGTGACGGAAAGGGAATTCAATGCAATAGATACCAAGGAAGTTAAGTCGATAGGGAATCCAATGCTATGCTTCGAGAGAGAGAGAGAGGAAAGGGTTGGTGTTCATTCAGGGGATTGTCTTTTGTGATCTATTGGGATATCGTTTTTTTTTGTCTTTCTTTCTGTTTTTTTTTCTTTTTCTATCTTTCTGTTTCTTTCTCTTTTTTCTCTCTCTTTCTTTTCTTACGCTTTCTGTTTGTCTGTATGTCTGTCTGTCTGCATGTCTGTCTGTCTCTCTTCCTCTCTCTCTCTCTCTCTTTCTTCCTCTCTCTCTCTCTCTCTCTCTCTCTCTCTCTCTCTCTCTCTTTCTCTCTTTCTCGCTCTCGCTCTCGCTCTCGCTCTCGCTCTCGCTCTCGCTCTCTCTCTCGCTCGCTCTCTCTCTCTCTCTCTCTCTCTCTCTCTCTCTCTCTCTCGGTCTCGATCTCTTGCTCTCTCTCTCTCTCTTTCGATTTCATCCCCCCCCCCCCAAAGAAACAGGAATTCAGAATAAACTGCTGATGTAGATTATAACATGCCATCCACACGTAAACAAACTCGCGTCTTCTAATAATATAACACATCCTTATGATTTTACTTGACAATATATATGTGTGTGTGTGTGTGTGTGTGTGTGTGTGTGTGTGTGTGTGTGTGTGTGTGTGTATTTCATTCGTGGGATAACAGGAAGGAAAAGGGAAATTTAATAATGAAAGGGAGCGTAAAGATTTAACGTATCTGAGATTTCCCGTGTTTCAGATATCTTTTAATTAGAATATTTCTATTTCTCTGTTTATCACCTCATTTCTGTTGAAAAATCTCTTTCCCCGGATATTAGACTTAAACGAGATGACACCTATTAAATAAATAAACAACTAGTAATTAAGTAAGTGAATAGATAAATAAATTGCTTGTGTGGATTTGTAGATCAAGATTTATTTACACTGGGTCATCGGCCTTCTTTGGTAGCGTGTTTATCAATTATCTTTCTTATCTCCTTGTTGTAAAGATATCAGTTAGACGTAATGAGTGTTTATATCATATTTTTTTTCGGTCAGAATTTTTAAAAATTATTAATGGTTAGTACCAATCACACAATCCTTTACTCACAATCTAAGTTTTGGTTAGTTTGGTCAGTGGATTTTATCGATAATGAATTCTTTTGGGTTTCATTTAGTATCGATCTTGCCGGGATATCTAGAGAAGAATCGGTTTCATTGGTGTGAAAAAAAGAGAGAAAAAAAAGGAAAAGAAAAAAAAAAGAAATTAAAAGAAAAGAAAGAAAGAAAGAAAGAAAGAAAGAGAGAAAGAAAGAGAGAGAGAAAGAAAGAAAGAAAGATAGTAAGAAAGAAAGAAAGAAAGAAAAAACTAAAGGGAGAGATGACCTTTAGGTGACATGCCCAAGTTGTGAAAATTGCAAAGCGTATTGAAATGATGCTGCATAATGATCGTCTATCAAAACCTCAGACAGTTCATTGCAAATAATTATCGATAATAAGGATATATGTTCATGTGATTAAATAAAAATCAATTTTGTTTATTTTTCATTTGCGAATTAGACACGTGCAAAGTTTTTTTGTTTTTTTTTTTCATTTTAAAGATTTCAGTTGCCTGGCAGAGTATAAAAGGAAGTGATAGGAGGAGCAATGGACCTGAATCAACCTCGGTTTTGCCATTCACATAAGCCTGGGCTGAAGGCAACGCTGCTCTTCCCTTGCATTGGAGTCTGGTGCCCCCTTTGGTCTCCTCTGATGTGAATGTTATGGCAGACAAATTCGGCTGCCTGTTTATCTGCCTCTCCTCTTTCCTTCCCTGCCTCTCCTTGGTGCCCTCCCTCCCTCCCTCTCTGTCTGTTTGTCTCTCGTTATTTTTTTTTTTTTTTACCTCTCTCTTTCTGTTTATCTTTCTTTTGTTCTCTCTCATTCTCTGAGTCTGTCTGTCTTACTCTCTATCTATCTACCTCTCTCTCTCTTTCTCTCTCTCTCTCTGTGTCTGTCTGTCTGTCTCTCTCTCTCTCTCTCTCTCTCTCTCTCTCTCTCTCTCTCTCTCTCTCTCTCTCTCTCTCTCTCTCTCTCTCTCTCTCTCTCTCTTCCCTTCCCTATCTCTTCGTCTCTCTTATATCATTAATTACTTAATTGTAATCTAGGTTTGCCGAGTAAGTTTTTTCCCCCAACAGTCCCGAAATAGAAGTTTTTAAATGGATAAGTCTACCCTTTCGAAGCCCAGAACAAACATTTTTTTTTCGAAAACATTTTTTCTTTTCTTTCGTGGAGGTCTAAAAATAGCAAGAAGATCTCTGGAAATCGAATACAAGAAACAGAAATTCGTGTTTGAGTCATGGGCACAAGGGAGACGCAATGACCTTGGTTAAGATTAGAGTTATTTCAGACTTTTATCGTAAAGCATATCAGTGTGAATTTAGTGGATGTATACTATGAAAATAGGATCGATAAAAGTTGGATAGGAAAGGCTTTAAGATAAGATTAGATTAGGTAAGATAATTAAGATAAGGGAGGAGAATTCTAATCAGTAAATTATCTTATGTTTTTCCAGTTATTAAACATGCAGGTAAAAAATGACACAGCAAAACAAGTATATAAAAAAGGGAAAATAAAATTTAAAAAAGAAAAACAAAGAAAAAAAAGAAAGAAAAAGAAAAAAGAAAAAGAGAAAAAAAAATATAAATATATTTACACCTTTCTGAGTAACTAAAATCATGAACGCTGAATCAAAGAAGAGAATATCTTAAAGAATGATGTATCTCAATGAAAGGCTGTCTATGGCTCTAGTTAAAGGAATTTGCAATTACAAGGAACGATGCAAGTTGATTTTTTTGAGAAATGATACTCGTTAGAAATGAATATTGCAGTGGAAGTTTTCCTTTTTCGATAAAAAAGAGAACGGAAGAGATGACTGAGACACTTAGACAAAGAGACAGACAGACAGATAGGCAAACTGACAGAAAAACGGACAAAAAGCTGAAATAAGTATAAATATAGGCATAAAGAGAAATTAAGAAAGACCAAGAGCTTGAGAGAGAATGAGAAAGAGAAGTTAAAAGAGAGAAGAGAGAGAGAGAAAGAGAGAGAGAGAGAGAGAGAGAGAGAGAGAGAGAGAGAGAGAGAGAGAGAGAGAGAGAGAGAGAGAGAGAGAGAGAGAGAGAGAGAGAGAGAGAGAGAGAGAGAGAGACAGAGAGAGAGAGAGAGAGAGAGAGAGAGAGAGACAGAGACAGAGAGAGAGAGAGAGAGAGAGAGAGAGAGAGAGAGAGAGAGAGAGAGAGACAGAGACAGAGAGAGAGAGAGAGAGAGAGAGAGAGAGAGAGAGAAAGAGAGAGATTGGTAAATAAACAGATAAAGATAGATAGATAGATATATTAACAGACAGATATAGAGAGACTTCTGTGACACAATTTATCAAGTACAACACTCTCGAATTCTTGTCAGCATATTCTATCCGACAAAACGTCAGAATGAATGAAATCGATCAGATATGACAGCAAGGGTAATGTTCGCCTGACAAGATAATCAAATACCTTACTTATTACACTATATTTTTATTTCAATGGGACTGGTATACGCTCTCTAATGAGTGGAATACTGCAAACTCTTTTCACTTAGTTTAGACGCGATGATTTTAAAAGAAGCCAATCAATCTATCTGTATTTTTTACTCGCCGGTTAACTTGTCTCTCACGATTGACTTTTAAGACTGTCTTCTCAATGCATTAAGATTAAGTTTAAGAAGATATGGAAAGATAATCGTAATCATGGTGATTATAATATCGTATTTTCTTCAATTACCAAACAAAAAGAAAAACAGTGGCGCTAGAAAGCAAGTAAAAAGCAAAAAAAAAAAAAAAAAAAGCAAAAAAAAAAAAAAAAAAAAAAAACACAAAAAACACTATATATACATAGACACACATATACACATACACATACTCATATACATACAACATTCAACCTCCTACCTTGACTTTTAGAATTGTCTCTCCAAAGAGATTATTACAACCATCTTAGTAATATTATTTAGTCTCGTCTCCCATTACACAACGGTATGAAGTACGAACGTAGAATATTTTCTATAGGCAAGAGTTATTGGGTATTGCAGACTGCTAAGGTAAATATTTACCATGAGAAAATTTGCCGTTTAGCTGGAACTGATATAGCGTTGCATTGATCAAAATGATAGTGAGAAATATAAAATGCAGCTTATTTACTTAATTCATTCATTAGCTTGATGTAGGCTAACTAAATACTTAATTGAATGGAAGCTTCCATGAACTCAAGTCTAAGAATAAATTAGGATTTGTTTAATGTTTCATCATCTGACGAAATGTTCTTTTTCGCCAAATCAACAAAGTGAGTTTCGTTTAGATTGCAATAGATTTTACTTTCTTTTGCTTCATGGATCAAATGGGAGAGGCTGGCGACTATGACCGTAGCCCTCCCGCCTGAGTGCGCAGGCGGGACGGCCTGCCTTGACCGGACAAGCGCGGGGCAGGAACTCTATGTGACCTGGGTCATACTTGGCCTTTTGTGCTGGTGGGTGGCGTGGGCACACCACGACCGCCGGTCGGCTTGGGTTAGTGTGGGCACACCACGTGGCAGCCAGCCACGTGGGAGCTATAGCGTATACGTGATTATGTACACAGTGTATATATATATATATATATATATATATATATATATAGAGAGAGAGAGAGAGAGAGAGAGAGAAACCTATTCCTTTTACCATTATTCCGTTTCGTTTGGCCATTATCAATATTTTTACGCTTATTGGCTCCGTGTTAGAAGGAGTGAATTGCTTGTGTGTTACAGCTGTATATTAAAGTTTAATTTAATAGTTACAACTCTAGTTAATAGTTTAATGAAATAGAACAGCTGTAGTTCATAGTTTAATTGAATAGTTACAGCTATATTCAATAGTTACAGCTGTATTTAATAGCGTAATTTAAAAGTTACAGCTGTATTTAATAGCTTAATTCAATATTTACAGCTGTATTTAATAGCTTGGTTTAATAGTTACAGCTGTATTTAATAGCTTAATTTAATAGTTACAGCTGTATTTAATAGCATAATTTAATAGTTACAGTTGTATTTAATAGCAGAAAGAAAACGCTTATAGTGATCGAGAAAATAAGTAGGTATTGTTGTTATTAAAAGGTAAAAGAAACTAATGAATAATGTATACAGAGTTAAGAAAACTTAGTAGGTCGTGCTGTATGTAAAGTTTTTTTTTTTTTTTTTTTTTTTTTCCTGTGACCTTGAATAATGGATGTTTAGAAAGTCTTGGCATTTGGGAGTATAAACAACTCTGTTGTCTATGATGTATATGAAAGGTGGTCTGTTTTACGCACGCACGCGCACATACATACATACACAGACACAAACACATACACAGACACGTATATACACACACACATGCACACACACATACTCACACACAAACACATACACAGACACGTACACGCACACGCGCGCGCACACACACACACACACACACACACACACACACAAACAAACACAAACAAACACAAACATACACAGACACGTACACACACACACACACACACACACACACACACACACACACAAACAAATAAACACTAATATCGTCTCTCATTTCATAAGCACAGTTTAAAATGCCAAAGTATAAACACATATTCATATTTACATTTGCAATATTGACCATAAATCTTTCACTCTTCGAAGGAAATAGTTATCGATATAACGGATGGAATTGATAATAGGAAATTGAATTCCGGACTGACTCATAACAGAGGATTTTATCGAAGCGTTACTGTTAGTGTTCAATAGACTTTAAGCTGTTTTAGCTGCTTGGAAACTGCAGGTTAATGTTAAATATTCCTGCAAATCTATTACGCTTTTTTCTTTGGTTTGCAAATAGATGATGGAGGAAAATACAACTAATGATACAGTTAATAATGTATAATGGTATTTTAATGATTACAGTTAATAAAACAAAATGATTTCGTAAGAAATACATTTAATAGCACATAATATAATTAATAATGCAACTAATATTAAGACAAGGAAATTATCTTTTCTTAACACAGCGGAATACAGACATAGGATAATATATAATAAAGAGTAAATTTGTGGAAGTGAATATCTTCTCTACGTATAAAGAGTGTATGTATAAATAAATGATTTTTTTTTTTTTTTTTTTTTTTTTTTTAGCAAAGTAGCGTCTGTAAATAATGAAAATGAAAATAGTTGAATCAAGAAACGGTTAAACAGGTAGATTAACAGAGAAGCAAACATTTATATAACTTGATACAGACATAAACATGCAGATCATTGCAAATAGGCAAATACATTTCATCAAAAGCAAATTTACCTTTTGCCAAAAGCGAGACAAAGACGTGGAAATTGCGCAGAAATAATACGCAAATATTGTTTAGATATCATATGTATTCCTTGTTCATTCAAGAGGATTTTAATTAAGAAAAACATTGTATTCTGTACTATCGATTATTAACTATTTATAGGCATTATAATAATTTTGTATTTACCATTAAACGTATAATGCAAGACAGATACAATTTTGCAATCACTGACGTAGAATTTGGTTCATATTTCGTAAAGTACAGTGTGTATTCTTGTTTCATGAATCAATTACGTCACTACTCTTGTCCGTCTGAATCATGAATTTCTAGATTATTGAGTTGATTAATGCAGAGGGAAGATACTTCTGTGACTACAGTGAAAGGAAAACCAGAGAGAGAGAGAGAGAGAGAGAGAGAGAAAGAGAGAGAGAGAGAGAGAGAGAGAGAGAGAGAGAGAGAGAGAGAGAGAGAGAGAGAGAGAGAGAGAGGAAGAGAGAGAGAGATGGATAGGTAG
>NC_061825.1:39392921-39400421 GCF_019202785.1 Penaeus chinensis
CCTCCACTACTCAGTCACAGACAGACTACCTAATTCTCTGGTTTAACAAAGATAATGATTTTACATCAATCAGCACACAATTCCATCTCGTATACAAATACCTGTTTCCATTTCTTCCTTTTTTAATGGATAAAATCTGTTATCATTAAATTGATCAAAAAGCGATGTTCATTAACACACTGAGCTTAATTGATTCATTAATTATTGCAAGTGA
The DNA here is from genome assembly GCF_019202785.1 of Penaeus chinensis. NCBI lineage: Eukaryota > Metazoa > Arthropoda > Malacostraca > Decapoda > Penaeidae > Penaeus > Penaeus chinensis. The sequence goes on from NC_061825.1 coordinate 39,393,136, forward strand.
AACCACTGGCATATTTTTGTTATTCTTTGAAAGACAGGTATGCAAATTCAGCTCTTGCTACACTGTGTTACATAATCTCGGGCGCTGCCAGTGTTTTTCAAGCATCCTTTTGGCTTTTTTTTCTAATAGCATAAAATCAATTTTTCTTTTTCATTTTTTTCGTCTGATATTTACAATATGAAAAATATAATAGCTAATAATGATATTTGCCGTTTTTTTTATGATCTACTTCAGGATTTTCTCTCTCGTTGTTAAAGAAAATCATGTACGAGTAAAATGAATGTATGCTCGTTCTCCATGCAACTTTTGTGGACACTGTTTTATGCACCAGATTTGACTCAAAAATCGCCGAAAACCTTTTTTTCTAACAGTAAACAAAGTTAGTAAAAACATAAATTGTTCGATTTGGTTGCCACGAAAAAAAAAAAAAATGAAAGGTATTTACAAGTGATTTACAAATCACGAAAATCATCTAACAGAATTTATTGATGATTAATATTATTATAATTTCTATTATTATTTTTAAATTGTTGTTGCTATCATTATTATTATCATTATCGTTATTATTATTATTGTCATTATTGTTATTATTATTGTTGTCAATACTATTGTTATAGTTGTTGTTGTTATGATTATTATTAAAATTATCATTATTATCATCATGACAATAAAAATAATAATGATAGCGGTAATAGTGATAATGATGATAAAAATAGTTGTAATGACAAAATAAATTTTATGAAAAGATACCTAAAACAACTGTTAGAGCTACAATAATGATAATGATGTAATGACCGTCATTAAGGTAAGGGAAATATGGTTAACAATAATAATAATAAACTTTATTCTTTTGATGCATTTTGCTAAAACATAACACGTACATGCATGATATTTGTAATGATAATAAAAAATACTCTCATCCTGTTTTTTTAATATCATGCAGTACAGTCTAGATGCCTGGAGTTATATTTAATATTCATCTCAACGACTCCCTTTGCAACACCAAAGACATCATTGCAAGCGAGAGGAACAACATGAGATATGTTGGTCACTTCTTCATCAAACCCCTTTCCTGTACAGCTCCTGTTGCGGGGTTAGTGTGTGTCCTTCTGTTCGTATGACCTGGATTTGCTTTCCAAAGGCCGGGGAACAAGGTGCAGGGAAAGGGAGCATCAGCTGTATCTTTGTGCTTATGATATTTATTTAGCATTATTTTATTTTTTATAATTCTAAATTTATGGCATCAGCTGTTCCTTTATGCTTACAGTATTTATTTATATTTATAATTTTTGTTGTTTTATGACATTGTTTATTGATAGGTTTTTATTTTGGTAGTTGGGCAAAATATATAGGGTTGTTATACATACAAATATGTCTATGATTTTATTGCTCTTATTGGCAATACGACGAAATATATAATCTATGTACATATGCATGTAAGTCTGAGATTGCATTGATTTTTATTGGCAGGAGGACAAAATATTCATATATTTTAGTTATACACAAAATAAGTCTAATATTAACAAGCGCAATGATATTAATACACGGAAATACCCTTTGTGAAACATACTTAACACTGAGTCTTGATAGAACCCAGCGCTAAGACACATTACAGCTCAGCGTGATATTAAACCGAGTAGATCTTAAGGAACCGACAGCTCCTTGATTGCTCAGTTTACGAGCTCAATTTGCAGAGAGATAACTATAATGTTCTTATAAAATAAAGTAAAAGATACCTTTGGCAGTAACTAACAGCATTAGACTAGGTGTCGCCAAAAGAAAGTAGAAAGTAGGATGTTATTAAGCAGAAGAAAAAGAGAAAAGTATTTTAGTAGACAGAAGAATCTTTAAATAAATATATAGATTAACAAATACATAAGTAAACTTATATAAATGAAGAAACATGACATGGCATAATAACAAACACCCAATGTCATAGAGAGAGAGAGAGAGAGAGAGAGAGATAAAAAGCAAAACAAAACAAAAAAACGACATTGTCCCATGACCAACAGGCATCGAAGGCCAGTCTGCCACGAGTCATTAGTGCGTTGCTGGGCGTCGGACTGGAAGGGCATCGCGCTTGCTCCAGAGTCGCTTCTGGGCTTAATGAGAGGAACTGAAGGGAGAGGGGAGGGGAGAAAGGGGAAGGGGATGGGAGGGGGAGGGGAGAAAGGGAAAGGGGGGTTGGAGAAAGTGAAAGGGGAAAGGGGGGAGGGGAGAAGTGGGAAGGAGTAGGGAGAAGTGGGAAGGAGTGGGGAGAAAGTGGAAGATGAGGGGGAAGGGAGAAAGGGGAAGTTAAAGGACAAAAGAAAAGAAAAAAAAAAACGGAAAAGGAAACATTAAATGAAAAATAAAAAAATGAAAAATGAAAATGAAGGGACAGGAAAACAAAGCAAGGCGAAGAGAAGCGGAGGGGAATGCACCAGATGTGATAACCTGTTCAATGACAATCCGCGAGAATCGAGGGGATTAGACCGACTTCAACCTGCAAGGGATATGAAGCTATTACCTGAACGTTAGGACATTGACAGCATTCGGGGATAAATGTGCCTCCATGCTCTTAAGAGAATAATTTACTTTGTAACAATGCCTTTTAGATATAGGGATATTAAGAATACTTCAGAATGCTAGAAGGTCGATTTTCTTCTGTTGTTGAATAAGTAATCCGAAGTTTCTCCTCGATAATGAAATAAAACAATGTAGATTGATGATAAAAGTAAATGCAATATGGCGCTGAAAACCGTAGACTTAAAACTAAATCGACTAAAACTTCGGTAAAGCATTTTGGTAAGCAATTACACGTTGGTCAATCGTATTCTCTATCCTAAAACTAAGTGAAATAAGGGATCAAAGTTCCGATAAATTGTCTTTCTCTCCTACGAGCAAATGAAACGTGGCGTCAGAACACAGTGAATCAAACTATTACATTCAAACAAACGATTGCATTCAAAATCATCGAGAGATTGCATCCTCCGCTTTTATGGGACAATACAAGGTTAGCAATCTACAACTACCTATTACCATAATTTTGGTTTCCCCAGATAACTGGCAATGATTAAAAAAATAAATAAAAAAAATGCCATTTATAAACGAAAGTCCTTAGGAAAGATAAGATATAATTTACCAAGAACTTTGACCATTCTACACCCTGCTGTGGCAATAGAATGATAATAAGAAGAACAATCAACATCCATTAACGAAATGATAATAGATAATTCAGCCTCAGTAAGTTAAGTGAAGTGTCTAATGAATGTAGTTTGGCACTATAACAGGAGAGATTAAAACGAGTCTTTGGGTCGTAATAATTTACTATGTATTCTGTGTCTTCATTGTCGCTCTCGAAATGGATTATATCGCGAGATCCAGGCAAGGAGAGCAAAACGTGGCTTTACATTATCCATAAAACATTTTCGTTCCTGGAAGCTGTTCCTTTTAGCTTTCGGTCACGCGTCTGAATTATCTATCGCCTTCGAAATAAAAGTGACTAGAGAGTGAGTGAAGAATGAACGTAAAAAGGAATAATACAGTGAAAGTGAATATAAAGTCTGAATCGGTTTCAATTTGATTCGTATTTATCAATTCTGGCTTCTGAAGAAAGCGAGAGAGTGAGTGGGTGAGAGAGAGAGAGAGAGAGAGAGAGAGAGAGAGAGAGAGAGAGAGAGAGAGAGAGAGAGAGAGAGAGAGAGAGGAGAGAGAGACGGAGAAAGAGAAAGAGAAAGAGAGAGAGAGAAGGAGAAAGAGAAGGAGAGAAAGAGCGAGAGAAAGATAGCGAGAGAGAGAGAGCGAGAGAGAGAGAGCGAGAGCGAGAGCGAGATAGATAGATAGATAGATATAGAGAGAGAGAGCAGGAGAGAGAAAGAGAGAGAGAGAGAGAGAGAGAGAGAGAGAGAGAGAGAGAGAGAGAGAGAGAGAGAGAGAGAGAGAGAGAGAGTGAGAGAGAGAGAGAGAAAGAGAGTGAAAGAGAGAGAGAGAGAGAGAGAGAGAGAGAGAGAGAGAGAGAGAGAGAGAGAGAGAGAGAGAGAGAGAGAGGAGAGAGAGAAGGAGAAAGAGAAAGAGAAAGAGAAGGAGAGAGAGAGCGAGAGAAAGAGAGCGAGAGAGCGAGAGCGAGATAGATAGATAGATATATAAATAGATAGATAGATAGATAGGCAGGTAGAGAGAGACAGAGAGAGAGAGAGAGAGAGAGAGAGAGTAGAGAATATCAGTTGATCATGGAAAAAAAGAAGAAGAAAAAAAAGTAAGTGAAATATTCATCATTCAGTGAAGACCATCCGTGCAATTCGTGTATCATTTCACGTGAACCGAAGCCAGGGCTCTAAGCGGTGCTTTCCCCTCCCATTACATTTTAGTGTTGCTTTCTGTCAGGCAAAGCGAAACAAGAGCGAGTGAGTCATTCTTTATCGCTGATCGAAAGATAATAGTGGGAAGGGACGAACATAAACACATTAATTTTTGGAGTTTAGGTTCTGTTACTGATTCTTTTACAGTCATGTATTGTGTGTGTTCTTATTGGAATATTTAGTTTATTCATTATAATTACTTATGTGATTATAGTCATTGTCACCAGGTGTATTAGTATGCTTATAATTATCATCATAAACATATTACTCCGAACAGAAACTCTTTTACCACATACGTTTTCACAGCAACATGATAAATATTACAGCCTTTATGCCACGAGGAAAACAAATTGGCTTTAATCTCGATACAATATCAAGGCAGAATTACCGTCAATACCGCGTAACATTCAGTTCTCAACCGTTAATATAATGTACATAAAACCCAGTCCTCATAACCTTGCATAATTAGCTTAATTGGCAAAATTCTAATAAAACAATTTTCCCTTATCAACGTGAGTACATAGTTTACTCGGCGAGCCTTTTCGATATCAAGTGAGGATCTTCATTCGCAATAAACTTAATTCGCTCGTAACTGTACTGATGAATGATGAACAGCTCAGTTCCTTTTTCTTTTTTGTTCCCAACGATAAACTGATTATCTCTCTCTCTTCTTCTTCCTCTTCCTCTTCCTCTTCCTCTTCATCTTCATCTTTCTCTTTCTCTCTCTCTCTCTCTCCCTTTTCCGGGAATATCCACGCGACCTGAAACGAGAATGGATAAATACGAATTAAAACCACGACCGATAAAACTGAAACCGATTTAGACTTTACATTCACTCTCATCGTTTTTTTCCCCTTAACGTTCACTTTTCACTCTCCCTCTATTCGCTTTTCATATCGAGGTCGATAGATAAGCAGCGATAGATAATTCAGAAATGAAACCGAAGGCTAAAAGGAACAGTTCTCAGAAACGAAAATGTTTGAGGGATAATGTAATAATTGGATCTCGCGTTATAATCCATATTAAGAGTTCATTTGCGGCTCAAAGTGTGGCTCTAGTGCTCTAGTAACTAGGAATTAGGATGATAAGTAGGAAATGAAAGAAGGTTAAGATTTGTTTGTTTTTCCCCTTAGAGTGGAATCCTTTCTGTCTTCCTTTACTTTTGCATATATTTACTAAAAAAAAAAGACCCTTTACATCTAAAAAAACAATACAAAGTATGGTCTTCGGGGTATTTTTTTTGCCAAAGTCAATTCTAAGATCAAACATTCTATCACCTGAATAACCATTCTTAGTAAAAGGAAAGATATGAATAGAAGTAGATATTCAAAAATCTTCATTCTTCTAACATGATCCAGAAATAAACAAATGATATGAAGTGGCGTGAATTTCGGGATTTATTCGCTGAATTCTTATCTTAAAAAAAATAATTTACCTCCCTCAGTAGTAGGAAATGTGTTTTGCCTTGTTATGAATTATTTTCGGCTTCAATCGGCGTAGCAAATCAGGGAATAAGATGCAAGGACAATGTGGCGCTTCCATTTCACACCTATCAATAGAAACTGTAACCTTCTGTGCGATGTAGTGTATAATACAGTGCATATACATACACGCATTCCATCTTCAGTTGATTATCTATTGTTTATTTTAACTCTATCTCGGTAAATCTATCATATACACTTGTAATATGATCTCAATACGCCTAAAAATCAGGAGCAGCAAAGATATCGTTCTCTCCACCTCTTCATAAAAAAAAAAAATCTCATAACAGATCGGTCAGAAATCAGATATTCACCCAATATATCATCCCTTGTATCAGTACTGTATAATGGAATTAAAATAAAATAGATATAATATAAAAGTCGGAAATTAAATAATACAGCCTAATATGAATCAGTAATCAGACATTCACGTATTACAATAACTCCCTGTATCAGTACTTTATAAGAGAAATTAAATAAGATTGACATAAAATAATCCAAAATAAATGAATACAACCTAATAACACACCAATCTGAAATCACGTAATGTATTAGTGCCTGTGGAAGTTGAACAACAAAGGGAGGTATAGGAAAGCACGCGAATATACCTATTCGTGTTTTCCTGTACTTCCTTTCGTTGTTCTACTAGTAATTAATTAAAAAAAAAAAAAAATTGACATCTCGAACTGTCCCTTTTTTACATGTATTTCAGGTATGACGTGAAGGCAATGAAACACTCTAACTGAGACATCAAAAGAAAAGTTTCTCACTCGTATATTGCAATAAAAACTCCATAGTGACTCCTCTTTTACGAGTATATTGGCTTCTCTTTTATAAAACGAAGAAAGAAATCATTATTAATGCAAAAAAAGCGATGCTGAGTATGTCTTACGACTCACATCAGCGAAAATACGAGCTGAGTGAACTTTATATCACAGGGAGATTATTTGGCTAAAATCCAATGGCTCAGTGATCTTTAATTTCCCTTAATTAATCTTGTGGTTCGTGTTCTATCTCGATTTTTTTTTCTTTGGGTTGTAAAAGTTTAGTTGTTTTTATCACGTATCCTGATTGTTTTTTATCGGTTATGGAACATATTTACTTTCGATATAATTAAAGAGATTAATATAAGGTTTAGATAGTACGTTAAATATAAAGAAAAATAAATTGTAATAATCCTTTGATGTTAAAGGAAAAGTTTTTACGAAAATAATGAATAATGAAGACAAATGAATAATGGATAATAAAGATAAATATATAATGAATAATAAAAACCAAATAATAATAAAGACAAATGAATAATGAAAATAACTGAATAATACAAGGAATCTCAACATCAATGAATAATAAACAACAAAGACAACAAACGCAAACGTAATCATTTGATCTCATTTAGATTGCAACAAACGGACAGTATCTCGTTGACGAGCAGAAAAGTCATCCCGGGCCTGCAACTCGTTTTTCC
>NC_061825.1:39407921-39412921 GCF_019202785.1 Penaeus chinensis
GAAGACAAATTGAAAGATCAGTTATGGGAGACCAAGGTTTGATGTTGACGCGTGCATAATGCAGTTGCGGAAGCAGGTTGATGTCGAGTGAATGAAAGGTTGGTCGCAAGTGATGTAAGTGATAGATTATTCAAAATGATCTGCCGCGTCAACAGCTAAAGTCACTAAATATCAGTGTTAATGTACACGTATTGTAAATAAGAATGCAGCCAAATATAACGTAGAGTAAACGATATATAATAATAATAATAATAATAATAATAATAATAATAATAATAATGATAATAATAATAATAATAATAATAATAATAATAATAACAATAATAAAGAAGGCTTCTTTTAGAAGTTGTTTTACAAAGTCAAAAGAGGAAAAATATAGTTACATCTTTGTCCACCCATTTCATCACGGATTAATATGACTTAATCGAAAAGGGATAAAGATTGTCAAGTGAAATAAAATAATACCCTCTCTCTCTCTTTCTTTCTTTCTTTTTCTCGCTCTTTCTCTTTCTCCTTTTCTCTCTCTTTCGTTCTTTCTTTTTCTTTCTTTCTATAATTGTAGACTGTATGTGGACTTTATTCCCGCAGTTACAGTCACTTCGCACAAGTAAAGGAACACAAGACAAAGTTACAAAGCCAACTATTCCTGAACTAGGTACAAAAAATGGGAGAGCTAATTGTCCTGAAACGAAGCAGACAATGAGGTAATTGGAGTGTTATTTACGGAAGAGACTCCTAATAAAAAAAGGAGAATATTAATACATTTTGAAAGATGATGTATGAGAAAAATGAAGTTGAGGATTAGTAAAAAACGATCTTCACAATCAAATGTTTTTTTGTACAAGGAATGATGGAGTACTTCTTGTATTACGTGAACGTACACATGATTATATCTTAAGGAAAAAAATATGTATCTTAACATATATAATAACATACAAATAACATGTTTAGGTACTTAAACAAATAGATAACATACACAGGCATTCCTGTTTAAGCTTGCTGTATTTAAATTCAGGCAGAGTATATATTCTTTACCAGAGCTTCTCAACTATTATGAGCAAAGGTTCAGTTAGACAAGTTCAGATGCAGAGGTCCGGATAAATACTTTACATGCAGTCATGAAAATAAAACAAGCATTAGCAGGTTAAGTACATATGCACAATAAACCCCCAACTTACCCTACAGTCAATCGAGCAAATACACTTTGAAGAATCCCACGCCAGGACCTTCATCTTATATAATTATCTTTTATCTCCTCCTGGCGCCCGTGGTCCGGCTACAGCATCCAGAAAGTCCGAATTCAGACCGCGGGCCGCCAGTTGAATAGCCTTATACGAGTGTCATGTGGAAATCAAGTATACCTTTTAGTATTAACATTTCAGGATACGGAAGGACTTAGAACATGGCTTTACCTGTACGGGCTATCAACTATGTTGTTATACTAACCTCCTTGTATGTTACAGTGCATTAATTAGAATAAAACATTTGCCTTTGTCACCATCGCCATCACTTTAATCCAGCGTTTTAATGCGCTTTGATATTTAAGCGATTAAGAAGCTATTAACAGGTATGTAATAGTAAAATGACCTTCCTTTTAGCTGATTCTTGTGCCTAAATCTTTTCTTGAGCTTAAGTTTGTCTTTCCTAATATGAGATCTCTTTAATACTACTGTAAATTTCTTCTTGTAATTATTTTTTCATTCCTTAATTGTTATTTTCCTTCATTTCTTCAGTCCTTCATTTCAGTATTTCTTTTCATTAATTTCATTCCATTTCTTCGTTTTTTTCTTTTCAGTTCATTCTCTCTCTTTCGTAACTTTTTTTTTCACTGAAATATCTCTCTATTCTAAAATAAATGTGATCGAATGTAAAGTCTTCTTATTTTCTCTCTGTTTTGTTTGGTTCAGATAATTGATATTTTCTTTCTGTTTGTTTAATTCGGATAATGATTGTGCATTGACATACCTTGCTTTCGGGGAAACGTCCAGATTAAGCAGATGCATTACAGGAAACATCAAGTTATATATTAGTATCTTATATATTTACAGGGATTTTGATTACTTAAACGAATCCCTCTTTGACAAGAAAAGTAAAAATGTAAATTGTGATTAGATTAATATTCTATTTTCACGTCTTTGATTCCGTATCACTCGTTTCGACATTTCTGTGGTTTAGGAGCGGGTGAATTACGCTGATATTTCGGTTGATTTCGTGTACTGTTAATTTTGGGTTTAATTGTCTTCTCTTTTGTTTGTGATTATTTTTTGTTGGGTGGGGTGGGGTGGGAGGGGCTCTCTCTCTCTCTTTCTCCTCCTCCTATTTTTTTTTCTCTTTCCTTTTCTTTCTCTTTTATCTCATTCTATTTCTTAGTCTCTCTCTCTCTCTCTGCCTCTGTGTGTGTGTGTGTGTGTGTGTGCGTGTGTGTGCGTGCGTGTGTACGTGTGTGTGTGTGCGTGTGTGTGTGCGTGTGTGTGTGCGTGTGTGTGTGCGCGCGCGCGTGTGTGTGTGTGTGTGTGTGTGTGTGTGTGTGTGTGTGTGTGTATGTGTGTGTGTGTGTGTGTGCGTGTGTGTGCGCGTTTTCTACTCTCTTTCCAATTTACTTCTAACTTGCACACCTTCTTTCCTTCTTGGTCTTCTCTCTTTCGTTGTTCAAGGCAGATGTCACTTGCAGAAGCAAAAATTGCTAAATAAAAACAAAACAAAAAAACAACAACAAAAAAAAACGCGAGATTGATAGAGGGAGAGAACTTGCAATGCAACATTTATCTGCAACTTGCATCATTTGTTCACCGAAAAAGTAAAAAGTAGCAACCTGCTTCCCTGTGCTATGGGCAACTTATCCATATAATGGAATATATTCCCTCTGTCATCCCAACTTTTTTATTTATTTAGTTATTGTTTCATATAAACGGGTTATTTATTTCGTTAATTCCTTCAGCTCTCCATTATTTCATTCCTTATATTACTTTTTTTTTCACCAAAAGACGAATTTCAGAAACCTGCCTGAAATATCAGATCACAGAGAATAATCAGAAGAAATATATATATTTATTATTTTCTTGAATGAATGGGTGAATGCGCATATACATTAATTTTAAAAAATCTGTATTGGAACTGTTAAAATTCCATACACCAATCGAGCCAGATTAAAACTGAATAATAAATGGAATAGGAGAGAGAGAAAAGTTTTTTTTTTTTTTTTTTTTTTTTTTTTTTGGGGGGGGGGTACAATACAAAGAGAGAAAGATAGACATTTATACAGACAGACAGACAGACAGAGATACAAAAAACATATGCTGTTTTTTTAATGTTCCAGATTGCATGTTGCATATGAAATTTTGAAAAAAGAGTGATTGGACTTTCCTAGCAATGCAACCAGTGTTGTTGCTCTTGTTGTTGCTTTAGTATTTCATTCTAGCAGCCAAAGTAAAGGAAATACAACCGAAAATTGTGCTCGAAAGCCAATGGCTGAAAGATTAGATAATTTAATTGCTATATCATTTAAAATATAGTATTGACTGTTTATCGGGAAGATGTTTTTGATTCTAATATATGTATTATATTTCTTACGGAAGTGTATTTTGTTTCCGTTATCAAAGTCATCATCACTGTAATACTGTCATTATAATAATCGCCTTATGATCTTTTACAAAGTCGCGATCATAACACAGTGAAAGTAAAATTCTTTATATTTAAAAAAACAACAACCAATTTCTTTAGATGCAGAGAAAGGTCAGAAGCAAAAGGTTGCTGTTATAGTGAATCGTTCCAGTCAAGATTGTGTAGAGCAAGCTAAATTAAGTAATTAATTTCTGAGGTGTTATTAATTACACGAAACGATTCTCACACATTTACAAAAATCGTACATTACAATTTATCTAATAAACATAAGCAAATACCCTCTTTACCTACCACTAAATAATATACCCTCTTCGTCACGAATGAAACCTCTAACAAAAGCCTAACTATAATTTGTTTCTGATAGTACTGCTCAAGTGATCGATAATTCCCATTTATCTTCGTCTCTCTTTTGTTATCGATCTCACTGATGAAGAGTTTCTTTTTCCAGATAATCTAGGAATGTCCACGGGGATCAGGAGCGAAGGGGGGGGGGGGAGGGTGCTGATTGGAGTTACAATCGACGGAACTCGACCTGGAGCCGCATTTATACTTTCTGTTCACCATTTTCCGTCGACTGAGGCATACGCGAGGACTCACGAGAGATAATAATCATTGTCAGGCATTTCCGTAAGTTACAGTCTATGCCATTCATTCAGTTATTCATTAGATGTATGTTGAATAATTATCAGTTATTGATGGATCTTGAGAGAGAGAGAGACAGAGAGAGAGAGAGAGAGAGAGAGAGAGAGAGAGAGAGAGAGAGAGAGAGAGAGAGAGAGAGAGAGAGAGAGAGAGAATAGGTTTGTGGTATGATTCTGATGAGAATATACTGGTATGATGTTAATTAGTTTATGCCAATTATTTATACTTTTAAAGCATGATATGTATGCTTTGGATATTATTTGATATTATTTTTAATATAATATTTATACTATTATATCTATAATATAATATTTATTCTTACTTATAAGAAAGATTGTTAATTGACATATCTTTAAACGTTTTAATTCCACAAGGTATTCGCCGCGAATGACCTTAGCTGTTGACGCGGCAGATAATTCTAAATAATCAATCAGTCTACGTTAAAAGGCTGGAAATCCGAGATATATAAAGGTTTAGAGTATAATTTAATTTCTAGGGAACGGGTGGTGAGTGATTAACCTTTTCATGTGAAGTTCGATGAAAAGTTTATTCTGCATTTTTTGATCTATCGAGAGAAGATTAAGGAAAGTTTTATGATGAATATCGGACAGATTCATCAAATAGGTCTCCATTCTCTCAGTGCATATGAGACCGTGATGCAACTTATGCAAATATCAACAGCATCTGGATATAGCTCTGATGGAAATCAATGACAGGACATGTGCATAATGAGCAAT
>NC_061825.1:39417921-39430421 GCF_019202785.1 Penaeus chinensis
CATCTCCATCATCATCATCATCATTATCATAATTGCACTTATAGCCATAACACTAATGAAAGTCGTGTTATCCATCAGTATAACTAATATTACAATTAATGAAGATGACACCACCACTAACCCTGGCTCTATCAATGACCATTTGCGGATGCGGGAAGTTAAAGTAGGTATAAGATGAACGAACACGCACACTCACGCTGTTCACCTATTCTGTTCACCTGCAGGACAAGGTACGTAGATGCCTGGACACGAGAGAGAATGCGATGTTGAATTAACCAAACACTCGCTGACTCACTGATGACGCCTGATTGATTAAATTTGCTGGTATTCAGCTTACTACGGTTAAATCATATATAATCATACTGTCTGTCAAGTTGACTGATCACAGGGACATCTTCGCTTTCTAGGAGTAGAAAGGTCATAGATGTTAAGTGATTGCAGATAATATTTCATCAAATGGTGTTTTTTTTAATAATTGTGAGTCATGAAGAATAATCTAGTGCGTGGAACTTCATATACGAAGTTGTTAATATTCACCATTCGAGGTTGAAAAGGACTTGACATCATTTTACATTACACTATATGGATAGTACAACAAGGGTTAGGCTCTATTATGCAGTGTGGAAAAAGCTAATAATTTAAAATAGTTTAAGATCAAAATATTGTACAATGTATTCGCCGCTAATGACATTAGCTGTTGACGGGGCAGATAATATTATATAACCAATCAATGCTCTTATTGCAAGGATCATTCATTTGTTGCAAAGACTCGGGATGAAATCGCAACTTGCCCAAGCAATTAGCTATATATCCCTCCAAGTTGTACTCGGCATAATCGCTTCCATCCTCGCGGATTGACAGTGGACAGGTTATCACGTAATAGACTCCCCCCCCCTTCTAATACAGAGCCGCTTCCTCCTCTCATTAACCCCAGGGCGGATCTGGAGCGAGCGCGATGTCTTCCCTCTCCGACGCCCAGATGCTTACTAACGAGTCGGGGCGGACGTGCCTTCGATGAGTCCCGGTTTCCGTTACTGATTTGAAGCTGCGTTCGGAACTTATGCCCTAAGGTATCAAGATTGGGTGAGGAGATATAGGATCTTTTTCTATCTGTAGTCTTTCTCTCTCTCTCTCTCTCTCTCTCTCTCTCTCTCTCTCTCTCTCTCTCTCTCTCTCTCTCTCTCTCTCTCTCTCTCTCTCCGAAAGACTGCCCCAGGAAGTGACAATATTAGACACTAAATACTAAAATACTAATAATAAATACAAAAATACTAATAATACTAAAAACTAAATACCAATACTAATATTATTAACACTAATAATACTGAATACTAACAATACTAAATACTAAAATACTACTAATAATAAACGATAAATCCCTTATCGGAGAGCTCCCAAATGTTCCTCTTGGACATACTCTAAACAAAATTTAATTATAAATAATATTTATGCATTTTTTTTATACTTTAAAGCATAATATTCATGGTTTGATTTTTAATATAATATTGTTATTTCTATTTATGACATACATTTATTGATATATTTTTAACGTTTAAAACAAGAACAATTTAATCCCACGAGGTATTCGCCGCGGATGACCTTAGCTGTTGCCGCGGTAGATAATTTAAAATCATCAATCAATCAATCTCTCTTTCTCTCCCTCTCTCTCTTATATCTTGTTTATGTCAGTGTACGTATGTCTTGTTATTTATTCTAACGTACAGTCGTTTCGTTTGCGAAAATCATTATCATAATAAATATTACCATTATCATTGCTGGTATTGTATTATCACTATCTTTATTACCGTTATTCCTATTATTTTATATTGCCTTCTTCCTTCTTGCGGTAGCTCATATAACAGGAAAGAAAGCTGCAAACAAAGGAAACCCTTACCTCAGCCATTCCCTTCATGAGAAAACAAAGGGAGCAAGATATTACGTGTCTCCCCATTTCCTCTTGCATTTCGTTACAAAGTCCGGACACGCTTTGGTGAATCCGCGGACAAACTTACGTGTATGTCTGTCCATATTTAGGGATAAAGTGATTTTTTGTCAGAATCAAGGAGTATTGGCCTGTTTCAGTCCACGAGATTCAATATGGTTGTCCATTTACACTTAGTACCAAACATTTAAGTGTGGTACGTTTTGTGGAAAGTCATTATCAAGTGCTATACACCACGAAGACCTTCAGTGTACGTTGATATTCTGTTTACATTATTATAGTCTCTCCTACCAATAGCAAGATACTGTCGATGCCATCCTTACCTGTGTCTTGTTCCCCATCTTTTAGAAAGTAAATTTAGGCCATACAGTTCGAGAGACCAATACGAGACAACAGCACTATGTTAGATAGGAATTTGATGAACTGGCGAGAGTGACGGCCAATATCTCCCACACATAGCTCTCGTATGTCTTTGTGCCTTTTGTGTTGCAAAGGGAAACCAGAAAGCTATATATATTGGTCTACATGATTGAGGGTTATCACTGGGGACGTGTGATCTACTGTTTGATATTTACAGCTTTCAGCCTGGAAACTCGGGGTGGCTGGCGTTAGCTTGAAGTCCGCTGATTCTGGCGCTGAAACCTTGTTCCGCTTCACTGTAATGAGACTGATCGTACTTCCTGCAATCCCGTTTCACAATAAGCTCTACCATACCCACTGTGACGTATGCATTGTACGGCGCTGTAAATGACGCATACGATGAAACCTTCTGGCCAGATATTACTTAACTCCTAAGTTAATAGTGTAAGATGGACCACCATGGAAGAGGGATCTTAAAGAAAAAAAAAAAGAAAAATAAATGATCCAAGAACTCCCTACAATGTGTCCAGCTTTTATATCGAGTTGTCAATCAACGAGAAAGGAGGGGATTAGCCTGGAAGAACATACAACTGTATCCCTTGCTATGAAATTATCTTTGCTATGAGTCAGACTTATACAACTTAAGAATAGTAAGCTTTTAACATTACTGAAAATCATGCACGTAACATAGCGTAAAACCATTCATTAATTTAAGATGACATTTAAGAGTAGAATCCATTTAGGAAAATTACTGTAAAATGAAAGGTAAATTCCATTTTCAGTCTATTATGGCAAATATCTGTATTTGCGGTTCAGGCATTCCATACACTAAATTGTTCCTTATTTCATACAAGGAGTAAAATAAAAGAAAAAGAATAAACAACGATCTACAGAGACCATAATACCACACAGACATAAACATACCCTCTATACTCTTCAAATAATTTCTTATAAGTATCTGGGGTATATATAGCAAAAAATATTTCAGAAAAAAAGCAAATACATATACCAAAGGGCCAAGACAAACTGTTTGCCTCAACAGTTTACAAACGATACTCCAGAGATCGCCAGAAGCGTGTGTACTATTTTCTTTTTCTACCAAGCTATATGATCAAGATAAATTCTACGAGACTATTATCTATAAATTCAGATTCCTAATTCCCCACAAAAAATAACGATGGTTTAATCTAGTAATGAAGGTTACTTGATTTAATAAAAACAAAGACAAAAACTAAAACAAAAACAAAAAAAGTATGATAGGAAATTACTAAGCCTTTTCCAAAGACATCAAGAAAACCATTATTAAGGTTACACGGAATAACACAGGAGATCTATATCTTAATAATAAAATTATACAAATTTTATTCAGTCTACTACAAAGACGATCATCCTACTTCCATCCAGACGATGAGCATGTGCTTAGTCAACTTCCCTGACATGACGAATATTAATGATTTATCTACAGTAAGCTGAATGCCAGTCTAATGGGAGTAGTTTCCGGTAACAACATGCAACATCAAATCTGAATTCTCAATCTGAATTACGATATTTTCGTCATAGTATAGCAATTTTTTAAGAATGTTCAGAGTGGTTTTAAGTTCCCTCAGGTAGGTGATAAAAAAACAAGAACAAATCACATGAAAATCAACCTATTTTACAAATACATGCCCTGGAATCACTCAACACAAAAGCTAACCATTATACTTCTCAACTGTGAGGACAATATGAGCTAAAACCCATAGCACATTGAATACCCGCACAATGGAATTCCTCTGAGATTAAAGCATGAAAGATTAAATTGGGAATTCTGGATCTGGATTGGAATATTTCGGTTTGCAAGGCTTACCCTCGGTTTTCTTGCATGCAGTGTAGCACTTTACAAGGTTGCTGAGAATGTATGAATATGATAATAAGAAAATTATAATGACAATAGTAATGATAATAATAAGAATTGTTGTATTAATGTTAACAACAACAACAACAACAACAACAACAACAACAACAAAACAACAATAATAATAATGATTATAATAATAATAATTATGATTATGATAATAATAATAATTTCGATGATAAGAACACTAAAATAATCATAACAATAACGAAAATAGTTAAACAAAATCTAATTAAAAATTAAAAGGACTATTTTAGCATGGTTTAGCAATGAGGATGTTGTTATTATAATTAATTGTCGATGGTAGTCATAGTCGTCATAATCATTATCATCATGATTATGATTACAATACTAGTGACACCTCTCATTATCATTATCGATATCCTTACCATTATCATCATCATCATTACCATAATTAGTATTATCATTAATTATCAGTATCAGGATCATCAACACCGTTTTCTACAAACAAATATATGATGTATACTATGTGTAACCTTAACTATATATACTCTACAACTTATACTCGTCCACGAAAATCACCGTATATATGGTCCAGTTAATCAGTTATAAACGTTTAAGATCTATATAGCATCGGATAATACATTTCATACAGTAAACAGCGAAACATATTTATTGACAAAAACACATACAGACAATGTGCGCAAAATGTAACATATAACATTACTGTTGAAATAATGTAAAAGTTTCCATTTCATATTTTGTTCTTGCAATTGTATGAAAAAATATGGGTGAATTTCTAATCCTGTTTTTATTTATGGGTACTGAATATGTATGCTCAAAATATTGTAAACAGACGAATGCATTAATAGATAGCTGAATGGAAAACCGATGAATGTGTGTGTATATAGGTAGATAGAGAGATAGATAGATAGATAAATAGACAGATAGATAAATAAATAGATAAATATATGTGTGTATGCGTGATTGTGTGTGTGTGTGTGTGTGTGTGTGTGTGTGTGTGTGTGTGTGTGTGTGTGTGTGTGTGTGTGTGTGTGCGTGCGTGCGTGCGAGTGCGTGTGTGTGTGTGTGTGTGTGCGTACGTGTATGTGTGTGTGTGTTTATGTGTGTGTATGTATATGTGTGTGTATGTATATGTGTGTGTGTTTATGTGTGTGTATGTATGTGTGTGTGTGTGTGTGTGTGTGTGTGTGTGTGTGCGTGCGTGCGTGCGTGCGTGTGTGTGTGTGTGTGTGTGTGTGTGTGTGTGTATGTGTGTGTGTGCGTGCGTGCGTGCGTGTGTGTGTGTGTGTGCGCGCGTGCTTGCGTGTGCGTGTCCGTCGCCTCCAATCGAGTGCTGGATCTCTGAATTATTACGCCGATTAAAGCCGACAAAATCCAAATCTCCGACGAGACTGTAACACGAACCAATAACATTTCACGATCGAGTTTCTTGGGGAGGTAACAATGATCATGAAAATTATTAATTGCCACGCTAGTACAATGGCTTTTGAGTGTTTACTATGTAGAAATTTGCATTATATATAATATATATTTTCGTATTGCATTTTATTCCACAAGAGTTTGAAATCAAGACCTTTGGAGAAACGTTCAATGACAGACGGATATGCGGAAGGAGAGAAACAATGGCTGGCAGATGTTACGAAGTTTTAAGCGGACGTCCCTGCTCAAAATTCGCTCTTGCCTTGTAGCGAGGAGATATTCATTTGATTTCTCGGGAAATTAAATTTAGAATAACCCAATTACGGTTTGATAATTGGGATATTAAGGAATTTCTCGCAGATTTTCTGGTTCGATTATGAGAGTTAAGGACATAACCAGACCCGGGCATATGAGTTCGCTAATATGAAAGACAAAAGGAATGTTTTTAGCTTGGATATAATGTTAAACTTTATTCTGCACTTTGATTTTTTATTTTTGTCTGTTCTGTTCAAATCTCTCTCTGGCCTTGAAGGGCGATGTTCAATTGTTTTTTTCCGCATCAATATTATTAATAATTTAGTTTTATTCCATTTGTTACAATGGTTATTCTTTGTTTGACATGCTGTCTGTTTCATTTTGCTTCTAAATCATCTTTTGTGTGGAAGGAATAGCCGGGGTTGCTATCCACTGGCGGCGAGGGATTTGGACGCAGGTCAGCAAACTGCTAGACGAGATCGCTACCGCTGCACCACACAGCACAGGGAATCAAGTGCAGAATAACCCAGCTATTATACTGTAATAGTGATATAAATGTTTTTCTTGCAGTCTTTCGGAGTTGATCCTCTCAAAGACTGTGATGGACGAATGCCAGATTAGGCCTTTTGTTCATTGATAGGTCGTATGAAGATCGTTGGACATTATAAGAATGTTATATTGCAGTTTCATTTTCTTTTTGCTTTAATTTTTCGTTTTTTTTTCTTTTCGCTTTCGCTCTCACTTTCACTGTCACTGCCACTGTCGCTGTCACTGTCCTTTCATTGTCACTGTCATTTTTGCTCACACTTTCATCTTTATCTTCTGACGTTAAAGAACAATTTCTGATATTCATTCGTTCATAAGAGACTCCTCAAGAATAATTACCTACAGTCACACATTTAACTTCCTGAATTCAAACTCAGCACATAGGCACTGGCACTGAGTAGCATAACGTCTTTTCCGAGACGAGTTCTTGTGCAATTGCTAGCATCATCTCGTCCTCGTGTTTGCAGATCTTTATAGGGGAGACTCAATCCTTGTGTCAATTAGGCAGTGATAGGATTAATAATAGGCCGAATTGATTGAATATTTATAATTATCTGCCGCGTCAACAGCGAAGGTCATTAGTGGCGAATACCTTGTGGGTTGAAATGTTCACATATTTATATCGTTTCAAAATCTATCAATGAATAAAACCGGTTGCTTAATGGATGAAGCAATGAAGCTCCCCGATTGAGATTTTGAGTTTATCAATTAAGCGAATCAGATTGCCTCGTTTTCAAATGAGGTTACAATAGAAATGATAATAATAAGACTTCAACTTTAACAAGAACTTGATAATTATTACAAACACGCCATACGATTTTTTTTTTTCTGATATTTTACTTTCCTACAAAACTTGAAATGAACATTACCTTGTGTTGAGTGAGCTGTACATGTCTGCATAACCCGAGGTCTGGTTCGAACTTGCTTTCACGATTCATAATTCGGGAGTCGATTCCTCTAACACGAGCTCAAACTCATAATTCTGAATAATTAATTACTCTAGCGCTGTCGTGAATTTGACATATCAGTGCAAACTTATTGTCTAGACCGAATCCAAACGGTAAGTATGCAAAACAGTTAGCCATGAATTTCCATCTCTGCTGTCTATGGGGGGCATTCCTGTTAGCATTAGTCGTATAATGAACAAGTATTATAATAATTATGTTAATGATGAGGATGATATAAGTATAATAATCATAATCATATTCATAATTAATCCTGATAATGATAATAGTGATAACGGTAATAATGATAATAATGATAATAATAGTAATGATAACAATGTTAATAATAATAACAACAACAATAATAATAATAATAATAATAATGATAATAATAATGATAATAATAAAAAGATAAAAGCAATAATAATAACAATAATAATAATAACAGCGATGATAACATGGCATAACATAATAATATAAAATCATAATAATACAAAATGATAACAGTACTAAGGAGATGACTCGGACCTCCTCCCACCTTCGAAATCCATGAGTTCAAACTCTTAATTCTTTCTTATCCTACTCGCTTTATCCAATATCCACCTTACCCTAATTCTCTAAGATTTTAACACACCCCAAAAGTTCATTCATTAACCGCCCTTTACCACTAATAGAGAGTATGGTTACAAGCGATTATATTTATTGAGTTTATTGATGTCGGAAATAGGATTTGCATTCAGTGATTGATAAAAAAGGGCGTTTGTTGTTGATTAAGGAAACGTTAGATTTTGTGGAAGGATTTGAGATGAAAATGACCTTCATTATAATTATTACTACTAATTCTGACGGTAATGAAAACTGATTGATTGATTATTTAAAATTACCCGTTGCGTCAACAGCTAAGGTCAATGAAGAAATATAATATTCATAACAGAACGATGCGTACGTCCAAAAAAAAGTTACTGAAAAAATATCCGGAAAAAATATTTGCTTAACCGGTAGTGAAACAACAATTATTCACAAAAAAGTATAATTTGCATTTTTCTCTCACTTCGCCTGTTTAAAGAAATAGTAAAAATCCCAACGCTTGCATAGCTAGCAACGTCCAGTCATTCTTTTGTAAAAATTATATTATATTATAACATTTCGAAAATGGTGCATCCTTTTTTTTCAGTAACCTGTCCATCCGACCGTCCGTCTATCAGTTTGTATGTATGTCTGTGTGTGTATGTGTATATGTATGTCTGTGTGTGTATGTGTATGTGCATATGCATGTGTGTGTGTGTATGTGTATATGTATATGTATATGTATATTTGTATGTGTAGGTGTAGGTGTAAATGACTGAATACATAGTTACTTACTTTTAATGCGTGTCAGTCTTCCTCGTATCTTTATTGCTTCACCCTCCCCCCCCCCCCCCTATCTCCTGGACCCTTCTTTTATTCTCTCTCTTGTTCCATTTATTACTCACTTTTAACCGAGTTGGATTAGTGGCCAGAATTTTCACAGATCCAATTTTGAACCGATTTTTGAATGAATGTATAAGCGCATTCATATCACCCCCCCCCCCAAAAAAAAAAAAAAAAATCTTTTGATTAGTTCAGCGATCTGAAATTTGTACTTTGGGGAAAAAAATAAAGAAGAAATTGCCTTAATTGTATTTTTATTTATTATTATGATTATTGTTGTTATTATTGTTATTATTATTTTGTTTTTACCAGACGAAGATACGAAATAAGTTAACATTTATGAATACAGAAAAAAAAGTAAATGATTGAATAAATAATAAATCGGTTTGAAATACAATCCGTAAATTAATAACTAAATAAAATAAGAACAATGTAAATAAATGAACAACCATTATGCAAAAGAAAATACATATATCTCAGTATAACAATAAGCTACCCATTGCATAGTGAAGCAGGTCGCTACCTTTTTGCCGTCGGAGGACAAATGATGCAAGTTGCAGGCAAATGTTGCACTGCAAGCTCTCCCTCCCTCTATCAATCTCGCGTTTCTTTTATTGTTCTTATTCGCAATTTTTTCTTCTGCAAGTGACATCCGCCTTAAACAACAAGGGAGAGAAATCCAAGAAGGAGGGAGAGTAAACGTAGAAAGTCTGCAAAGCTGGAAATGTTTTGGGAATCTGCTTTTGTTTCGATAGGACATACAGTGTGCTTGACTGACTGATATATAGATAGATAGATAGAGAGAGAAAGAGACAGAGAAAGAGAAAGAGAAAGAGAAAGAGAAAGAGAAAGAGAGAGAGAGAGGAAACGAAAAAGAACAAGAACAAGAACAAGAACAAGAACAAGAAAAAAATAAAGATAAAGATAAAGATAAAGAGAAGTAGATACGTTACAGTGAATTTTAAATGACAAGTAGGTATTTTTTAAATGTTATTATGAAATTAATTAAAGTTCCTTAACCCGCCTTTTTCCCACATGAAACGATGATTAGGAAAAACTTGAAAAACGGAGAGAGAAAAAAGGTCTTAACTTATTAGCGAGGAGAAAAAAAAAGTGGATTAAAGAGATACAGGAAGAGAGAGAGAGAAATAAAAAAGTGTATGAGAGAAGATGACGAATTAATGAATAGGAATATTAGAATAAAGAAATGAATAAGAATATTCGAAAGATGAGCGAGAAAGAAAGAAAGAAATGAAAGTATAACTTAACGTAAGCGAAAACATTAAATTACGATATATCAAAGAACACTATCAAAGCGAGAATCAAAATCCTCATATACCAGCAAACAAAAACGCAAATCAAAGAAGGCTTTCGGATTAAAAGTCAACAAACGTAAAATGTCAGCTGGCCAATTTGCCCAACACCTTATTTTCATGTGCTTGTTAAAAGATCCTTAATAGGTAATTATCAGAGCAAACTGATAGGACGAGTGACTGTAAAATAGATGATAGTAAGGTGCTGAAGAGGTTCTCATGGACACTAGATAGTAACCTACATTCCTGAAGGTATATGCGGAGACGACATATGCGTATGTGGGTTACTAAGACAACATAACTGAAGATTGTCAAGGTGATAATGCAGTTTAACTCATTCTGTAATATTTGAAATCCATGCTAAAAGAAAATCCTGTTAATAAGAAACGTCTATAGAATACTTCTATTTATTTATCAATTATGAATAAATACGTGTGGATTGAGAAAAGTTACAGTAGATATCACTGTCTGCACGGTTTAGATAAAGATATTTTCTTTTCTTAAGACTTAACTATGTATACGCCACACACAAAAACAGATCAGTTATCTCCTTGCACAATTGTTCATCATCTTTTGAAATACAATCTGGCATCCTGCTTGCGCTAGAAGTCTCATAAGCAACATACTAATTAATTCTGGCTTTTTAGACAGTTTTTGGACAATTGGGTATTCCTTTTTCGTCCTAAATTTGGAACAGTTAACTTCCTAACTTTCTTTTGCGTTTCTCTCTTTCTCTCGGAATTGCCTTTATCACCACGAGAGATAATACCTACAGATTCCACGTTCATTAATTAAGATTCGATTCGATACATTTATGACTTGCGCTGAACGACAGTCAGTTTTCCAAAGGCGTAGAAAGGGTGCGTAGCCGTGTCTCGCGTTCATTAGTAAAGGGATGGATATGTACTGCCTACGTATCGGCTGTGTATTCAGTGTCTCTTGAATTCCTAGTGTGATTCAGGGATATACTATTTGTATATTTGTTTCCAGTTTTGGTGGAAAACTGTCTGGTAGCAACGAGGTCTTACAAAGTAAGAATAATAAAGAGAGAGACAGAAAAGAGAATAGGTAAGGGAGGAACAGAAAAGATAAAACAGATAAAAAGCGAGCGAGCGAGTAAGAAAGAGAGAGAGAAATAAAAAGAGAGAGACAACACCGACACAGACAGACAGACTGAGCCTTTCAGAGGAACAAAAATATCTGCACATCTAAGAGAAAGGAATAATTTCACAAAACAGATCTTGAAGCTGATTAACCAAGGGTGAAATCCCACTCGTCTCTGATCATTGCTTTAAGCCCAGGGGTAACGCTAATGCGATTTTTGTCTTCCTTTATGATTAAATGAGGTATTATCCGGTAATATTACTGTAAACACGAAAGTCCTCTGTATCCATAATCTTAATAATATGATTAATGATGATTTTTTTTTTATCTTATTACTTTTTGGTTAAGGTTACAATCCCCTCGAAACCATCCGACGCGGGACAAAGAGAGATAGTCTGGTGATACGTTGATATTGGAGAAAAAAAAGGAATGTCTGGCGTTGTTCATGAGTGAGGGAGACAGACAGACAGAGAGAGAGAGAGAGAGAGAGAGAGAGAGAGAGAGAGAGAGGGAGAGAGAGAGAGAGAGAGAGAGAATAAGAGAGAGAGAATAAGAGAGAGAGAATAAGAGAGAGAGAGAGAGAGAGAGAGAGAGAGAGAGAGAGAGAGAGAGAGAGAGAGAGAGAGAGAGAGAGAGAGAGAGAGAGGGAGAGGAAGAGGAAGAGGGAGAGAGACGAACACAGATAGAAAGACAGACAGAAAGAGAGAGAGAGAGAGAGAGAGAGAGAGAGAGAGAGAGAGAGAGAGAGAGAGAGAGAGAGAGAGAGAGAGAGAGAGAGAGAGACGAACACAGGTAGAAAGACAGACAGACAGAAAGAGACCACTTACGTTCACTCTACATCAACCTGCTTCCTCGACTGCATAATGTAAGCGTCAACATGAGCGCTTTTCTGCCGTAAGTGATATTGTCTACCCAATATCTGGGCAATCGGCTCCATAAAATATGTTTGATCACGTTTCGGACGCCCTTATTCAACACTATGAAATACATAGTGTATATGATGTGTATTCCAGACGGTCAGGTTAGTCTCTATTATGCAAGTATGTTACTAGTTTGATTATTCACCACTGCATGAAGTGGTTTAATTGACAGTAGAAAAATCCATTTAGTCTTATTTTTGCGGAAGAAAGAGACATATAAATAAATATATAAATAAATGATAAAGAATTATCATTTTTTTTTCACCACATGCGGTGAACAAATTCCTTATTTATTGTGCAGCACATCTGTACAAGAAACACGTTCCTTTTCATCATGATCCACTTCAAGAGGAAAGATATTTACATCAGTTCTCTTGATTTAAATCTCGATGTTATGTGTGTAAATCA
>NC_061825.1:39435421-39452921 GCF_019202785.1 Penaeus chinensis
AGTCTCCCTTAGGAAATAATAAGACCTTCTATGTCACAATTCTCAGTACATTTTTCAGTGTATATGGAGGAGACATGTACATACGTCTTTGGTCTGAGAATGTTGCACATCTTTCCACAACATGTGCGACCGTTAGTGGCTCTTGGCATCCCTCACAGCGTGCTTCACTTTGGCCCATGAGTAATTTTTGTGTGCTCGAATCTCTGTCTGGTTAATACAACTTCTACTTGTCGGTTGGGATGGATGCTGGTCACCCAACTGCCAAGGTCGTCTCGTATATCTCGTAGTTTGTTTCTAGAGGTATGCCTCCATTACTCACTCCATTTATCCCGAAGACAACGTCTGACGCTGGGTTTCAAGTCGGTGTGTGGGAGAGGAAACCGAGCATCACAGGGCTGAGAGGTAGCTGCCTTCGGATCAGCTCCCTCATTCCCTCAGAGTTTTTACGTGCTAACATTAGTGCAAGCCAAGCTTGAACCTCCATCACTACCGGACGTGATGAGTTTAAGCCCTTGATTGCTTGCAGTGCACTACGAGAGTCACAATATATTACGATAGAATGGTTCGAAAGACTCCTTGTCATCCTGACTGCTGCAAGGATGACATGTAACTCTGCAGTGAAGATCGAGGCTGTCGAAGAAAGACTGCCAAATGCGATCTTCCCCCTGCTCACCGCTGCAAAGCCCACACCATTTTCAGATCTCGAACCATCTGTATATATTGCATCTGATCCTTGGTATTCTTGGAAGTGTGTAGGAGAAATCTCTCCCTGATTTCAAAGAGAGATAAAGAATTACATATCTTTCATTCAATCTTTCTAAATATTCTCATAGAATATATCAGTCTGTCTCCAATTAAACAAGCTGGTATGAGGCATATCATATAATTTCATCAAAACCACGCGAGACATAATTTCTCTTTATGCCTTACAAGCAATCAGATACCTAATTCTTTTATCGACGAAAGTTACATCTAACTCTCCCCGCTGAAGCACCGCTGAATGTTCCTTGAAGAGCGAAGGCAGCTGTTCAAACACTTGCTTTGCTTCAGGATCTCGGCTGTGGATTTGCATCTGATAGAACGCGTTTCGCCGAGAGAGGGGGGACTGTAGGAGAATGCGAGAGCGGAGAGGTTTAGGATTGCATTGAAGGGTCGGTTATCGCTTTTAAAAGGGGTGTGATTATAAAATGTTTTATTTATTGCTGGATTCTTTTAAATGTTTTATTTACTAATGAATTTTATTTACTGCTGGAGTATCTTTTATCATCATTGTTAGCGGAAGAGTGATTTTAGCAGTGGTGATGAAGGCATTTATACTAATGATAATGACAATAATAATTAACATTACTGTCTTCATACTCATCATCATGATAATGATGATGACTCCGACGAAGAATTTGAGGGTTTATGATTACGTGAACGGTTCAGAATTTCGTAATTTATGGAGTGTTATTATGAAATGGGTTTTGTAACACTGGCTTTGGTTAATGCTATTAAAAAAGTGTGCAAGTGCTTGGAGATGTGTAACTCTTATAACATTTTTGTTTGAGCTGTTAATAATGTTCAACATGATAATAACATTGAGGAAAATGGCAGCACCCATCTGCATCATCATCATCATCATCATCATTACCATCTCCATCACTATCATTATCATCATCACCATCATCATCATCATTACCATCTCCATCACCATCACCATTATTATCATCATCACCATCACCATCATTATCATCATCCCCATCATCATTATTACCATCATCATCATCATTACCACCTCCATCACCATTATTATCATTATCACCATCATCATCATCATTACCATCTCCATCACCATCACCAACACCATCACCATCACCATCACCATCACCATCACCATCACCATCATCATCATCAGCAGCATCATCATCATTATCAATATTACCATCGTGGTTGTCGTCATAACACGAAAATATGCTAATGTATATTTATATCAGTAGATTGATTAAACTCTAAAAGAGAAGGTATTTTCAAGATTAATTTTATATAGTAAGAGTTGCCAATGTTCCATTAAGTATCTTAGGCTGAAGAAAAATGTGTCAATATCTCTAACATTTTTGAAAAGTTACAATCTTATCATTTACCTCTGACATTCCACAAAAAAAAAACATAAAAAAAAAAAAACGTATTTGCACAAAATATCAGTTAAAACCATTACTACAACAAAGGATATCCTCTTTTAATCTAAAAAAATAAGAGATATAGAGAGAATAACATCACTTCTCAGCCGGACAGTTGGAAATGGGCGTTCCGTGTAGCCTCAATCGACGGCGTTCAGACAAGGTAAAGTATTTGGTCAAGAAAAGCGATTCCTCTTGATTTCCTCAGCGGCTCGGGATCGCTGTGGACGCTAACCAAGGGCTAAGGAAACGGCAGGAAATTAAAAAAAAAAAAAAAAATGAAAACGAAGAGTTATGGGAAAAAAATCAAGGGCTAAGGAAACGGCAGGAAAAAAAAAAAAAAAATGAAAACGAAGAATTATGGAAAAAAAAAATCAAGGGCTAAGGAAACGGCAGGAAAAAAAAAAAAAAAAATGAAAACGAAGAATTATGGAAAAAAAAAATCAAGGGCTAAGGAAACGGCAGGACGCATCTGCTTGCCGCCGCGATCAGTGTGCGGTTAGAAAGACAAAGAAAAGAAAAAGGAAAAACAAATGAAAAGGAAGAATTGTAGAAAAATCAAGGGTTGCAGGAACGGGACTCTTCTCTTTGCCGCCGCGATGAATGTTCGGTTATAAAAAACAAAGAAAAGAAAAAAAAAAAAAAAAGGGAAAGAAAAAGAAGACTTACGAAAAAAAAAAAAAAAAACAGGAATAAATTGATCTTTTCTGCCGTGATAACTTTTCGTTCACAGTAATTTAATGTGAAAGAAACAAAGAGAGAGAGAAAAATAAAACTGTTTTTGTCTATTTTCATGTCTATTGTTCTTTAATCTATTATGATATTGTATGATAAGTAGATTGTTATTACTACCTGTTTATCTTACCTTTCGAATCTGTATTTATCATAATCTTCATATTTTCATATATGCATATTTTATAAATATCTTTCATATAATTCTACTTATGTTTTATCTTGTCTTATATTTCATATCTTGATCTCTCTTAATCTTTCTTAATCTTAACCGCACACATCTCTCTCGCTCTCTCTCTCTCTCTCTTTCTCTCTCTCTCTCTCTCTCTCTCTCTCTCTCTCTCTCTCTCTCTCTCTATATATATATATATATATATATATATATATATACGTCTTATCTTCTGCTTCATATCTTTAAGTTCGTGCCTGTACCTACCCATCTACAAATGTACACAGGCGAGGATATGCCCTTATTAGTAGAAATTATGTTAGACAGTTCTATTAATTTACGATCGGGTGTAGAACAGAAAATCAAAAGAAACGCGTGACTGACAAGGAGAGGAAGAAATTCTATCTGTCATTATCTTTCGGCCAAATCATTTGATTGATTACCGCTTCCTGAGCTTGGATTTCCGCTGTTGTAATTCGTGTGTGTTTAACAATACCCTTGACATTGATACATTTTTTTTTTCTTGCTTTATATCTTCCATAATTATATTTGCTTGTAAAATAGGCGTCACTATGTATTTTATAATGCGATATTGATGCAAGAAAATCTCTTTGATGTAACCGTATAACCGTAAAAGGTTTGATTCATACTTGAAAAAGGTAATTATAATAGAAATGACGACTCAGGTTGTCAATATATAATTCTTCAGGTACAAACACTTACACGTCTGATTTCGCTTGATATGTTTTTTACACTTTTTCTCATATATTTCCTTAAGGCACGTAAGCCAAATCTATTACCTGTTCCTTCAAAAGAGCTGATCGGAAATTCAACATTAGTATATATACAGACATACATGTTTATATGGATATATCTATTTAAATACTACACTGCACAGTCGATCCCAGTTATTGTTGTAGCCATCTGTCTGAAATGAGTGCGACCTTAATCGTCGCATTTGCCATAATGTTATTCTCTGTATTACTACTCTACAATACTTCGATAAAATCCGACATTTGACAGCAAAGCACCGCCAGAGAGAGAGAGATGGAGAGATAGAGGGAGAGAGAGAGAGAGAGAGAGAGAGAGAGAGAGAGAGAGATAGATAGATAGATAGAGAGAGAGAGAGAGAGAGAGAGAGAGAGAGAGAGAGAGAGAGAGAGAGAGAGAGAGAGAGAGAGAGAGAGATAGATAGATAGATAGATAGATAGATAGAGAGAGAGAGAGAGAGAGAGAGAGAGGGAGGGAGGTAAAGAAAGAGAGAGAGAGGGAGAGAGGGAGAGAGAGAGAGAGAGAGAGAGAGAGAGTGAGAGAGAAAGAGAGAGGGAGAGAGAGAGAGAGAGAGAGAGAAAGAGGGGGAGAGAGAGAGAGAGAAAGAGAGAGAGAGAGAGAGAGAGAGAGAGAGAGAGAGAAGGGGGGGGGAGGAAGAGAGAGAGAAAGAGAAAGAGAGAGAGAGAGAGAGGGAGGGAGAGAGGAGAGAGAGAGAGAGAGAGAGAGAGAGGGAGAGAGAGAGAGAGAGAGAGAGAGAGAGAGAGAGAGAGAGAGAGAGAGAGGAGAGAGAGAGAGAGAGAGAGAGAGAGAGAGAGAGAGAGAGAGAGAGAGAGAGAGAGAGAGAGAAGGGGGGGGGGGAAGAGAGAGAGAAAGAGAAAGAGAGAGAGAGAGAGAGAGAGAGAGGGAGGGAGAGAGAGAGAGAGAGAGAGAGAGAGAGAGAGAGAGAGAGAGAGAGAGAGAGAGAAAGATAGATAGATAGATAGATAGATAGATAGATAGAGACAAAGAGAAATTAACCCTTTCATCGCTAAACAAATGAAACTCGAAATCCACACCAATTCCGCTTTGAAGGGCAAGGGACAGCGTCCACATAATTTGTTTCTCTCTGCACAGTTTTAGGCGGACTTTGGAGATCGAAAGGTCTGAAATTCATTCTTTTGTTTACATTTATGCTTTTCAAATAGGTATTTTTTTTAAATAAAGAAAAACAATAAATAAACAAACGCAGAGAAAGTTGACTAATACTTAATTTGTTTCTTTCTGCACAGTTTTAGACGAATTTGTGGGACTTTACTTTAAATTGATGCGTCTGAAATGCATAATTTTAGTCTAAATATATGCAAAAAAAAATTTACTCATACTTTGGAGGGGGGGGGGGGGGGCTAACACATCTTAACCCTCTCACAATTTATATTTTCTTTTCCCTACAATTTATCCTATTTCTTGATCCGCGCGAGAGCTACAATTTTCAGCCGTGGATAAACTCGTGATATGGATTATAAGGCTTGATCCAGGCATGGAAAGCAAAACGAGGCTTACCTGGAAAATGTTTCCTTTAGTGTTCAGGTTATGAATTACATATCACTGCTTATCGGACAAGAAAAAAAAAAAAAAAGCTGACTTTATCCATAAAATTTTTTCATAACTATAAACTGTTCCTTTAGTATTAAACTGATTATCTGAAATGACCTTGTTGATCTTATTATCTTCTCTTATCTATCGCACTCTCATCCTTCTACGTCATAAAAGTGAGATGGAGAGAATCGCTTTCAGTTTTATTCTAATGTCTGTGAATTTAATTCGTATTTATTCCCCATTGACTTTTTATATCCTTAAAAAAAAAAAAAAAAAAAAAAAAAAAAACAGAAAAGAGGGATAGAGAGTAATTTTTTTATTCATCAGTACAGTTACGAGTGAATTAATTGCATTGCGAGTGCAGGTTCTCTATTTTGTTCATAATTATTTATTACTGAATTTGTATATTCTCCATTACAGGCTTTCGCTTGAAGGGGATGCTACTTTAATCACAAAAATCATTTACTTTTAGGCGATAATCAATCTATGGTATTTATTTGTAGAGAGGTTCATTTATCTTTTAGGAGATAGAAACAATTCATGGTGTTCTGAACGTTTACTGTGATAAATCCATTGCTCAGGATTACTTTCTCGCTGATGAACATTCTGACT
Organism: Penaeus chinensis; assembly: GCF_019202785.1. Taxonomy (NCBI): domain Eukaryota; kingdom Metazoa; phylum Arthropoda; class Malacostraca; order Decapoda; family Penaeidae; genus Penaeus; species Penaeus chinensis. Next base: position 39,441,440 of record NC_061825.1, read on the forward strand.
TCATTCTGTATAGATCAGCACGTGCCACGTCACTCCTCGGAATCAGTTAGCTAGAATAGTCTATTAATCAGACTTAGCTGTGAGCATTTTGAAGTAGTTTTAATTTGATAATATTGCAAAGTCTTTTCATATAGTGAGTATTACCCTTTAAGTGATTGAGGGAACCTTTGATTTTTTTTTTTCATTTCAGGATAGCATTACTGTTACCAAGGTCATATGCAACTGCCTTCATTAGCTTTAGTGTCATCCTTATATTACTATTCTCTTGCTGTGCTTTAAGAACTCACATGTTTTAAAAAAATGTATCAGATATTAATATTTTGATGTTTACAACGGCAAACAAATTATTTTTGTTGCTGTACAAAGGTTTAACAGTGTGACACCGAAAGGGCTAGAAATACTGTAAGCATGTTAAGATATTACTGATAATGGTCTTATTAGCCTTACGACTACTAAGATAATACATGTATATCCCTCCAGCTGTAGCGGCATAATTAATTCCAATTTCGCGGACAGTTATTCGGCGGCTTATCACGTTAGATTCCCAACCCCTAACCACTCCTTCCTCCCTCTCTACCCCCCCCCCTTTCCCTCTCCCTCTCTCTCTCCATTACCCTTTTCCTCATTCCCCTTTCCCTCTTTCTGTCCATATCCATCTCCCTCTCTCCGTCCATTCCCCTCTCCCTCTCTCCGTCTTTTCCCTTCTCCCTCTCTCTGTCCATTCCCTTCTCCCTCTCTCTGTCCACTCTCCCTTCCCCTCACCCTCCTCCTCTTCCCCAATCACCCAGCCTCGATCTCCTCTCATTAAGCCCAGGAACGGCTCTGGAGCAAACGAGATATCCTCCCGCTCCGACGCCCAGCAACGCACTAACGACTCGTAGCGGACTGGCCTCCGATGGCTACTGGTTTCCGTGTTGGCGCTTTGGGCAGTAGGTGGCGCTGCTCTGAGAAAAGGTTTCTTTGGTGTCAGCTGATGATATTGCGATTTTTCTAGTTGTGTTTGTTTGTGTCATGAGGCATAGTTGGATTATATATATATATATATATATATATATTTATATATATATATATCTATATATATATATACATATATATATTTTTTTAACAGCCATTCATGCCACCGCAGGACATAGGCCTCTCTCAATTCACTATTGAGAGGTTATATGGCAGTTCCACCCTTGCTTGATTGGATGCCCTTCCTAATCAACCGCGGTTCGGCGCGCTAACACTTGTGCCGCGGCGGTGACTTCCCCTACGACACCTTTGACTTATCAAGGCGATAAGTCGTCTTCTCGGGCTTGAACAAGCAGTCAGAGCGCAGGTATTTTTACGACCGCCGCGACGGGGAATTGAACTTGGGACCACGATAATATATATATATATATATATATATATATATGTGTGTGTGTGTGTGTGTGTGTGTGTGTGTGTGTGTGTGTGTGTGTGTATATACATATTTGCTGAAAGCGTCCCAAGGTATCTTTTCTTTTGTTTAATAAGATCGTGTCTTTGGCTTATCCTTAACGGTATCCAGTATGATGCTGGACAAATTTTCGAAGGAACGCGTTCATTTATTAAGGCTGATTTGATTTTGGGAATAAGATAATTACTGATGCGAATAGTGATAACAGCAACAATAATAATAATTTAAAAAATAATGAAGTTTGATGATGATGATGATGATAATGAGGATGATGATGATGATGATGATGATGATGAGGATGATGATAATGATGATGATGATGATGATGATGATGATGATGATGATGATGATGATGATGATGATGATGATGATGATGATGATGATGATGATGATGATGATGATGATGATGATGATGTTGATGATGATGACGACGATAAAGACGACGACAATGATGACGATGACAATGACGGTGATGATGATGATGAAAATTATAACCGGTAACAATAATAACAACAACGATAATAAAAACCGATTTAACACCAAGCTTCATTTCCACTGAGCATCAACCTGTTCCCAATATAAGCAAAAAGATACAGCTGATGTTATTTCCTTGCGCCTTGTTCCCCGGCCTTTGGGAAGCAAATCCAGGTCATACGAACAGAAGGACACACACTAACCCCGCAACAGGAGCTGTACAGGAAAGGGGTTTGATGAATAAGTGACCAACATATCTCATGGTGTTCCTCTCGCTTGCAATGATGCTTTTTGTGTTGGAAAGGGAGTCCGCAGAGATGAATATTGGCTCAGGAAGTTGTGGGTTATAACTGGGGACTTGTAGACTGTCCTTTTCGACGCTAACAGTTACCAAAGTCAAAAGTTAAAAGCTGATATTTTTTCCGTCTTTGCTAAAACCGCCCACATACATAAAAACATCTTTAGTGCGAAGATCGAGTAGGATAAAGTTTATTAGAGTTATTGTTAAAATCTTTTTCATTATATCAGTACGAAATTATTATCACATTGTCCCTGTTATTACGCTTCTAACACCTTTTATTGTCGTTTCATTAATGCTATTTTGTCAACATTATCACTATTATCATTATCAATAAAATTTACATTAATTAACTTTCGTATTTTTTCTTATATAGACATTACTTTCTTTGTTGGTAAAGATGTAATATTAAACATTATCATTATATTTAATCTATATGAGGTTTTGTTCTCCTACCTTTTATTATTATTATTTTCTAATCAATACTATTGGTAGGAACACTACCATAATTAACGGTACCTGTATTGTAATCATAGTTATCGCCACCATCATTATCATCGTTATGGTTCCGTATCTAAATAACGATTATTATATTGCTATTATTCTTATCTTATTATTTTCATCCTTCATTTCCTTTTATCTTATCATCTAATCATTATCACTACTTTCTCATATTTTTTCTCATTATTATGTTATTCTTTTTATCATCTTTATCATCATTATCGTTTTCATGATCATAATTATCATGATCACTAATGGCACTAATAATGGCAACAATAACAACTGTCGTTTAATTATCATCGTCATTAAGGGGGCTTCAGGACTTCAAGCATCAGCGTGATGATAGTAGTAGTAGTAGTAGTAGTAGCAACACTTATGACACATTTTCCTAATCTACCTTAAATACTGCTCATTTAAATTTTCGATGACTTTTTCCATGGCAACTAAGTTAAGATATTTCCATTATATTGTGGTATTTTTCAAACTTATCAAAAAAAAAAAAAAAAAAAATGTAAATACCTGTACCATCATATATATATTTTATGAGCTCAGGATCCTCACATTTTTATTCATATGCAGTTCCGCTAAAAAAGTTTTGATAAATGATAGACTCATCCTACATACTCTTTGTATATATAAAATATATGAACGAGAATGAATATCTTCACAATACAAGAAATGTTTTTGACCGTTTTTCGATTATATATCATGTATGTCTGACGAAGGTATGATTGAAAAAAAGGTCAACTACATCTCTTGTGGAGATATTCATTCTCATTCATACCTTTTCTACATTTATAACCTTGAATACGTTTCATACTCTTTCCAATTTCTTTTGTGTAAGTACTACATGTTCGTTATATAAGTAAGTATCGGCGAGAAACGGGTAAATACTACAACATACGTTCAATAGTGTAATAATGTAAAGTATGAAGACACTAAGTCACCATATGTTGAGCTTATCCAGTATACTATAGCAAAAGCTTTATTTACATACCTCTCTTTCAAAAGAAAAAGAAAAAAAAAGAAAAAAAAAAATCCTGTGTTTCAGCTACATGAGTTGATGAATCTCTCTAGGTGTCAGTGGCAACGCATTCTGATCGATTTGATGATTAGAGATTTTTTCCTAAAAATAAATCAAGATAAATAAAAAAAAAAAAAGAATCTGGTATTTTCATATCTGACTGGACGGTATATGATAAAAAACTAGAATCCCAACGTAAAGCGACTTGGTTTTCATAAGAGCAGAGAATAGCCTACTGCCTATGCCAATACGAGCTTTAAATTGACATTCACTCGAAGTAATTCTATTTTCTCATTATTGCAATCACCTTTTGTTGCTTTACTGTTGTTATCATCGTTACTATTGTTGCTGATTCAACAGAGCACTGACATAAATGGGGTTTCATTTCACACTCTACGCGAAATCATAAGCAATCTGCCCTTGTCGATCCGGAAATTACAGGAACTAGTACCCTGGCTTTACAAGGCACAACGCAAGTAGCAATGAAATAGGAACGAGAGTAAGAATATCAGTGAAATGAAAACATATCACCAGTTCGTGAAATGTCACAATTGATTAATTAATTTCTACTTTGATTATTTATTTATACTATTATTGTTGTTGATGTTCTTATTCTTATTCTTATTCTTATTCTTATTCTTATTCTTATTATCATTATCATTATAATTAGTATTATCATCATCATTAATATTATCATCATATTAATATTGTTAGTATATTATTACAACTTTTTGCGTAATCACACTCATTTCTGAAACACAGGCTATGAGATAAAGACAAGAAGAAAACAAACAAAAAAAAAAAACTTGTGCCGAAAAAGGTTTCTGATTTACCCTTTTTAGTCGACGTAAAAAAAGGCTTAATTGCAACAGCCACAAACAACACGTTTGTTAAAATCTCTCGGAAACGCGGAGGCCAAAGCTTTCACTGCAAACCACAGAGGAATTTGCTTACTTTTTAACGAATGCCTGACCTAGTTTTACGAGGCTGACGGTGCATAATCCGGATAACAACGATACGTGGAATGATGTCAAGAAATCTAGTGGTTTGGGGGACATTTCGTTGATTTGTGCAATGGCGTTGTGTGTGAAATGTTGGGTGTTCACTGTCGTTTTTATTCCCCTTCAGTACAGCGATAAAATCCCAAAAAATGGAAGATCAATAGTATGTTTGTTTTTCTGTGTGTCTGTAAAGATGGTGTATTGATTTCCAAAATATGAGATGATGAAGGATGAATTGTTTAAATATAACGGTGACGATGACTAGATTATTTTAAAAAATGTTTTCAGTTTTCTATACAGGGCTGTGTCTGTATGTCTGTCTGTCTCTAATAATAATAATGACAATATTTATAATGATAATAATAATATTGATGATTGATAAAAACAATAATAATGGCAATAATGATGATAATAGTCATAATGATCTCAATAATAACAACAAAAGCATCGCCTTTAATTTCTGAAGTTACTAAAAAATATGCATTATTTGAATAAAAAACTAAATAAAAAAAAGTTCTTCCAAACGCAAGGCATCAACTATATCTATAGCTCGGTGATACAGCTGTAATACATTATACATGTTCTTTCACGTTTCAAGGGAACAGTCCTGCCCAGTTCATAGTCTGCCATTTTCAACTTACACGCTGGCCTTGCTAAGCGACGAATTGGGGAGTGGAGTGTGTATATTTTTAGCATATTTTGATAGTGGAAAGATTCAGAGAGATTGTAACACTATTGAGTAATAATGAGAAGATTCTGAGATTGAAAAGAAATACGGGTATCTGAGCGCGTGTTTTAGTTTTGTGTATACTTCATATTAAATTGACTTTTTAATCGCGAATATTTTCTAAATTCATTGAGATTCTTGAGCTCCTTCTGCATTGTGTAGCGTCAACAGTGCAAAAGCAGGCCAGGTGCTCTCCTAAAGCTAACCAATTCCTCTGTGGTTTGCAGTGAAAGCATTTACCTCGTCGTTTCCGTGAGACTGCAAGCAGGCCGTCGTTTACACGCTCCGCTTGCAACAAATCTTTGCACAAGCAATATACTCGTCTTTATGTGTGTCAACGAAAGCAGATTACTATTTCTTCCACGAAGACTGCCGAATGGGACTACAGGTTACCCTTAACAGAAAAGAAACAAATGGTTGATATGAAAATAAAAAAATTCGGGAAATAGAAAAGAAGTGAGTATTATGAAAATAAACAAACTCATAATAAGAACATAAACATATGGGAAATAAGGCCCCTTACAGTTAATTTTGCAAACCATTTTATTTTTTCGCTCACAGACAAACTCAACAAAATAATGAAACCACTTTTGTTGTAGTAAAAATTACAACGCGGATGTATCATTGCAGGCATGGACCTGGTACTGTTTGATGTTAACAAAAGCCTGGTGAGAGATCTTGCTACGGGAGAATGAAGGCCAAATATTATGGCTTATATCCTTTTCATAATATGTTCCATTAGTAATGGCTGCAGTAGTAGTAGTGGTAATAGTAGAGAAATACCATACTGAAAATATGCCTCTAAATGAAAAACAGGCTTTAAGAAAGGGGCCCATAAGATAGAACATCGTTTATTTGATACAATACCCGACTTCTTTCAATTCTACATCTCCATCGAGTTATAAAGCATGGATATTACACATATTCCCTCTATTTCCTTCCCCTGCTTAATTTTATAATACGTTTATTCCCTTTTTCTTTTTCTCGGAGGAGTAAATAAACAAATGAAGATAAACACTAACAAACAAACCGCATACAACGGAATGAAAAAGGCCTCCACCCATATGCCTAAAGAGCTTAATTAATCGAAGGAGACTGTTATCAAAAGGATTTTTTCCCTGGAGGAGAGACTGGAGCCAAAAGGTAAACTTTGCGTATATTTATCTCTATTTATGATTATTATTTCTTTCACCATATTTTTTAAATTTTTAAAAATTTTATACGGATATTTAAATTTAATATCGGGGAATTTGTATGTAAACACGTATACGCCTTTATTTAACAACGAAAGTCGATATCACAGAAAAAAGTGAAATGCTTTACGTACTACAAGTTTCAGCCAAACTTTATTTTACTTTATAATATACAGTTTTCATGAATACCAATTTAAAATGCACGCTCGAAAAACCTGCTATCGTTCAAGCTTATCCAATGCACCGGAGTAAAATATTTATTTGCATGCCTATCTTTTCAAATAAAAGGAGATAAAAAAAATGGGCTGCAGGAATTAATGAATCAATTACATGCTCACAGTGTCAATGGACATCGCTTTTCGATCGATTTCATGATAATAGATTTTTTTTTCTACGAAATAAATATGCAGATGTTTTCACTTGAGAAATGATAATACTAAATTATATGATTTTCATTACAGTAAAAATTAATCTATGTGTACCTATATCTGTCTATCCATTTATCTATCTATCTATCTATACTACACTTACACAAATGCAAAAGTACCTACACGTACACTCATTTGAATAGGCCCACGTACACTCGCGTGCGCGCGTACGTACACACACACATGCACATACACACACAAAAAAAGAAGAAAAAGAAAAAGAAAAAAACTGCAGCAGCCAGTAGCAATGCTAGCGTATTGTAAACTGCAAACCACAGAGGAAATTGCTTGCTTTATTAGAATATATGATTTGGTTTCGCATGATTAAGGGTGTATAATACAGAAAACATCAGTTAACCCCCAACCCCCCCCCCCCCAAAAAAAAAAAAAAAAAAAAAAACGGTGAATTTAACAACCGTTAATTCGTGCGTTTGCGTCACGGGAAAAGTCCTGTTATGAATGAAGCCTCGAATCCCAATGCTAAGGGTCGCATTATCCGAGTTTTCGAGACGGAATTCGAAATGGGTTTCACGAGAGTTTTTCACGTGACTTATTGATATAAATAGTATATATATATATATATATATATATATATATATATATATATATTACAAATAAAAGTTAGTAATTTGTGATCAAGTAATTGTGAGTAAAACAGTAAAGAAGATACCGTCAGTGCAACAGCTCTTAGAAGTACCCACGAAAACCCGTTTTGGAAAGACATATTCAAAGACTTTGAGCTTGAGCTTCAATGGTTGACTATTCAAATAAGTAAACAATTTGATAAAAATGATCTCTTATACAAACCAGTAATCGAGCGCTTTTCAGTGTCTTGAGCTGCTTCTGCATTCACGTCGTGTCTGATGTTCTCGTAAAGCAAGCGAATTCCTCTGTGGTTTCCCATGAAAGCATTTTCCTCCGCGTTTCCGGGAGATTGCAATTAAGGCTTCGTTCTCGCGCTCTGCTTGCATCAAATCTTTGCATAAGCTCTGCGTCCGTTTTTACTATTGCATCGACGAGAGCAGATTGCACTTGATTCCACAAGGACCACGAAATAAAAGGTGTTTGGCAAGTGAATCTTTTGGATGAATGGAATTCGGAATTCCTTTGTCCGAACACAAGTCAAACAAACAGCTAATAAAGGCTTCACAGTTCGTTAAACAAAGCGATCGCTTAATCTGGACGTAAGAGACCTCGCGATTTCTTTTATAGATAAAATACTTTAACGGTTTATATTGCGTTATTCTTCGACATTTGTTCGTGAATTAAAAAAAAAAAAAAACATATGCTTTCCATTAGCATTTCTGAATATATCTGATTATATGCCATATATCACAACTACATAATTATTTGGACACGATGTTTTTAACGAAATATGTAATGATACTTCAGCTTTCTCCACTGAACGATTCAGTTATAAGAAGACATTTTCCACATCGGACCGAAACCGTGTATATTGCACTAGAAATTACTTAGGATATTAATGTTTAATTATATGTATTTCATGTTTTTTTTAATGAGAAAAAAGGAAGTCATACCAAAACATTGCAATATAGTCTTGAAATGAAAATGTGATTTTGAAAATTTCCAAAGATAATTGTTATTCCATGAAGTCGATTGTTACTGAAATTATATAACTAATACATTGTGTGTGTGTGTGTGCGTGTGCGTGTGCGTGTGCGTGTGCGTGTGCGTGTGCGTGTTCTCTATGGGAATATTATGCCAAAGAATAATGTCGTAAAACTGTAAAAAAAAATCAGTTTTTATTCTCAGGAACGTTTTCTACATTGCTCAGACAAAAGGATAAGGAAAAGTCTTAGAAAAAAAGTAGGGAAAATCTCGCACTTAGGATATCCACGGACGGCAGAATGGATGCTCTCAGCCTCGGCCCTTGAGCAGGATTCTTCCTGAAGTAAGCGAACTCCTTTGTCCTTTTAATTAAAAGTAAAACATTCCGAGTGTGAATGACATGACTTAGCATAGCATAGTATAAACCTTTAACTCTTTCGGGAAAAAATGTCTTGAAATAACAAGGTCGACCCACGTATAAAAAAACTCTTTATATACGATGGCAGCCATGACTGAATATTTATCAAAAGGTTTATGGATGACGGCGATTGATAATGACTGTTTAAGTGAAAAAAAAATAAATATAAGAAATTGAAATAGAAGAAGTTCGATTATTAATAGAGAGAGAGAGAGAGAGAGAGAGAGAGAGAAAGAGAGAGAGAGGGAGAGAGAGAGAGAGGGAGAGAGAGAGAGAGAGAGAGAGAGAGAGAGAGAGAGAGAGAGAGAGAGAGAGAGAGAGAGAGAGAGAGACAGAGAGAGAGAGAGAGAGAGAGAGAGAGAGAGAGAGAGAGAGAGAGAGAGAGAGAGAGAGACAGAGAGAGAAAGAGAGAGAGAGAAAGAGAGAGAGAGAGAGAGAGAGAGAGAGGGAGAGGGAATTATTTAATCTAAATGAAATTAAGAAATCCAAGAAATACTCGGACTGCATAAAATGTCACACATTTTAGAAATTTGTAGAATCATTATTAATACTAATTTCACCATTCTACACGGTGCAATATTGCAGCATATTTTGTTGTAGGAAAATATAGTATTAAAGTTGATGATAAGTTATTACTTCACTATCATTCTTCATAGAAATTGCATTTCCTTTTTTCAAATATTTTATGATTACTCCAGAGTGAAAATATGAAGAGGAAGTTATTCATCCTTCTATGATGATATGACATTTGTTAAAGGTTCTTCAATTTATAAGTTTGCACCGTCCCAACCCGAGTTCAGGTCCGATATTTTCATAAAACAATTAAATCCATGTGTCACATAATCCAAGTAATTCCTTTAACTAACCGCAGAAAAAAAAAAAAAACGTTAAGTTAAATAAAGTACTGTCATTATTATTCATAGTTAGTCTGGGAGTGTGGAGTTGTAAAAATAAATGTGATGGGGATTGTGCATACTAATAACATTTCACACTGAATAGCGAGATTCGTTTTTACATTGCATTTGATTGCTATGCATCGTCAACATTTTGCAATTAGGCGAGCTACAATAACGGCAGAAGGATTATCAGGGAATACCTTTAATTCATTTAGATTCTCATACTCATCCTGCTAACCAATATCTACATCGTCAACGCCAGAAAATGACGCCAGATGTCCTCATAGAAGGAGATTCTGCGTGGTTTGCGCCGAAATCCTCCGCCTTGGTACTCTATATTAAATAAAATGCGTATCTAGGTTTTCGCCGCGACGACTCTGCGAGACACAGCGGCGCCCGTCCCTCCCTCCCCCTGTGCGGATCTCAACGCTTCAGGGAGAGGCTCTTCTGAACAGCCAGCCGTTCAGCGAGTTGATTTTTCCCCCTCTAACTGACCCCCACCCTTTTTGTATCTATCATTATTGTTATTAATCCTCAACGGATTTTGCTAAACTGTTGAATATTTTGCTAATATGTATTAAATCACCTTGAATGCTGAATAATCCCTCACGAGAAAATAAGGTAAGGAATTATTCAACATATAAGTATAATACAGTAAAACGAATAAGGAGGCTATCCCCATCAAAACCGTTTGGTGTTTAAAACGCAAAAAATCATCTTTACATACTGAATTTAAGGAAATCGTTATTGATACTTGCGGCACACGTTGTATTATACGCAAATAATACATCAAAAACTATTGCACATATAGCACAGTGAGATGCCCAGTTACTAGGAATAAAGATAATTATCATCAGTATAATCATTATAAGATGATAATGATTACTTAGAGTAATACTAATGAATATAATAATAACTCGTTAATAATGATGGTGATAAATGAAGACTAAGATGATGATATTGATGATAATATCAACAGTGACTCTCTTGTATTTCGTATAGATGACATTTCCTTACAATGCCATATAGCTCATACCATTGTCTAAGGCAAATATCAGCGTGTACAAGTTCGTATTTGTAAACGCTACCCTTTTTGGCACAATATTCCTCTCTGTGGATCCCTCTGTAACGAAAAAATACATTAAAACAAACACCGGTACAACATGTTGCAGATATATTGCTTGGTCAATTTCACAAACTCGAAAACCTTTCCATAGAGTGAGTTAGAGAGTTTGTTTGTGTTGAGATATGAACTGAACGCTGTATTTACTTCCCCAAGGAGTGGAAAACAAGGTATGAGGAAGAATAACAAGCATACCATCGTAAACAGCAAAGAAAAGAAGAGCAACATTGTAAGCAGATTGGAATATCACTACAAAGAGGTATGGGTAACTATAAGTTAAAAGTAAAGTCTGCAGAATTGCTTCACGATCATTCTTCATAGAAATTGTATTTCCTTTTTTCAAATATTTTATGATTACTCCAGAGTGAAAATATGAACAGAAAGTTATTCATCCTTCTATGATGATA